>NW_026606163.1:2155000-2505000 GCF_029834395.1 Sorex fumeus
TGGCCAAGCAAGTGAAAACAGAGATAGACAAATGGGACTGTCTTAAACTAAGAAGCTTCTGCACCTCAAAAAAAAAAAAAAACGGTGACCAAAATACAAAGACAGTCTACAGAATGGGAAAGGATATTTGCCAAATACACATCCTTCAAGGGTTTGATATCAAGAATATACAAGGTACTGATTGAACAACACAAGAAAAAAACACCCAACCCCATCAAAAAATGGGGCGAGGAAATGAACAGAAACTTTCGCAAAGAAGAAATCTGAATGGTTAAAAGGCACATGAGAAAATGCTCTACATCATTAATCATCAGGGAGATGCAGATCAAAACTACAATGAGATATCATTTCACACCACAGAGACTGGCCCACATCTAAAAGAACAAAAGCAACTGATGTTGGCTCAGATGCGTCTAGAAAGGGACCATCCTTCATTGTTGGTGGGAATGCTGAATGGTTCATCCCTTTTGGAAAACTGTATGGACGATTCTCCAAAAATTAGATTGAGCTCCCATTTGACACAGCAATACCATTCCTGGGCATATATCCCAGAGAGGACAAAAGTATAGTCGAAGTGATGTCTGCACTTGTTTGTTCATTCCAGCTACTGTTTACAATACTAGAATCTGGAAAAAACTTGAGTGCTGGAGAATATGACTGGTTAAAGATACTTTGGTAAATCTACATATGGGAGTACTATGTAGCTGTTAGAAAAGATGAAGTCATGAAATTTACAGGAGACTAAAACACAAGAATAGCCGAGATTGGTACCAGGAGGTTCACTCCATGGCTTGGAGGCCAGCCGCACATGCTAGAGGAAAAGGCAGCTCAGATATAGAAGGGAGCACCAAGTAAATGGTGTTGGGAGGATCCTCCCAGGATGGGAGATGCATGCTGAAAAGAGATTATAGACCCAATATGATTTCCACTCAATGCCTCTTTTGTTGCAAACCACAGCACCCAAAGGAGGCCCTCCCGTTGATCGTCGATTTGCTCGAGCGGGCCCAGTAACGTCTCCATTGGAGACTTTGTTGTTACTGTGTCTGGCATATCGGATACTCTCGGTAGCTTGCCGGGCTCTCCAAGAGGGGCGGAGGAATTGAACTTGGGTCGGCCATGTTGGCCGCTTGTAAGGCGAATGCCCTACCCGCTGTGCTATCGCTCCAGCCCTACCCGAAAGATGGTGAACTATGCCTGGACAGGGCGAAGCCAGAGGAAACTCTGGTGGAGGTCCGTAGCGGTCCTGACGTGCCAATCGGTCGTCCGACCTGGGTATAGGGGCGAAAGACTAATCGAACCATCTAGTAGCTGGTTCCCTCCGAAGTTTCCCTCAGGATAGCTGGCGCTCTCGCACGACCACCCACGCACCCAAAGGAGAGATAGAACAAAAGGGAATGCCCTGCCAGAGGCTGGGCGGAATGGGGGGATGGTGGGTGGGAGGAATACTGGGATCAGTGATGGTGGAAAATGAGCACTGGTAGAGGGATGGGTACTCAAACATTGTATAACTGAAACCCAAGTACAAAAGTTTGTAAGTCTACAACTGTACCTCATGGTGTTTCACTAACAAATTTTTTAAAAATTAAATAAAAAAGTTACTCCAGCCTTACCTACCCAATAAAAATACCAAATGCGCTGAAAGAACACGATGACCTCAGTACATGTATTGCTAACCATAGTGCACAAAAGGAGAGGGAGAGAGAGAAGAAAAGTGTCTGCCATAGAGGGAGGCTGGAGGGCTGGAGGGGGTATATATTGGCAGATAGTGGGAGGAAAACAGGGCACATTGGCGGTGGAAATGTAAAATGGTAGAGGGATGGGTGTTATATCATTGTATGACTAAAATCCAATCATGAACAGCTTTGTAATGTCTGTCTCACTAATATTAAACAAAAAACTGAAAAAAAGAAATGAAGAAAATGAGACATTATGGGGGGGAATGTGTTGATATGGGTTAGAATTTTCTATGTATGAAACATTGTTGAAAAATATTGTAAAATTATCAAACAGTGGCTAAAATAAAATTTAACACTAAAGATTTTTAAAAAATTTTAATATTGAATTTGCTGTCTGAAATAATTGGCCATTTTACAACATGCCAACTTAACTATACCTAGTATTATTCCTTGTATTGAATTCCACTGTATCTAGTTCATTTTTTTTAGGGAGGTGGTGTTGGGTCCACTCCCACCTTGCTTAGGTGGTGCTCCTAGCTCTGTGCTTGGGAGCAATCTCCAGGGAGCATATGTGGTTCCTGGGAATCAACTGCAGCTGGTGACATGCCAGGGAAATGTCTAAAACCTTGTGTGACATTCCAGCCTGCCTTCAGGGATTTGAAACACAGTGTTCGCTTTTTCCACGTCCAAGTGAAGGATTGTTCAGTCTTTATGGTGCTGCGGACCACCAGGCCACCCAGAGAGTGCTCTAGTGCTCTTGGAGCCTCCAGCATCTCACCTTGAGGTGGCCAGGGGACTCTTAAGTCTATTTAGCTCCCAGTGTTGAGGGAGGGGCGATGTAGTGCCCACATCAAAGTCAGGTTCAGCACCTGCGAAATTTGCACCACTGAACAATGAGCTGGCATTGATTAAGAACCTAAGAAATAAGGGTCCAGCTAATCTAGTCAACACCTATTGAAAATTAGGGTACAAAATAAATAAGGCCTCTAATAAAAAATTTTCTGTCCAGTCCCAGTCCTCAGGAGCAGTGGCCACCAGCTCTGTGCTAGCTGCAGGGCTAATGCAACAGCCAAAGTCAGTGTCAGCTCACTGCACAGAGGTAACAGACTTCGACCTCTGGTCAACACGGCATTCCTCGGCTTCGGCACTGCTGGCCAGATAGTTCCCAGGATGTGACTGGGGTAACGCTAGATCTTTTCGGTCCCTGGAAATCCTCAGGAGTAGTTTTGTCAATCTGAGTGGTGAGTCTGCTGGTTTCCTTGAAGTAAACCTACTAAGACACACTCACACACTTGGTGAATGCAAGCTCTAAATATGACAAAAGGGGGAATTACTGAAACATTGTTTTCTCCTCGCCTCTACTAGTAATTCATGAAATAATTCACAAAGTAATGGGTTACCTTTACTTCTGATAAATACTGCCACTTATTTGCATCAACACATTAAGAAATACACAAATTCCTTTCATCTAAAACTTAGTTTCTTTGGACTCAGCGTAAAAGTTTAGAGCAGGGTGATTTTTCCCGGGACATCCAGTCATATTCCCATACAAGAGACCTTCAGGACCGTTTAACTTAAGCTTTTCCTGTCCCTTAAAGTCTTGTCACTTGTTTCCTTTGGGTCAGAATCTGTTCCATGATTGTGCTCTTGACAAATTATATTACTTCGGCAGACAAGTGTTCAGAAGACAAGAGTTCTCATGACAGACAACGAAGCAGTAGTAGAGGGAGAATCAACTATTAGTTATCTGGGTATAAAAATAACTGAGTCACTTGGGAAGAAAAATATCTCCACTTTCATCAGCCACTGCCAGATTGAAAGGCTGCTTCTCCCGAAAAGAGCATAACTTGAGACCCCCATAACCATGCCACTGGACTCCGCACCAGGCTGTCTCACACAGAGCACTTCAGAGGGGGGCAGGTGAGAGCCCTCCCCACCCCAAAAGACCCAGCTCTGACAGCCAAAATCTCCACAACCCTACCACCCTACCGCCACGACGCTGTGGGTTCATTCCCCACGTGCTCAAGCTGAGTCTCACACATGACTGAACATATTCCTGGAAATAGCATAAAACACCCCCTGCCCAGTCTCCATAATTACCACACCACATTTGATGGGGTTCAGATAGTAGCAACAAATCATCGAGGGAAATATATATGCATATATATATTTCTTCACAGTTTCCTATATGAATAATATTTGTAAGCATTTTCAGCAGTACTACGTAACAGACAATATGAAATATATTATTTCTGTTGTGTTTGGGACAGGGATTGGGGCATGGAATGGAAATATCCTTAATTTGGTGGTGGTAAGATGTAATGGTGGTGGGATGGGTGTTTGAATATTCACAATCACAATCATCCTGTCGTTCATAGATTGCCTCGAGCAGGCACCAGAAACTTCTCCTTTGTCCTAGCCCTGAGATTCGAAAAAGTGCCACATTCAAGGCCCTTTCAGGTTTAGGGGAATGAGACCCATCATTCTTACTGGTATTTGGCATATTCGGTATGCCACCTGGAATTTGCCAGTTTGAATATTAAATGTAATCAAATATTGTGAACTAACATATAAAATAAAAAAAAAATCTCCACTTTCTTACTGAACACATTTAGGAAGGGCTAAATTATGTACCATTGTATTTCTAACATAAAAAGCTCTGCTTTAGTTTTTTAATTTTTTATCTGTTTAAACTGTTTTATCAAGTATAAAACTACAAGTACCATAAGAATGATCTTTGCAGATATTTGTAAGAATCTCTTTTGGCTCTGTAAAAATACTTGCCGTTGCTAAGGTTTCTTGTGCTCTACACTACATAGATGTTCTACACTAGAACTTTGTAGAAAAAAATTTATTTCTTGTGGGTGAGTAGGCCATCTCATGTCGAAGACAGGGTAGCAGAATGCTTGCCACAGGACAATGTTGTGTCCCCTTCTACTCATGCAGTGCAACTCCTTCCACATGAGCGCATGCAATGCTGTTATGAAATAACATGAAAACCTGGTCATGTTATGACCAGGCACTTTAAGGTCTCTCATGCCATTTACCATATATTTGCAACATAGTTCTAATAGTAAAATAGTAAAGGTATTTAGAAACCTGCTTTAAAAACCACCTTTTCTCAAATTCTAACACATGCACAGACAAGACAACATTGTGGTAAAGCAAAAGAGACAAAACCAGGTTTCCAGTGTGACAAAGCTTAAATCTGAAACACAGATACAATAAATTTTGCAAAGGATCAACGATTTTACTTACAATTAAATATCTTATGATACAGAGTAAACTAGGCAGAAAGTCTGCTCTGTATTGCAAATTAACCGGGATACACTCTTCAGCCTTCAAAATTTAATTTCTAGGAAGACAAATGTTAAAGGGTTTAATAAAGCATTCACTTAGATGATTATGAACAAGCAAGACTTTTGGGCCGGAGCTATAGTACAGCAGCAGGACATTTGCCTTGCATGTGGCTGCCCGGGTTGGATCTTTGGCATCCCATATGGTCCCCTGAGCAATGCCAGGAGTAATTGTTGAGTGCAGAGTCAGGAGTAACCCTGAGCAATGCCAGGTGATCCAAAAAGCTAGGAAAAGCAAAACCAAAAACACATAAAAAAAAAAAAACCACAAAAGAAAACAAAATAAAAAACCAAGACTAGTTTTGGACATGGTAACAAAGCTGACACATAATAAAATCATCTTCATATATTGCACTTTTAGGTACTTTGCAAAATAATTAGTAATACCATTTAACACTGATTACAATAGTTTCCCACAGTTCTTGCTCAATTATTTAAAAAAAATTATATTTATAAAGTTATTATCTATCCCAAAACAATGTTTACGAAGACAATGTTTATGAGAAACAGCCTTGTTCCTGACGCCCCATTCGCTCTCAATGGAACGACCATCTCCGAATGCAACAGCTATGTGTACCTAGGTCGAGAGGTCAACATGACAAATGACCTGGCACCCGAGCTGCGCAGGAGGAAGAGAGCGGCTTGGAACGCCTTCAAGAACGTCGAAGAAATAGCTAAGAGGACGAAGAACCTCTGGCTCCGGGCACATCTCTTTGATTCCACTGTTCTTCCTGCATTAACATATGCCTCAGAGACCTGGGCCCTACGCAAACAAGATGAGAACGCCATTCAGGTCTCCCAAAGAAGAATAGAAAGAGCTATGCTTGGAATATCACGTTTCACTCAAATGAGAGAACGAATCCGGAGTTCTGACATCCGTCGACAATCAAGGATCAGGGACGCTGTCTCATTTGCCAAGGTGTCGAAAATCAGATGGGCTGGTCACGTAATGAGATTTAAAGACGACCGTTGGACTAGAGCTGTTACTGATTGGATTCCACGGGATGTCAAGAGACCTCGTGGCTGCCCACCTACCAGATGGTCAGACTTCTTTGTGAAGGTCATGAACGATCGGTTTGAGGCCCTCCATGTTCCCGGAGCGAAGAGATGCCATTGGGCTACACTAGCACGCGACAGGGACAAATGGAGACGTTACTGGCGCCAGCTCGAGCAAATCGACGACTAACGGGAAGTTAAGTGATTAAGTGAAAGTTATTCACAATACTTTATTACATACATTCACTATTTCAACACCAATCCCACCACCATTACACCTTCCCACCATCATTATTTCGAATTTTCCCAACCCCACCCAAGCCTGCCCCAAAGGCAGAGGCTAAATAATTGATTTTATATTGCTTATTATAAATAATAGACTTAAAATTATCCAAAAAGACTTCCTTAGAGGAAAGTGTGTAAAATTTGTTGTTGTATCTCACCAGCAGCTACTAAGCCCCTGTGTAGGAAATCACTAACATGTTGTTACAGGTTGAGCCCTGTATATATATATATATATATATATATATATATATATATATATACACACACACACACACACACATCAGTTGCCTTCTACCTTGCATCCCATCAAATGTAAATTTCTGACTTCTTTATTTATTGGGACGATAACTGATGCTACTTGGCTCAGTGTTTGGGTAACTCCCAGCAGTGGTTGTGAAATCGTGTGTTGCTAAGGACAGAACTGAGGGCTCACATATGTAAAACATGCACAACAGTCCTCTGAGCCATCTCCCTGATGCTCCTTCCTTATATTTATTGGAGGTGACTTGCACTAAATTTTGAGAATGGGGTGAGGTTTTAGGTAAGCTTCCCAGTTTAGTGGGTTTTTTTTAGTATTGGAAATGATGCTTTCTGAAATGCTCTCATTATTTTTCTTCATATAGTTTGTTGTGGGCCTTCTCTTTGTCTTTATTCCCCCCATCCTATTCAATTTTGTTTTTATCCTCAGGACTTTTACTTTGCATGTGGGCCCTGACCCTGGATCTTTGGTAGGTCACTTTCGACTGTTCATGAGGCTAGACAAGACCAACTCTTTCGAGTCTTTCTAATCCTGCCTATTTCTTATGTCATCATGAGATGGGTACACTTGTTCCAGTGCCAATAACTATTCTCTAATTTGCTGGTTGTATTTTTCATTAAAGTTCCTTTTTTGAAGGGGTGGCAGACCCTATCAGATGCAGCCTTTTATTCTCTCTGGCTTCTCCTTTATTGAGACCTCTATTTACATGCAGGTTTTGTGGCCATTGGTGATTTGCTAGTATTCATTTGTAGTTTGTGGTTCCTTTTGTTATGAACTTTGGCCCGTTTCCTTATTTTTCTAGTTCCTTTAGATAGAATAAATGCTTTTCTTTAAATGCACAAAGAAATTAAACTACAAAAGGCAAAATAACTTTGTGAAAGATATAGGTAGGGCTGGTGATAGCCAGTTTCTTTATGGGGACCATCCCCTGCATTGCCCAAGTACCTATTGGTAATCAAGCCCTGTGCTGGAGGTACCTGTTGGCCCTGCAGTGTGTGGTGTCAGGAGGTGTTGGGAATGAGCCCAGGCCTCCCACGTGCAAGGCATGTTCTCTACTACTGGATCCATTTCTCCAACGCAAGAACTCATTTTTGTATTTTACCTGTTAGTCAACATTTTTTTTGACAGTGGTTGGGGTGGTATTTGGGTTTTGGGATCATATCGAGTAGTGCTTAAGATTTACTACTATGATTTTTAAATTCAATCACCATGAGATACAAAGTTACAAAGCAGTTCATGATCCAGTTTCAGTCATACAATGTTCTGACCCCCATCCCTCCACCAGTGTAAATTTCCCACCACCAGTGTCCCCCAGTTTTTTTACCACACCATTAACTCCCAGCCTATTGTAGACAGTCTCTCCCTCTCTCCCTCCCTCTCTCTCTCTCTCTCTCTCTCTCTCTCTCTCTCTCTCACACACACACACACACACACACACACATTATGGTTTGCAATATAAATATTGAGAGGTTATCGTATTTGTTCCTTTTCCTACTTTTAGCACTCAGTTCTTATCTGAGTAATCATTTACAAATATCGTTGTCATAGTGGATCCTCCTCTATCCCAACTCTAGGTACTTTCCTCAAGGGATCACTCCTGGCAGTGCTCACGATGTTGTGCTTCCATATATGGTGTTAGGGATCAAACTGGGGTTGGTTGTGTTCAATGCAAATGCCCTATCTACTTTTTTTAATATGCCTGACCGGCCCCTCAACTTCTTAATTAATTATTTTTTGAGAGAAGCTGGGATTGCCAACGATAGAACTCAGTACCTCAAACATTGCAAGCATGTATATCATTCATATACACTCATGTATATCACTGAGTAACAAGTAGGCTGGTAGTACAATATGAGGACCTGAGATAATTCAGCCCTGTTTTGGGGACCATGTGGTATTGGGGTTCGAACTGGGGTTGGGCACATATAAGGCATGCACCTTAACGTCTACTGTCCATCTGTCCCCCGTCTAATCTTTTAAATTGCAATAAAATACAGATTTAAAAACTTGAAGAATATACCTATTTCTTATATAGTAATTAAAAAATACAAATTAGTCAAATTCATATCACCCATAGTTTCAGGAATCACATATATACCACTGATATCTATTTATATCTCTATCTATCTATCTATCTATCTATTTCTCTTCTTGCACATTTCTTCCCAGCTAACTGATTTCCAGACATCTTGGAAAATTTTAATTATCAATAACAAAGTATATTTTGAAAAAGTTGGAAGACTGACCAAAAGTTTAAACGCTTCTATTCATGTCAGTAGTCAAAGGTAAGACTTCCGGGTCTTCTCTTAGTTGAGGGATGTTTTTGGTTTCAGGGAACCAGGGGAAGAAGCGTAAATGAATTTTGGGTAAGTGGATATCAGGTTGACTATACGGATTCTCCTGGTAAGAAAAGCAGAGAAGTCCTGGAACTGGAGGAAGCATTCAGGGAACTAGGACTAGACCCAGACTCTGCACCTTTTAGTGAACTCAGTCCACAGTAATGTGTTTATTTTCTTCTTAAACTGACTTAATCTTTCTTTCCTAGTGACTCAAATCTTTTCTTCCTGATATTTCTGCTTACCTTTCTAGGTTCCCTATTAGAGAGCCTGGCAAGCTACCGAGATTATCCTGACCACATGGAAGAGCCTAGGAAACTCCGCGAGGTGTATTTGATAAGCCAAAAACAGTAACAATAAGTCTCACAATGGAGACATTACTGGCGCCCGCTTGAGAAAATTCTCTGCTTGGGAGGACAGTGCTACAATGCTGTAGTAGATCAGTAACATGTTGTTACAGGTTGAGCATTGTGTGCTAATATATATATATATAATTATTTTTTTATGAAGATCGATTGTCTTCTACCTGAAATTCATCAAATGTGGTGTCCTACTCTTGGTATATCAATGGCATACAGTATGAAATGTCCAGGAATTCTAAAATTTTAAATATGGCACTAGAGCTGAAGTTAAATTTTTAACTGGATGGTGGTTTGCAGTTCGGAAGCATCTCTGTATCATGTTGGCTCTCTTCCAAAATTTATTTGTGAGTCTCTGGATCCTGGTCATTAATGAGCTAAAAAGGTCACTACATTTTTTCTGTTTTAATTAGCAAACAATGAATTCCTGAGCTGGAGACTTCCTCCAGTCAGAAGGGGAGAGAAGTACAGAACAGAACTACTTCTAAATTTACTCAATAACACTAAAATTTAAACAACAAGAAAATCTCAAAAAGAAACTATTCCTAAGTGTGGTCAATTTTGGTGTATACATTTGCCTTTCAACTAAGTAAAACTGACTGAAATTAGTTAACACATAACTATATTTTATAGCTATATAATTCTAACCTCTCCCCCAAAAGGCAATGCCTCCCATGAAACTCCAAACAGGTCTGAATTTATAAATAGCAAATGTCATGTATTGTGCTAGAAAATCTTCTCAGACTCTCACCCCCTTTTATTTTCTTCCAATTCAAATTTTTCTTCAGAGTTTAGTTCTGGAAGCCCTGTTTTCCAAGTTACCACAAAATAATAACTACTTATTTATTTCAACACAGAAGTCCTCAGAGTATATATTTTTCTCCATTAGAACACTAAACATCAAAGTTGAGTCTTAATCCAGTAAAACTGGAATCATTAAAGTTTAAGTTGCCAAAAACCTGACGTGATTCTAAATATTTTAAACATTTTGGTCTACTTTCCTTTCTTCAATCTAAATTAGAAGCTACTGATACTCATGTCTTCACAGGCTGAGCTTTATTAATGATGCAGCTTTCCTTGAGGGCTTCTACTTCTGCTTTCAATCTCGCTCTAACTTTCAAGCCTTTTACAAACAGACAGTTGGACAAACTGACTGCAAACATGTGCAAACTAACATGCACACACATGCATACTCACAGTCCATTGAATGAGTTTGCGATTTCTCTGATCCCTCCTCCCCCCCATCCCCAAATGGCCAGAGGACTTCAGGGTAGACCAAGAAAGACAGGGTGTTCCCCAGGGCAAATGGAGCCCTATTGGCCTACTGAGATCATCTAGTGTCTCTTCAGACACCCTCCACCTACAAATGCCCCTCTGCCCTGTCTGTCTCTTAGAGAAACAGTTCAGAAAAGAGCTCTCTTGGCATCAAATTGGCAAAGATAAATTATGAATAAGTGACGATCACTACAGTGGTACATATGCATTCTCAGCTTTTCTAGTTCTGAGAGAGGCATTTTCTCAGCAAACAAGGAGACTCCAGGTGGCTGTCTTTCTGCAGCTTAAGTGCAAAGGTGGAGGGGCTGCAGCCTGCTGAAAAGGAAGGAGGGCGGTGGGCACCACCGACACCATGGAGGCAGGGAGAGGGTGGGAAGGGGTGTATACCAGGGATATTGGTGCTGGGAAATGTGCACTGGTGGAGGGATGGGTGTTTGATCATTGTGTGATTGTAATCCAAACATGAAAGCTTGTACCTATCTCATGGTGATTCAATAAAATTTAAGAAAAAAGGCACCTCTCTCTTCAGAGAGAGAAAGCCAAAAAGTAGTTCTCTTATCTCATGTCTCAGATTAGCTCATTTTTACCCTATTTCTTGGGTCTGTATCAGTCTTTTAAACAAAACAAACTCAAAAGCTCAAGTGTTGGAATCTTCTGTTTTAGCCCTTTATGTCCATATATTTTGAGAATAAGAAGTATAAAGTAAGAATTTCTCAATGTTCCTTGGGCAGGGAGGGCTTTCACCTGCCCCTCTTGGGGCGCCTGGAGTGAAGCAGTTTGGCGCAGAGTCTGGTGGCTTGGCTATGTCAGGCGTCATGTTACTCCCTTCCGGGAGAAAAAGCTGGAACCAAGCCCCGGCGACCGAAAGCCTCCAACCCAACTGCCACCACACTCAAGGCTGATCCCCACATGCTCAGGCCGACTAGTGAATGTATTCCTGGACTGAGCGATACATCATAAGACATTCCCTACCTGTTCTCCATAAGTACCACACCACATCTGATGGGGTACAAATAGGAAACAAAATCATAGAGGGAAATAGATATGCATATATACATATTTTCAGATATATAAACGAAAGCTCATATCACTGAACCTTTAATAACATGTTAGTGATATCCTAAAGCATGTTTTAATGGCCCCTGACAAAATAGAACAATCTTCACACTGTTTCCTCTTTGGAGACTTTTTTTTTGTAGCATTTTCAGTGGTTTTTCAAAACAGACAATACAAAATATATTATTTCAGTTGTGTTTTGGGCTGGAGAGATAGCACAGCAGGTAGGGCGTTTGCCTTGCACACAGCCGGCCCAGCCAAACAGGGTTCGATTTCTCTGCCCCTCTTGGAGAGGCTGGCAAGCTACCCAGAGTATCTTGCCCACAGGGGTGAGATTGAATATAATATATATTCAATATTTCAGACACAGTAACAATAACTCTCACGATGGAGACGTTACTGGGCCCTCCGCTTGAGCAAATCAATGAACAATGGGAGGACCGTGACCCTGTTTTGGGACAGGGACTGGGGCTTGGGATGGAAACATCCCAAATTGGGTGGCGGGAAGGTGTAACGGTGGTAGAATTGGTGTTTGAATATTAAATATAATCATTTATTGTGAACTACCTTACAAAATTAAAAATAATTGTTTGTTTTTTGGTTTTTTTTTCTTTTTGGGTCACACCTGGCAATGCTCAGGGATTACTCCTGGCTCATGCACTCAGGAATTACTCCTGACGGTGCTCGGGGGACCATATGGGATGCTGGGAATCGAACCCGGGTAGGCCATGTTGGCTGCGTACAAGGCAAATGCCCTACCCGCTGTGCTATCGCTCCAGGCCCAAACATTTTTAAAAAGGAAAAGAATTTCTCAGTGTTCCGTGTAGGAACCTGTCAGCTAACAAGTTTCAGAGAAATGACCAAAGCAACTTGGATGATGCCAACAGAGAGGAGGAGTTCTGGTTCTCTTGCCACTGAAAAACAAACTGTCAGGGACCCCTTATGCTCTCTTCCAGGGAAGCTATTAACCCCTTGCTTCCTGGGGAATGGAAATCTTGGTAAAATAACGGTGAGTTTCTGAGGATAGATAAGAAAGACGAGTAACTCCAAAATATTTCCTCCCAGCCGTCTAAGACAGAAAAGTTGCTCACTCCTCCACACGCAGAGTAATATGAAAAGAAAGTCTCAGCTCACCAGATGAAGAGGGGTAACAGGAAAGAGAAAAAGATGGTAAGCAGGAAAATGAATACCAGATCCTTGGGAATTCCCCAAAAGAAAAAGACAAACACTACACATGGGTGACTCATTAACCCTTCCCCACACTGAGTAGGTAGGTGATCAGTGTCTCCCAGGCCCCTGAGTGAGAACCATTGTGAAAGCACTGTTCAGAACAGGCAGCACTCTGTGGGCCGTTTCGGGCCAGTCCTGGCACCTGAGAATCAAACTCCATCCAGAAGGGAAACTCACTCCCCACATTCTGAAAAGGACTCAGAATCCAAACTCTCCCTGGGAGAGGAGCTAAGGGCTTTCCTGGAAGTCTGTCCAGGTAAGAAGGTGTTAGGGAAGGTAACTGTTGTCAGTGAATCTCATTGATCCCTTGCCCGCCTGGCCAACTTCTGGAGTCTGTCGGTTGCTAAGGAAGGCTGGTACCCTTAGAGACCTTCTATTAGGATCCAGGTCTCATTTCAGCCACAAAGCCAGGAATTCCGAGTTGTCTTAGTATCATACCAGGGCCTTCAAATGTAACAGTTCGATTAATCCATCACAGCAAAACAAACTTTAGGACATTAAGCAATGAGAGTGAATTATTTCATGTCAAAACTGACCGCAACCAGACAATCTGCTGGAACTGTAGCCAGACAGGAGCACTGAGCACTTGACATAGGAACATTCCTGAAACCACTCACTGGGGGCAAAGAGAAGAGGAGCAAATAAATGGGGCTTCTCAACTGGTTGTGTTGTGACAATACACTAAGTTACACTGAAGCAGGAGGGATCTTATTTGTGGTTCCTGTTGCTCGAAATCTTTGTTATGGACACATTGTTTTAGGTTCCATAGAGACATCTATTGATTGACTAATTGTTTCTGTGACCCTTCCCTACTTCTTCACCCAGGTAACAGGTGGGTTTGGGTCCTTCTGCTCCATTCTGAACCAAGACTTATTACTGATGACCTATTCTTCTCTGCTAGGTTCCTAGAATGAGCCTCTCAGAGTTCCTGCCTCTGGCTGTCTCCTGGTTGCCTTTGCTTAGCTCCCGCTCACATTTCTAACTTTGCTGTCACCATAGCAATACACCATGAGAAGGTATTTCTTAATTCAAGAGGTACAGCAGAAGTAGAGCAAAAGTATAATTTAACCCTCACATATCAAAGTAGCCTGATACACCAATGGGAACAGTACATCACTGCTCAGACCACCTTGAACCCAGGGTTAAACCCAAAACTCATATGAAGCGCTAGTAATAATGAAAAAATTAAGAAATTTCACCATTCTTTGGACAGAGACAGAAGCCCAGAACACTTCTCAAGTGCTTCATAAATTCTGACACTGACTGACATGACCTAAAGCAACAAAATGTTCTACATAACCACTGAACTACTAAAGCATCACAAGAGTCAATGAACCTACAATAAGACCGAGGGGAGAAACAATAAGTAATTGAACAGAAGAGGTAAAGAATATAATAGTAGGACTCAGCATTAGAATGGAACAAGCCAAAATTGAATCAGTGACACACTTGGCGGTGGGTGGGGGGAGTATGATTCTGACAGCAGGTCAACCTGTTCCTTCAGGGCGAGCACATCAGCAGCCTACTGGTGTCTTCAATGCTGCTGTGCCTTTGGTTGGACCCCAACGACTTGGGTCCAAGTTTACCAGGAAAGTAAACCGACAAAAGTTACATATGTGGGAGCCACACAGACAAACCACCGCTGGCTCAGCTATACAGGCTCATTTCTTGGCCTTATTTTAAGAGACTCATAAATTTCTAAAGAGAACAAAAGCCATAGTTAAGGCCAGTGGTGCACTGTGGGAGAGCAGGCGTGCCCTGCATGGCATATGCCAATTTCTCTGGAAAAGATGGAAACAAGGGCCATGATCTAGCGACACAAAAGAGTCTCGAGCAGAGCAGCTCACTGCAGAGATGCCTCCAGAATTCAAGCCAGACCAACTTCACCGAGATGCCCAGATTTTCGGGGCGGGGAAGGCATTGTCCCTCCACCTGCCCCCTAAACCCCACCTCCCTGGCGGTTGTCAACTTTCAAAACCCAGAGAGAAGTGCAGGTAAGCGGGTTCAGAGACAACAAACTCCTGGCATCAATGGATAGGGGATGGGATGGTGCCTCTCTTCCCCTATCCCCAAGGGACCCTGGATGTCACGCCCAGAAACTGCCTCTGGCTGCTACTTAAGCTCCATAATGGCCATGATCCAGAGACACACAAAAGAATTTCTGAATCGAGCAACTTGCTGCAGAGATTTCTACACACCCCCACTTATGTAGAATTTTAGAATTCCAGGAGCATGCTGCCGCTCCTTGACCACGCGACATCTTATTCGAATCATAACAAGCAATACAAAAGAGAGTATAGGGGAGATTGTCTGCCATAGAGGCAGGGGGAGGGGTGGGACGGTAGGGATACTGGGGACATTGGTGGTGGAAGATGTGCAATGGTGGAGGGATGGGTGTTTGATCCTTGTATGACTGAAACACAAATAGGGTAGTTTTGTAATTATCTCACAGTGATTCAATAATTTTTTTTAAAAAGACAGTACACATGTCCTCATCAATAAGCAAGAGATGGAGGCCAGAAAGCTAGCAAACCAGGTAGGGTACTTACTTGCACATGACTGATCTGTTTGATCCCTTGTTCCCCATGTGGTCTGCTTAGCCAGCCAGGATTGTTCTCTGCATGCAGATCCAGGGTAAGCCCAGAGCACCAGTGGATGTGACCCACAAACAAATAAAAAAGAGGTCTAGAAAAGAAAATTTTTAAATAAATAATGTAAGCTATTTAACTGACATTAGAAGAGAAAAATCACTGAATTATAGAATTGAGAGAAAGGCAGTAAAGAAACAAATGCAATAGTGTAGTGGGTAAGGTACTTTCTTGCATGAGGCTTACTTGGATCCAATATTCAATATCACCCAGAATCCTCCAACTCCTGCCAGGGTTGACCTCTGTGTACAGAGCCAGGAGTAAGCCCTGAGCACTGCTAGTGTAGACTCCCAAAAAAATTAAAATGAAAAAAAAAATCAGTAAAAAAACCTCCCCAAGCAAAAGTACAGATCCAAAATGGATTCACTAACACTCAGCCAATCCAAATTAGATCCTCAGCACTCCTATGTTTTCCCAAGCCCCGTGGGTGTCACTCACGATCACTGAGGCAGCAGTAAGACCTGAGCTCCTATGGGAGTGATGCAAAAAAAACATTAACCTAAAAATCAAACTAATATTCACAACAAATGTAAAAAATTACATGAGTATTGTCAGTCATTTTAAAAAGGAAAATAAAAGGACTCTGGAAATGGGAAAACACTACATGTTTGTGGATAAAAATAACATTTCCCAAATGATAATACCCAAATTATACATATTTCATGCAGTTGTTCAAGATTCTGATGACATTCATCAACAATTTAGAAATTTTTTTAGTGAAATTAATACAGAATCATAAAACTCCCTGATAACTAAAAGCAATTGCAAGAAAAAGGAGGGAAGGAATGCATTTCCTGACTTAATATTGTGCTATAATAAATTTTCCCTTATAAGGATGTATGGTTCTCAGTGAGACCCCAGAAACACTCAAAGGGGGCATGGGTGAAAATTAGTCAACTGGAGGTGGTGGTGGTGGTGGGCATAGCATGAGAGTATATGGTTAACCAATAAGATAGGGAGATATAGGAAGAATCAAGATTGGAAGGGGGCACATTAAAGAAACGGTCAAAAACACTGTTGCAAAACATAGTATTCAAAATTATGATCTATTGAAAGAAAAGCAAACTCTCAGGGCCATGGGGTAGAATTGACAGCACACAGATATAACACAGATATATACACAGATATTTATTGAAAGTCTATGACAGAGTTTCTGGGTACATAAAGTGGGGCAGGCAAGTCCTCTTCAACTAACATGTTGGGAAAACTGGAAAATAAAATGTAAAAAAAGAGAAATATGTATCTCATATCCCCCCAAATGTAATTTAAAGTGGATTATAGACATTGAACTTGGTCCATAATCCATACAATACATTTATGAAAGCATATGCAGACCTGTCTAGGAAAGGAACCTCATAGGTGTGTGCAATGGTTTGACTTCTCTGGTAAAAGAAATAAAAATATAAAGAGGATTAAAGCAAATGTACAAGTGTTTACAGAACAAAAGAAATTTGGGATAAAATTATCAAACTGCCCTACTTAGTGGGAGAAAATATTTTCAAACATATAACAAATAAAGGACCAATATCAAGATGTATAAAGCATGCAAAAGCTCAAAAAAACACCAATCATCACATCAAAACAGGAGAGAAGTGAGACCCATCCACAAAGAGGACATACAAATTACCAATAAGTGTATGAAAACATGTTTAGTATCAACTATTACCAGGTAATTGCAAATCAAAACAATGAGATATTATCACACACCAGTGAGAATGGCATATGTCACAAAGAGTAGAAACAACCACTATTGGCAGGAATGTTAAAAAAGTTCCCTCACGGGGAAAACGATCTGGTTCAACTTCTAGGGAAAACACTCCAGAGATTTCACCAAAACAATAAAAATATACTTTCCATATGATTCAGAGATTTCACTTTTTGGCATTGTCCCCCTAAAAACAAAAAAAATATGAATTTGAAAAAATATATGTATACCTGTGTTCATGGAAGCACTGATTAGAATAGCCAAGATATGGAGACAACGCAAACATCAACGATGGGTGAATAAAGAAGTTAGGACACACGTGCACACATGCAGATGTACACAATGGAATTTTACTAAGCTATTACAAAATAATGATATCTCTGACTGGAGCTGGAATAAGTCAGAGGGATTAAGACAAAAGCCTTAATTTCAATAAGTAAGTTAGTTGAAATAAGTAAGATGTATTAAGACAAAACTCACAGGATCTCGCTCATCTGTGATAATTGGGAGTCAGAAAACAAGGAAAGAGAGAGTGTCAAATATGGCAACCCCTTGGCTTGAATTGCAAACCTGAGATTACCATGCACTTGAGGGTGGAGTGGGACATAACAAGAGGTAGCACATGGATAGAGGTGGAAAATCTTGGGCACTTGAGTGGGGTGAACTGCAATGACTGTAATAATAAACACTGTTCCCCAAGAAAGCAATGGTTAGAACTGCTGGTTATTAATTCTATGCTAACAGGGAAGGCACACATGACCTGCAAAGATTTAAGTTAGACCAGTCACTCATCATCCTCATTTAGGAGGACTTGAAATGTTGTTGACTGAAGCAGTGATGGTTTCCAATGAGAAAAATTCTCTCTTGCTTTCACATGACTCAAACTTTGCACACAGCCTTATTATTTTAACCATCTTAGACATCCATAAACTCCTTTGGTGTTCAACCCACTTGGGAGCTAGATGGCAGTGGGTGCTGGTCTCCTGGTGTATTTAGGGCTCATTCAAGCCCGGAATGGGTGGAAGGGAACACAACAATCTATCTGGGGTCTCCACCTATAGAGTTGGAGTGCAAATAACCCAGAGCACTATCAACACAGCAGAGCCAGAGAATGAGAAATCAAATTCAAAGCAATGAAGGAAAAATATACATGCATACATATTTACTACATATATATATATAGCATTCAATGCATCACAATCTTTTCAAGTACACATGGTTACATTTGCGAGGACTGATCATTTGTTAGACTACAAAAATGTTCTTAGCAATATCAAGAAGATCTAAAACATGCCAAGTAACTAATGTGAACACAATGGCAAGAAAGTAGAAATTAATCATAAAGAAAACTTAGAACTACATATATGCATGGAAATAAAACAACTCTAAACAACCAGTGGTACGAGAAAGAAAGTTAACTGGAAATTAGAGGAGAAAAAAATGAGACAAATGAAAATGGAAACAACTTTCCAAAACATGTGACATGCTGCAGAGAAATTTCACAGCATTGAAGGCGTCATTCCCTGGCAGCCAAAATCCTCCAGAACTCAACTGCTGCCATGTTCACGGCCGTTCTTCACATGTTCAGGCCGAGGCTCACCTATGAGTGAACGTATTCCTGGACCATGTGGCTGCGTCTCATACCTGACACCACCCATCTTCAAAGAGTGGCACACCACATTTGAAGGGGTTTAAGGTAGAAGGCAACCAATCCTATGCCTCCTGTTCCTTGATATCGACTTCGTCGAGCAGGCCCAATAACGACTCCATTTTGAGAATTGTTTTTACTGTGTTTGGCATATTAAAACGTCACGGGTAGCTTGCCAGGCTTTTCAGTGCAGGCGAGATACTCTAGGTAGCTTGTCGGGCTCCCTGAGAGGGACAGAGGAATTGAACCCAGGTTGGCCTTGTCGGCCACATGCAAGGCAAACGCCCTACCGCTGTGCTATCACTCCAGCCCAATATACATGCACACAAGGTTCAACCTTTTACAATATGCTCATAATCTCTTATAGAAGGGCTTAGTGGGTCCTGCGTGAAATGCAACAATCTTCACACACTTTTCTCTAAGGAAACATTTTCGAGCATTTTCATCATTTTATTCAGAGCAAACAATACAAAAGAAATCATTTTGGTTCTGCTTTGGGGCAGGGGTTGGGGTTTGGGGTGAAAATATCTGAAATATGGTAGTGGGAAGGTATTGGGATTGGTGATCAAATATTAAATGTAATCAAATATTGTGAACTACTTTATAAAAATAAAATTTAAAAAAAGAAATAAGAAAATTCTCAAATGAAAGGGAAAATTAGCAAATCCAACAATTGATTCTGGTATAGTAAATAAAATTGACAAAAAATTAAGTAGCCTACAATGCTACAACTTGAAAAGTAAACATTTAATCCAACATTAAAATACAAAGAAGAATACAGCTACTGTGAACAATGGTACACCAACAAATCTAAACAAGGTTGACACAGGATAAAAATACATAAAATAAAACCAGAAATAAACAAATGGGCCTACATCTGAAAGCTTATGCATGGCAAAAAAAATCAGACTTTTTAAAAATCCAAATCAGACTTTCTTAAAATTGAAACACTTCCTACGAACTGGGAGAAAACATTTGCAAACCATGCTTTTGGTAAAGGCTTAAATATTACATATGCATAAAGCTTTATAAAGCTCAACCAGAAAAACTCAACAATTACATAAAATTGGAGATGAGCATCCATTTTCCGAAAATGGCTAAGTAAAGCCAGCAGACATCTGAAAAGATATTACTAGTCACTTGTTATCTAAGAAATGCAAAACAAAAATTAAAAAGCAATGAATTTCAAGTCAGAAGAGTCAGAAAGATATATATATATATATATATCTTAGCTATATATATCTAAAAATAACTGATATATATACATATATGTGTGTGAGTGTATATATATATACGTATATGTATGTATATATATATATATATGTAACTGGAAACAACCAGTACTGAGAAGGGGTGGTGTAAAAGGGGTGCTATTTCATTCACAGTCTGTGGGAACAACATTTGGCTGAACCACTGTGGAAAAGTTTGGAAATTTCTCTAAAAGCAAGAATCACTCTATCACTGTCATCTTGTTGTTCAACAATTTATTTGATGAGCTCAATGAACTCAGGTGCCAGTAATGTCTCCGTTCATAACAGCCCTGAGATTTTAGCAGCCTTTCCTTACTCGTCTTTCCCAATGATTGGAAGCTCTTTCAGGGTCAGGGAAATAAGACTCATTATTTTAATAATTTTGGCATATCGAATACACCATGAGTAGTTTGCCAGGCTCTCCAGTGTGGGCAGAATACTCTCGGTAGATTGCTGGACTGTCTGATATATATATTTCCTCTATGATTTGTTACCTATTGTCTGAAACTATATTTTATAAATATATATATTATATATATATATATTTCCTCTATGATTTGTTACCTACTGTCTGAAACCCATCATGTTAGTGCTGTAATTATGGAAAATGGGTAGGGATGTGGCCAGGAATATGTTCACTCAGATGTGAGGCTCGGCCCAAGCGTGTGGAAAGCGGCCTGGAGTTTGGTAGTGGAGCAAGAATATAGGTTTCAAAAGACCTAGTGATTTCACATTTGCATGTTCCCACCAAAACCCCTTAATAGAAAACTCAAAATGATATATGCACTCCTGTATTCACTGCAGTGCTAAGTACAATACTCAGAAAAACCCCAAATGGACACATAAACGGATAAAGTTGCAGTATAAACACAAACAACAGAGCCCTACTCAGCTGCAAGAAAAGGTAAAATCTTGCAGACTCCTGCAATTTGGATGGATGGAGGGCATCCTGACGAGCAAAATAATTCAGAGCAAGGACAAATACTGTATGATCTCAGCGTGCTATTTAAACAAAAGAAGGTAATTTAAAAATCCTGAAAGAAGAGAAAGTCTTGACTTTTGATTACACTAAGAAATCCTCAGTCAAGGAAGAAGCAGACTGAAGGTGATCTGAGGACAATGGTGGGGAAAGGCACCCACGTCGAGAGTTACTGATGACAACATATATGACCTTAGTTGTGCGATGCACGTATAACATGCTGAAAACCACATGCCATGACCACTACATATGTGCCTATCTTTGCAAACACACCAACACTTGACCTTCACTCCTCAGGTACACAAAGCAACTTAAACTTCCGAAGCTGCTCATGGGGAAAATGAAGGACACCCCTCATTCTGTGTCCTTGGGAAAGAATTCATAAGAGCTTCCATGACTGGCTACTCCCAGGACAGAGTGGAAACACTCAGTGAGCTGCTGCCTTGTCTGCCCAGTACACCGTCTTCCTTCCCTCTGGGATTTCTCAAGATTCTTTCCATTTGCATTTGCCCTTTCTCCAGCAGATATTTATCATCCTAACAAATTCTTTGTGGGATGAAGGAAACTGAATTAGTGTTGCCGTAATACCAGAACCACCACCACCACAGGTTCCTCATATTTAATGGGTCACCAAGCCCAGCTTGCTCTGCTGGGCCCCAAATTTCCCTGACTGCTTACTGAAGTAAACAACCTGAAATCCATGTCTCTGCCATTTGGCCATCTGCTGGTTTCTTGGAACTGGTTATCAGGATGCTTCAACTCAAACAGATCTGGGATTGCAGCATTACACCCATGTACTTGTGAGCTGACAATGGCTGGAACACTTCTACCTGTTCTCTATAAATGAAATGTCTGTGTCCAAAAGTACTACAGATAATGAACACACATTTTAAATATTTTAAGGCATTAAAATGTACAAAAATATAGTTTCACTGTCAATTTTGTAAGCTAAACTGAACCTTACCTATCTTTGTTGATATTTGCTTAGTTCTTGCATCTCCTGCTAACCTGGCTATCAACTGCACAGCAATTGGGCACCATATTAATATTGATCCATTATTTTAAGTCAAGAAAAATGTTTGATTTATTAATGAGGGTACAGTGATGGAAACTAATTGCTCGTTCCTAAAACGTTTTGGGAAACAAAGGTGAAGCTATTCTATGTATGTATTTTCTATGTATGGTAGAGATTTTCCCCATTTTCGACTGACCTGACTTTCATCAAGTTCAAGGGATAATGTTTTCAATAAGGAAAAACTTTATGTTTGCTTTTGTATCATATAAAAAAGGTTCACAAAGTAATAGGGTTAGTTTGTTCCTGCTGTTTTATTGCTGTTGTGTTTTGGCATTCTTTTGTTTGGTTTTAAGCTACACTGGCTGTGCTCAGTAATTGCTCTGCACTCAGGAATCACTCTGGCAGTACTCAGGGTACCATCTGGGATTACGGGGATGGAAGCCATGTTGGTCATATGCAAGACAATGGCCCTACCCACTGCACTACCTCTCCAGCCCCAAGTAGCAGTTTGAATGGTCCCAGGAGTCCTTTACCTCCCTCGCGCTCAGCATCCAGATCCGGAAACGACATGGCGCAGGTGTGCGGTGGTGCCCATAGCCTGGGGGAGACGCGCCCCTGCAGACAGCTGGACAGGGCCACACACCTCTCTGTTGAATCTGATAGAGGCATGGGTGCAAATATCCCAAAGGGGAATCATTACACCCATAGCCTGTAGGACGTTGGCAGCTGCAGACCCCGCACGAGATGTAGGTGCGCGTGCGTGTCCGTTACCTCTAACTGCTTAGAACTGACCCAGGACAGCCCCAGTGCGCGCGCACCTACGGGCCGTGGTGGGTGCAAACGTCCGCCAGTCATGCACGAGAGCCTTCATAATTATTGGTGGCTTTTCAGAACACAGCAAGGAAGCAAACATAAATTCTTGCTTAATGCCTCAGGAAAAATTTCAATCTCAAAATCCATTTTATGAGAAATCCCTGGCTTAAAATCAAGCTTCTTTATGACCCAAGTAGAAATCCCAAGAAATGTCTCGAGTTCTCGTTTCCAGTGTCCAACATTGTTTGGGGAAGGATGTTCTTGATTTTGATAGAATTCTTATGAACTGGATATCGCTGTTGAACCAATGTAGAGTGACAGAGCAGCTGCTGGGTAACGTCCAGAGATTGATATCTGCAAAGGCAGCTTGCGCGCTGCAGAGAATGGAATGATCTGACGGCTATTGACTGAGCAGGTCATTCCCTCGATAGAGTCCAAACAGTGCAATGAATGTTTTATATAAATGCATACTCCCAAATCCTTTCAGACTGAGAGTTTGTGTAGATCTTATAAATAGTTCCAAAATTAGACTGTATTTTTTTCCTAATAAACACTGGAGAAAAGAATGTAAAGGAAAGCTAAATGAGGGTTTTCCAACAATGGATAAAAATATGCAGAAAGTAACTTTGTTGCTGATCTGAATAGTGAAGTCAGTGGCGCATCCATTCTGCTCCACTTTCTAATTTAGACCTCCCTATTCCATTGGACACTGAATTGCCAGGCATTGTAAGGATTCAGTTAGGGACTGCAGAATTTCATGCTGTGGGGATGGAGCCTCCTGAACAAGAGAGAAGCCATGTGACCGATATAAAGAAATCACTACACATGCCAGCTGGTAGAACATACATGTACTTTTAACCAGAGTAGAAATCAATTATGAGTTCATAAAAATGAGATCCTTAAGGGTTTCAGTTCATAGTACATGTCTAGAAATATGTTAACAACAGAAAACCAGTTTAGTGTGGGAGAGAGTATTGTACTGACCAGGGAAATGTGAAGGGAACACACAGCCCTGCATTAAGCATACATCATTGAGCCTTTGGCAAAACTTAGCTTTGAACCAATTAAGATATTCCTCGATTCAACATTATATTTAGGAGGCAAATCATCCATAAAATGTATTGCAAATGCAAAGAAGTAAGTTTGAAATTTGTAGCTGTTCCAACTTGAGGCTACATTGCTATTCCAGGAAGGATAAGAGCTTCCATTAGAAAGAAACTTTGAAAAAAAGCTAGTCAAACATGTTAGACAAATCTACATTACTTTCAGTCCTAGGGACTGGACCCTAATGAAGGATCAGCACAACAAACAAAAAAGCAAAACCCACTGCATTTGCTGGGGAAAACTCCTCTCAAATTGTGAGCTCCATGGATTCACAAGTCAATAATGACTGAATTTTGCAAAGAAAGAGTAGACTCTGTTGAAGGAGGTCAATAGGAAGAGAGGAAGGAGAGAGATTTGAGGGGCACACAACTAGACTGGTGGATAAAGTATTGAGATACAGCGAAGACCAAGCCAACCTGTGTGCTGAGAACTGGGAAACTTTGTCTAAGTGGCTGGAAGAGGCCATGTGAGCTGCTCTGCCACTGAGCAGTTTGAAGGAAATTTCTGGTTCTGGCCGTCCAATCAGAGCCCTTCACAGAATGTTTCCCCAGCCAGGCCCTCCTGGCCCACCCCCCCACCCCCCACTGTGGAATATCTTCGGCCCAAGATTCTGAAGTTTGAATTCAAACTCGGATCCTGAGCATCTGCGTGAGCAGTTCACTCTCTGATCCTGGTCCTGATTTTTGCCCTTGTGAAGGCTGGTAAACTGCAGTGGCCTCTGGCCTCGTCTATGAGGATGGCATCAGGAGGAGGTAAGCCTGTGAGGGTGTCTGTGTATGTGAGAAAGTCTCTGCCACCCTGAAATCCTTTGGGTTCAGAGTCACCCTGACTAGGAACACCATGTTTTGAGTGGGTGAAAGAGGAGAAAGACCTGGGCTCCATAGATAGCTCACCTGTACAGCAAAGAGAGCCCAGGAGAACCTGACGAGTCTGGGAGGGCATCCTTGGAGGTGTGTCAAATTACCTGGGGGAAGGTCATTGGTATGGACAGAGGGAGGCAGCAGGCATATGACTGTTTTGTGTGTGAGTGTCCCTGCTTGTGGATGGGAGAACAGGGCCATTTGTCATATGTCTGGAGGGACTGTTTTGTGGTGGCACAGGGAAGACCCAGGCATTCTGAGTCCATGTCTCCTCCTGTGCTCTAGAATAAGTTTAGAAGTAATTAGACTTGGGCTGAGCTCAACCTGATGTGGACAGCTCAGCACAGATGGTCCAGCCTGAACCTTGTTGAGTGAGGCTGTCTGTGTGTAATTCTGCCATGATGAGTCCTCCCCAGAGCTGGGCTGCAAGTGACTAACTGCCACAGTCAGAGTCTGACACTTCTGCAGACTTAAACTCTCTGCTGGCTGAGCCCAGCAGCTGTCTTGGGTCAGCAGGTTGGGAGACAGGTGACTTCAGCGTAGTTACGACTCAGCTTCCTGAGTTGTTCTGGATTGTTCTCCTTTTGGTGAAGTTTGTTCTTCCATGGTCTGGCATCTCATGGTGCAGCCCCAGCAAGGTTTTCAGCTCTGAGGTGAAGATTGATTGAGAATTGGATACTTCCCTCACAGACAAGGGATAAATGGATGTGTGAGTCTATGTGTGAGTTTGTGAGAATGAGTGTGTGTTTCTGTGTGTGTTTCTGTGTGTGTGTGTGTGTGTGTGTGTGTGTGTGTGATATGTGGGGTTTTCCTGAGAAAAGTCTGTGAAGGTCTGTTCCTTGAGGAGAGGTGGAGTGTACTGAGGCAGAAAGAGCATCGTCAGAGCAGTTGGAGACATCAGGGCCTCTGTCGTGAGCATGATGCGCACAGGCTCTGGGACGTCTCTAGGGCGAGTCTCTGCGTGAATTCCACCTGAGTAACGATGGTGGCAGACAATTTTCTTTCCTGGCACCTGGTTTATGCCTGATGTTAATTATCCTGTATCTGTCTCTGGAATAAAGTCTTATATTATTTAGAAGATGTTACCTATTTTCAATCTAACATGATCAGCAGCTCCAGAACTCTGGAAACATCCCCAAGTGTCTGACTGGTGAAATCTCTGGCCATTTCCACATCTGCTGCCATCCCTGATGGAACTCTCCCAGAACACAAGAACCCTAGCCTTAGGATCTCCAGGAAGTATAACCCAGCTGGAGGGGAGGGATGGACTGTGCCAGGGACTCAGGGATGAGACAGGGCACACCACCTCATTCCTTTCAAAGGGCCTGATCTAGAGATGCTTGAGTGAGGCCTTGCTCCCCCCCCCCACACACACACACCATCTCCCTCTCACTCCCCTCCCTCCTCTCCACAGTGTCTCCTGTGCTGCTCCCAGAGATGACCATGAACCTTGGGGTCTCCGGCTCTGCTTTCCGGGTCTTGCCCTTTCTCAATCCAGGGCTCCCCCAGCCACCACCCTGGGAGCCGATCCAGATATCCCCTCTGGTGACCTCGGCCATTGCTCCTGGCAACCCTCTGGTGCTGTCACCTTTCCCCATGATGCCTGTGGTGGCAGGAGCTGCTAGCCATGGTCCCCGAGTGCCTGAACCTTGCAAGGTCATCATCCAGGTTAGCCCTGAGGTGGGGCTTGTGGAATCAGCCCAGAACCAGCCTGTCATCCTGACACAGGCTTCACTCAACTGGGGGGGCCCAGAAGTTCCATCTGCCATGAATGGGCATCCTGCACCAGTCTACTTGGTGTCATCTGTGCCGGAGACCGTTATGCCTACCCCAGCTACTACTGTCACCCAGGCTGGGACAGGAGACCATCCTCCTCAGGCTCCACTGCCAGTGGCACAGGTGGTTCCCATCATCCTCCCATCGAGTGGTGGACCACTGCCCCAGTGGGTTTGTGGGGAGAGTGGTCCCGCCAACACCCGGAACCAGGCATCACCTGAAACCTCCAGCAGGCCCAGTAGGGTCTACGAGAACTTTCGGCGCTGGCAGCGCTTCAAGGCCCTGACCCGGAGGTACCTTCCTCAGACTCCGGACACTGAGGCCGTTTCCTGCTTCCTCATGTAAGTCCCTCGGGTGTCCTAGATCTAATGGGAGCTTCACAGGAAGGGACTGGGGTGACCCCCCAGGATAGGGTCCATGAACAGCATGACTTCAGGAATGCCATCCCGGGGTTCCGGCTCAAATCCCATAGTGACCAGTCTTACCCTAAAGCCTCACCTAAGTTCCCTCATCAGGGTTGGTCTCGACCTGTGGTCTTAAGGACAGACATTCTGTTCCTAAGACTAGACACAGCACAGATGCACCAGGGTTCAGACAGGCCATGACTGCTCGTCCTTGGCATCTCCTGACCTATTCCCAGAGCTGAGGGTTCACACCAGCATGGACATTGAGCTGGGGTGTGGGAGGCAGAGTCAACTGTGGGCGGAGACCAGGCCGACATCGGGGGTCTAGGCACGGGTGTAGGGCAGTGGGGGCTCCCGGCAGACACAGACCCTGACCGAGCCTGTCCTTGCAGCCCGGTGCTGCGCACCCTGGCCTGCCTGAAGCCCACCATGAGCCTGGAGGAAGGCCTGCGCCGGGCCCTGCGGGAATGGGAGGGCATGAGCAATTTTGAGCGCATGATCTACTACGACATGGCTGCCAAGTAAGTCAGTCCTGGGCAGAGAGTCGGGGTTGTGCTGGCTGCGGCACCGGGCTTCAGGGGCTGCTCCCAGATGGCCAAGGGGTCCTTGGTATCCCCGGGAGGTCTTTCCCCTGAGGATGCTTGTCCCTCCTGGGGCCGGGACACTTCTCCCCACCCTACTCTGGGGCTCCTGACCACAGTCTGAGGGTCACAGTCCCTTATTTTCTGTGACCCTCAAAAGGCTGATATGGGGAATCATTGGGGGCACTGGAGTCTATGCCCACCCATTCTCCACCCTCCTGAGTGCTTGCCATGAGTGTCCCCTGTCCCTGCCTCATCCTGTGTGGTCCCAGCCAACCCGACTCAGTAAGGCCTGTGCTCCCTACACCAGGTTCATGGAGTTTGAGGCCGAGGAAGAGATGGAGACACAGAAGCTACAGTGGAAGAATGGAGTACAGGGCCTGCCACCCCCTGCCCCCCCCAGGCCTGAACCTCAGGGGGCTCCAGGCCCACCACTAGGCCAGCAACCAGGTACAAACCCTGTTCCCCAGCTAATTTTCATAGGCCCAGGAAGGCGCTAGGATTCCTGCCCTGTCAGGGAGCCTCCATTCTCCCGGGGACACCCAGGCCTATGCTCAGCGGCCCCCTGTTCCTGGGTTTCTCCCTCTCCCTGAACACACCACGCTGCCTGAGGGCGTCAGACTCACCTTTGAAGTGGGGTTGGAGACGCTGGGGACATGGTGGGCCCCTCCTCCCGTTGAGGGCCTCCTCATTCCTCACCCAGTTACGGGATTCTAGTACACACAGATGTAGACACATACCTGACCTGACCCAACCCACAGGTATCCATCCCCGTTTCTGTTCACAGTGCTGATTGTCTGAGGGCAATGGACGTGAGGTCCCCTCACGTTCCTCTCTTCTTCTTCCTCCTCAGCCTGTGTCCCTAAGAAGTCCAGACCCCGGGCTTGGGCAGCCTGCCCCAAGACGCACAAACCACAGCGCGCCCCCCAAACCAAGGCCCCCAAGGAGATCCCCCCTGAGGCCATGCAGGAGTACATGGACATCATGAGCTGCTAAAGGCCCCCGACACAGTCTGTGGGGCGCACCTCGGCCAAAGGGCAGCGGGCAGGAAGGAGCAGCAGGAGGAGGCCGGGACCTTCCCTGAGCCGGGGCTCCTGAGCTACGTGGACGAGCTGTACTCCCAGGAGGCCTTTGTCACCAAGGTGGGTTTTTTGCGCTGCTGTGGGTGGGGAGGGTGCAGAGTTGCTTCTGTCCAGGGCTTGGTAGTGACATATTTCTACTTGTGTTTGTGTGCATGTGTGCACATGTGCCTCTCTGTGTACAAACATTGGCCCTAGTTTGTGAATTTCTGGGTTTGGTCGATGTGTGAACATCTTTGTGTGTCTCCATCTGTGTGTACTCTGTGGGCTCTGCGCAGAAATGTGTGGATACATGTACATGTGCCTAGAGGTGGAAGAGTGTGTGTCTTTGTGTCATGTGTACATGCATCCATGTGTGTTCACATGTGCTTCTCCGTGAGAGTAGGTGAATAGTTCGTGTGCTTTGTGGGTGCGGGTGAGTCTGCGTCTGTGTGTATGTGTGTGAGTGTGAGCACTCTCGGCGTGGGTCTATGTGAGACCAGACCCAGAACTGTGCTGAGAACGGGTGTGTTTGCGTCTTCATTCCTTCCTAGTCCCTTCGAGAACCCTCAGACCCGCTTCCTTCTTCCAGGTTGAGGCGGTCATTCACCCCAGCTTCCTGGCACACCTGCTCTCCCCAGAATCCCAGCTGGAACTCCTGGCCCTGGCTGAGAAGCTGGAGGAGGAAGAAGGACTCACCCCCACACAGGTGAGGCAGATGGGTGTCTGGGGTCCACGCAGGGCCCAGGGGAATAATGTGAGGGTTTCCTTTAAGGCAGTGGGTAGCGACCCAGGGGAAAAAGGAGACATTTTGCATGTGATTCATGGGAAAGAGTCCCTGCAGGGGACACAGGGGACAGGTCCCAGGGCATTCAGAGCAGCAGGTGGGTCCTGAGTCAGGGAGGGGCGCCCAGCACTGGGGCCTAGTCACTTGGTGCCCTCCCTGCCCAGGCCATGGCCAGGGGCCTCCCTCTGAGTCCTCAGTGGAGATGAGGACATGAATATGGGGTGAGGGAAGGGTTGGCGGGGGTGAGGGCCCTTAGTGGGTCAGAGATCTGGGTTTTCTACTCTGGGAGGAGTAGGGGACACTCTCTGTCCCACCCTGCACCCCCACATGCCCACACTGTCCTTCCTCCCTTCAGATTGTGGAAAAGCGTCTGCGAACTGCACAGGACAAGGAGGTCATGAAGGCTTGTCCCCAACACCAGCTGATTCCAAAGGACTCAAGTCCATCTGAGAGTGCAGCAGGTCACTGCAACCCAACACCTAACTGGGGCCATAAGCCAGGGGCCAGCACTGAATCCTGCCCCCCTGAGACTGACTTTGGACACGCCTCAAGGCCTGAGCAGGCTGAGGCCAATGTGATGGCACCTGGAGCCCCTGTCCTTTCTTTGGGGAGCCTGGAGTACCCATCCCTGCAGGCGGAACAGGACCCCTGTCCTGGTCTCACTGCCCCCCCTCTGGACAGCACGGTCCCCCGCATGTTAGAAGAGGCACCTCCTGGCCGGGGGCCACATGGGGCAGCAGAGGGCTCCAGTGAGGAGGAGGAAGAGCTGCCCAGTCTGGCCTTCCTCCAGGCTTCTCACCACAGCCTGCTGCCCTGGAGCTTCCCCGAAAGCCCTGGCTCAGACACTGGTCCCCGCTGCCCGAAGGCCTTGGGTGCTTCTCGGCCCCCACCCACTCAAAGAAGGGCCTGCAAGCCTGCTGCCCCTGCCACTAACCCTTCCAGGAAGCGTCCTCTATGTGGGGGCCCAGGGCTGGTCATTGCAGAGAAAGCTTCCTTCCCCTGGGGGCACCCTAGGGTGTCTGGGAGCTCACCCTTGACTGTGGAGCTGGTGGGCCCCTCCCTTCCCCCAAAACGAAGGTTCCAGCCTGCTGTGGCCAAGAGGAGAAGAGCAGGGCACAGCATCCAGTAGGACACCGGAGGGTTTCCTCCTGAGCCTGGCTGCCCCCAGCAGCTTTGTCTTCCCCCTGATCCTCATCCAGCTAGGACTGCTCTCGAACGGGGGGCGGGCCCTGTGGTGGAGTTGGGCTGGAGCAGCCCCTTTGTTTAATTGTGTAAATAGTCAATAAAGTTCATTTCATTGAAAATACTCTCGGTATCTCATGTCTCTCATGCTCCTTGGGCAATCCTGAGATGAAGACCGGTAAGGGTGTTACAGGGGTTGGGTCCTGTGAGACATTGTGCTCCCTGGAGCAGGGAGGAGTCCTCCCCACCCATAGAGAGATGTGCTCAGTTTCAGCAGACCCACCCAATTCTGTGGACATAGGCGAGGCTTACATTTGCTGCCTTTTCCTTGGAATGCATCAAAAAGCACATCAAAGATTGAGGGCATCACGCTGGGAAAAATCACAGCATGGGAGAGAGCAACACAAAGGAGCTCTCACAGATGTGGGAGACAGACTCTTTCTATTTCTTCCCTGAGTTCGTGGGTCACACCCAACAGTGCCTGCTCTACAGAGCTCCTTGTTCTAGGACTCACTCCTGGTATAGCTCAGGGGACACCGTGGTGCTGGAGATCAGTAGAACGAGGGCTGTGCACATGCAACACAAACACCTTAATGTGTATACAATTTTCCCAATTCTCAACATTCAATTTCATTTGTTGTAGGGTCACACAAAGTGGTTCCTGGAGCTGACTCTGGCTCTGCCCAGGAGTACTCCTTTCTGGGGTCAGGGGGTCATATGGAGTGCCAGGAATAAAATCCACGTTGGCCATGTTCAAGGCAACTGTCCCATCAGTTGTACTACCTCTTCAGCTCCAAAATACATTTTAAAACATTTTCACCACACTTTAAAATAGAGCTTGTATCCTCAGAAGGTTTCCATAACCTCCTGCCCTCAGCCATCACCCTTTGTCTCCTTATTGATCCTTGAGTCTTGAACCCCCCCCATTCCTCTTTCTTTCTCTAGATTCCCACACTCTGGCCATCTGCGGCCTTGTAGCTATCTGTGGCCTCTTTCACTGAGAACAGCTTTTACTAATCCACCTACATCAGTTTATATCAACAGCTCAAACTTTCACTACAGAATCATATTCCATGTGCAGAAGGGCTACATCTGGCAATTCCTTCAATGGTTGATGAGCACTGAGCTTCTTTCTACTCCCTGGTACTAGCTAACAGCAGATACGCAGGTGTTAAGTGAGGTTCTCAAATAACTTTTTTGAGAATGCAAGCCTGGGAAAAACCCTCTCACTACTGGCAGAGAACCCCAAATTTGGGATTCTGGAGTAGAGATTTTATGCACTGTGTAATGCAACCCGAGCATGAAGGTTCTGAAAACTGTATTAGGGATGCAAGGAGTTGTGTTATCCAGAGAACATGTGTCCTGTCTTGGTGTTTTATTTACACTAAGATAAACAGCAAGGTCCTTAATCTTTCCTTGTCTGTCCCGTCTCATCTTCTGTAACTGAGCATGGGTGTCCTCAACCTGCAGTTTTCTTTATCCCTGATAGTTGAGAATCTACAGTGCCTTTGGTGGTCCCTTATTTTCTGCCTATTTGAAAAGAGTTCAAAATCACAAGCAGTTCCTGTCAGGAATGAGTTTTATTTTGGTACCCAAAATTATTTTTTAAATCTTATTCATAAAGTTGTTCACAATAATGGATTACATTCACTATTTCAATCCCACCACTATTACTATCCCACCACCATTATTTCTAAGCTTACAACCAACACCACTCAAGCCTGCCTAACAGACAGATACTTTATTTTGTATAGCTTATTATGAATAGCATGAGAAGTCACATGGCCACAAAAGTGGCTGCATGCTCCTTGAATTCTAAAATTTTAAATAATTAGTTTCCAAAGAAATATATGCAGCTTGCTGTTCGATTCTGAGATTCATTTTTGAGTCTCTGGATCATGGCCATTACTGAGCTTACATGGCACCTGGAGGAAGGCAGTTTATGATTGTGACATAGAGGCGAGGAGATGGGAAAGAGCAGCTGTCCCTGATCCCTTGAGGTCTAGAGTTAGCAGTCATTGGTCTCACATACCTGGGTTTTCCATTGGGCTCTGGAATTCATAAGGGGCAGGTGGAGGGACAACACATGCCCCTGTCTGAGGCACCCCGATGAAATCGGCCTGGTGTGAGATCAGGAGACTTCTCTTCAGCGAAATTCCTGGTTCCGAGATTCATTTTTTGTTGGGAATGTTTTAGGGTAACCTTGAGGCTCTTCCCCAGTACCAGTAGCTTCTGGTGTGAAGTGGCTCAACATGCCTGATCATGTATTTCTTCCCTAGAAGCAAGAGCAGTGCCCTGGGCACCATACCAGCTTTGTTCTACTCTCTCTACGACTGTGATCAGTGTGGTAGAAATGAAGTATGTCCACACTCTATGTCACAATTGAAATAAGGCGGTCAGACCTTTCTACTGCTCCTGCATGCTCCCTTATGGGCACACAAAGTCCAGCATCCAGACTTCAGAGCAGACCAGCTGCCCTGCAGAGGACCCAGACACAGGAGCGGGGCCTCTGCTCATTCCCATATACTAGCCCATAACCTCCGGGTTGTTCCTTTTGGCGAGTCTCCTTGTCACCTGACCCCACCCCAGCAAGCGCTGGGAGTTTAAACAACACTGGCCTGTCTGGAGATAGCTCTACTCTCCACTGGGGAGCACTGAGGAAGCCCTGCAGTCACAGTCAGGGAGCTGAGGGATCCCTGGGCTCTTCCTCCTCCATGGAGCAGACCCTAGAGGAACAGCCAGGCTGTGGAGCTGGGTTGGATGGAGGAGACTCTGAGGTGGTGGTGCTGATAAAGGACCTGAAAAGTTGGATCAAGCATCTGGAAAGCTCTGGGGGCCTGGCTTTTACCTGTTAGAGCAGGGATGGCAGCTTGCTGAGACCAGCTCTTCATTCCTTTGAAGAGGGAGGGGAGTGAGGGTAGAAAAGGGTCTATCTGGGGCTTGGGAGGTATTAACACAGTCTGCTCCCAAGAAAATGCCCATCTCAAAATCCCTGGAGAGGGAGCAATGTTTTATGTGACCAGGATAAAGATTGAGGGGTGCATTTTCATGAGATAGGTAGAAAATAAAGGTCTCATTATCAGGCCTTGAGGATCCTGGAGCCACAGAGGGGTCTCACTGTTTGTGTCAAGTTCTTGGGATTGGGTTGTGTCAGACTAAAGCCATCCCAGAGCACATGCAGGCACACCTGTGGCCGTGCCTGGAAAACACTTGCAGGTGTTTCTTGCATTGTTGATGCTTCGGCAGGGTTTGGTGCCCAGTTTGCCCAGGTCCTGTGCTCTCTGTATGTGTTGTCTCCAAAAGGGGCAACCTGGGATAGGCCCCGGAAATGGCAACAGAATCTGCAGAGGCCATAGGGCCATGTTCCACACCACACAGTTGGAACAGCTCTGATGAGGGTCCAAACTGCATGTCCAGTTGTGGGCTGGGTAAGGGCTCCGCACTAGATCATGGAAGGGAAAACAAAACCCGCACCAGAGCTAGGAGAGAAGAGTTTCTGCAAACCTGTGTAGGCAGGTTCAAGCTGTGCAGGGGTTAGGGACTTACATGAGTAGATGGTCCTCAACTCTGTGCCAGAGGCGAGCTCCTTGCGAACCCTTACTTGATGGGGCTGGATCAAACCCAGGTTCTAGTAGAAACTTGGTATGTGGATGACTCTAGTTATGACCAGCCAGATGGAGGCCAGTGTTAATCCAGCCTTCTACAGAGGGGATTTGGTGTGATCCCAAGAGGAGGTAATGCGTGCCCTCTGGCGGGACATGCACTCTTGGCCTCCCTGCGAGTTGCCAGGCTGGGCTCTGCTGAGGGACCTGTGACTCAATGCTGCCCAGGAGACACAGGGACTGGATACGTGCCACCTGGTGGCTGCCTGCCAGGGTGCTGCATGCTGGCTCCAGAGCTCTATGGGTGGTTAATCGGGCTTGGTTTTACACCTCCACCCTGGAGAAGGAAGTAGTGCTATGGGCCTCAAAGGTGTTTCCAACGATCAGACCCATTGACAAGGACAGCTCAAACAAAAATACACAAATGGGACTTCATAAAATTAAAAAGCTTCTGCCTAGCTAACAACATGGTCTACAACTAAAGGATACCAGACTGAATCGGAGATAATATTCATGTGCAACACAGCAGGTAAATATGAATATCCAAGATCTATAAAGTACTGAAGAGGACTCACCCCTCCCCCAAATTCACAAACCCTATTTAAAAATTGTGAGAGGAAAGAAATAGACGCATCTTCAATGTAGACTGATGGCCATGAAATAACACATGGAAAAGGGTTCATTATCACGTGTTGCTGGCCTCTACTGAGCTAGAGTGATCGCACAAGAGGTAGGGTGCTTGCCTTGCACGTGACTGACCCGGGTTTGATTCCTCTGTCCCTCTCAGAGAGCCTGGCAAGCTATTGAGAGTATCCCGCCCTCATGGCAGAGCCTGGCAAGCTACCCATGGCATATTCGATAGGCCAAAAATAGTAATAACAAGTCTCACAATGGAACCGTTACTGGTGCCCACTCGATCAAATTGATGAACAATGGGAGGACAGTTTTACTGTGCTATCACTTACTCTCAGTGAAATCCAAATCAAGATGATAATGAAATATCATATCATACAAAGGAGAATGGCACCTGTCAGGGAAAAAAAAAACTGGGCACATTCTGTGGTGCTGTTGGGATGTGGTGGAAAAGGAGTCCTTACTTGCTGTTGTTGGGAATGTTGTCTGGCTTAGCTCCTGTGGAAAACAGTTTGGAGGTTTCTCAGTAAAGTAAGAACAGAGCTGCCATATGATCCAGCAATGCTGCATTTTGATATTACACCCAAGACACAAAAACATTCATTCAACGAACAAATGCACACCATTATTCATTGCAATACTCAACACAATAGCTAGACATGGAATCAACTTAGGTATCTAACACCAGATAAACAATTCATGAGAGTACGATATGCAAACACAGTGCAGCTGTAACGGAAGGTGAAGTCATACAGTTTGCCACAACTTGAATGGAACTGAGTGAGTCAGAAGGAGGAAAAATGCCACAGACAAATATCACATGTCTGTGGTATATAGAAGAACAGGGTAAGGAATGCAAGGTAACAAAGGGGATACCTAGATGACCCTTGACCCCTGATTACAAAAATAAGGAATAAAGGGAAGGAAAGAAACTGAGGGGAGTCAGAAGAAAAGGATGGGGGGTAACAGGGGTAGGGGTCATGCACAGTAGTTTGGAGGTCAGGTTTATTTGTATATTGTATCTGAATAATACAGCTGTATATAACAACACTCTAAGCATAAGACTCACACTACAACAGCCAAGTTAAAAAAATAAGCCTGTCCAGGGGTATGGTGCTGCCATCAGTCAACCTGCATCTGCGGGAAGAGTGCATCAGCAGCCTGATGATGACTTTAGGTTTTCTGATACCCCCAAGTTGCCACTGTGCCTTTGGCTGGACCCCAAATATTTGGGACCAAGTTTACCAAAAAATTAAACGACCAAAAGTTAGTTATGTGGGAGCCATGCCCACAAACCACCTCCAGCTCAGCTATCAAGCTCATTAGCCTTACTTCAGAGCCCCATAAATAAATCTCGAAAGAGATCAAAAGCCACAATTCATCTCAGACCCACTCATGGATGAACAGATGGGGGTAAATCATGTCAGCCTGAAGCATGACCAAGCAGAGCCCCCAGCACCTGCTTGCCTGAAAGTCAAAATCACCACCATACCCCTAACCTGACTTCACCATCTCAGGATGGACCTCACAAAGATCAAATCTGCTGAAAATTCTGGTATGTGGGTTTTCTGATGGAAATCTCTAGACTTTCCCAGAGTTGGGATGGGTTACCTTCCCCCATTTCCCAATATACATGGAAGCACTAGCAGTCACCCTCATGAACCAACTCCAGTGCCACCGTGTCAGCTCTACTACAGACTTTGCTTAAGTGACCCATAAATACATCTCGAAAGAGATCAAAATCTGCAGTTAATCCTGTTGCTGAACAGACCAGGGTAAATCAGAGGGAGGCGGGTAATCCTGGTATCTACCCAAGCAGAACCCCTCGAAGGTACTTGCTTGCACAATCCAAAATCGCCACCATACCCCTGACTTGAATAAAATATCTCAAGATGGCTTACCAAGACAGAATCTGCTGAAAATTTTTGGGTTTTGTAACTGAAATTATCAGACGTTCTCTGTGTCTGGATGGGCTATCTGCCTCCACCTCCCTGTAATTCTGTAAGGAAGTACACAGCACTCACATCCACACCCCAAAGCTGTCACACAGTTAAAAAGCTACTCCAACCTTACCGAGTCAATAAAAATGCTGAATTCCCTGAAGAAACACCATGACCTCTTAGCACCTGTATTGCAAAGCATTACGCACAAAAGGAAAAGGAGAGAGCGAACAAGAAGAAAAGTGCCTCCCATAGAGAGTTGGGGCATTGGGAGATGGTGAGAAGGAAGCAGGGGACACTGGTGGTGGGAAATGTACACTGGTAGAGAATAGTCATGTGCTGGATCATTATATGACTGAAACCAAATTATGTACAGCTCTGTAATAGTCTATCTCATGGACATTCAATTAAAAAATTTTTAAAAGAAAGTAATGTGGATTTCATGCCAATTCAATCAGCTTAATCAATAGTTGAATAAATAACAGGACTCCTACATTAAAAAATAATGATAATAATTAAATGTACCTGTCTAGAAGACAGGCTGGGGGGGTGTGGGAGGAATCTTAGGGAAACAGGTGGAGGGAAGTCAACACCAGTGGTGAGATTGTATTGGAACATTGTATACCTCAAAGTCAGCTATGAATAACTATGTAGGTAACAACTCCTTAATGCTGAACAAACTTTTTCTAAATTTAAAAAGGAAAGAATAACTGTAACACTGAGAGGATCAAAGAACAAATATGATTTCATCATCATGGGGAATGAGCAGCTACCGTCAAATATCACCCTTAAAGTAGTGCTAGAGGAGTCCACAATTCTCTCACCACACTCAATGGTTCATCATCTGAGGATGCCTGAGGACCACATACCTGTTTTTCTGAAGGGGAGGAGGGAGAGGCACATGGAGTTGATGGAGCCCCGTGAGTGGAGTCATAGCTGTCAGCTGACCTGGCTGGGGAAGGTAGAGCTTCACCCCCCCCCCCCACCCCAGGTGAACACAGAGAAAGGGTAGGTTTGTGCCAACTATAAAGACTGGCTATTGGACACAGACACTTGGCTCTGGACACTTGGCTGTGACAGGTGTGTTCTTTCCCCCACTGCCCTCCCCTCTTCCCTGGGATTCAGAGTCTGAGGTCAGAGGGAAACCCAAATGCTGTCCACCAACACCATAGACAGGGGCTGAGATTGGGAGAACTGTGAACTCTGTGCTCAGGTTTGCCCTGCCTGCCCAGGGCTGTGGGTGGCTAAGGGAAGTTGTCTCTGGCTTGCCTTTCCCCTCCTCCAAAAAGGACCCAAAAGAAACTCAGAAGTAAGGTCACAGTGTCACTTTCTGGTATTGGAAGAAGAGGAGAATTAGAAATCACAAGCTCGCAAGACTTCAAGAGAATGAACCGATGAGGAAGCACTCACTTTCTTCTCAGTGCATGTGGAATGTTGTCCAGTTCAAATCAATCATACATCTCTATAAAAGTATCAATAATCATATAAGTATTGAAATAAAATTAAGCATCTTTTCCCATTACAAAGCTATGAATTTAAAAAAATCAACCCAAAAGCAAACATCAAGAATCACATTATACAGAAGTAGAACAAGATTATTCTGAATAACTCTGAATAATAAACAATGAGGAAATAAATAAGATATATGAATATTAACAAGAGACAAAGTAAAATAAATTAGGGCATGCAGCAAAGAATGTGATGGGAATGAGGGAAGAACAAAGCAATAAAGGCCTACCTTTAAAAAAGGAAAAGAAAAACTAAGAAAGTCTGAAATAATCAATTTGAGCTCACGTGTGAAGAATATAGAGATGGAAAGAACAAAAAATTAGCAGAAGAAAATGATAAGAACTTGATCATAAATAAACAAAAATTGTAATGACATAGGAGCCCAAATTATTTGAATCTCATTCCTAAAGAGTCTGGTGGATGTCATGGCAGAAAGAAATTTTATCTCATGCATGCTTCTTTTTCTAGAAACTCATGAATGACAAAGTAAGGGCCTTTGATTGTAGATTTCTGAGATATTCTCTCTTTATTTTATTCATTATTTTTTCTTTTCCCTTTTGGTTTTTGGAACACACCCAATGGTGCTCAGGGCCTACACTGGATTCTATGTTCAGAAGTCATTCCTGGCAGTGCTCAGAGGACTATAAATGTTTTCTGTATCAAAGCAGGCTTTAGTCACATGCAAGCAAGTGCCTTTACTCCTGTCCCTAGCTCTGGCCCGTCTTTGCTTTTTTATTTTTTTTCTTTTGGGGTCACACCCAGCGATGCACAGGGTTTACTCCTGGCTCATGCACTAAGGAATTCCTCCTGGTGGTTTACAGGGAACCATGTGGGATGCTGGGAATAGAACCAAGGTCAGACACGTGTAAGGCAAATACCCTAGCTGCTGTGCTCAAGCCCCACTTCTTTGAGTTTTAACATAAGTTTCAGCACAGAAGATGAAAGACAGGGTCTTTCTGATATCAGCTGCCTCTGATCTCGCCTGTAGATTCATCTGACAGAACAGACATTTCACAGCAGTGGAAAATGTGAATTTCATTTTTTTGTGTCTTGTCCACTAGTGTTATAATGGGTCTCAGGGAGCTGAGAGTTCAGATGGACACAGGGAGGACACAAAGTAAAGAACAGAAATATCACTGGCCACACACAAGGAATAAGCTTTGCGACAGAAAATCAACAACAAATTGGAAAACTCTCCAAATCAGCATATATATTATTGTAGATTTCAAAAGGGGAGGATAAAAGTACTACAGTAAGCCAAGAAAAGCAGGAGGAAGAATCTAATTTCCAGACTTAGCAATTTATAAGAAATTTCCACCAATCCCAGACACATAAACAGAAAAACAAAATTGGTTTTGACAAAGGTGCAAAAGCAAAATTCTTAGCGATGATAGAAAACACAAAATTAATCAGCTTAAAAATGAATAAACTGAACTTCATCAAAATTTAAAACTCATATTTGGATCAAGATGGTTTTCATGGCAAGTGATCACCATGCCATAGTTTTCCATCTTTACAATTTCGTCTTATTGAGAATGATATTATCCAAATGGGACCATACATGCTATGAAAATGAAATGTTATAGAAATGACTACTCACTAAATGGCTAAGCAAAATCCACTTAACATTCAGTTATAGAATCAATGTTTCTTACATTGGATTTTAGTATTTGATACAATGGATTCTACTATTTTCCCTGATGATTCACTCCCTGAGGATCTTTCAGATTATTTCCAATGAAAGTCGTTACTGAAACATTCCAAATTATACTGAAAATTATGGAATTGTCCCTTCTAATGGGTGAATTTCATGACATGAATTATATCTCTGTAACAAGCTAAGAAGCGTATCCCTTATCTAGCGGCGTGGCTTGCCCTTCCTGGGTTTAAGCATGCCCCGTACAATCCTGCCTTCCTGGGTCCCTCCTCTCTGCTGGCTCCTTGGGTATCCCGTTCTGTTCCAACGTTCTCATCTAAGGACTAATCCACTCCCCCAGCTCCAGCTGCGCCTTCGGCCCTTCCTTAACTCTGATGTAGACCTCTCCAGCCCAAATCTCTTCCCAAAGACAAGTGGAGTTCCTAGGTCCCTCCCTTGAGTGAGTAGAAGGACTCAGCTGCTCTGTGGACCCTGCTCCAACTCTCCAAGGCCTGACCAGGTCAGAGTGAGGCCAAGGTGGGGTGTGAGAGCTGGGGTCAGAGGGGGTTAGGGCGGGGTCAGGGAGGGGTCAGGACAGGGATAGCACAGGGGCAGGTCCAAAGTCAAGGAGGGCTCAGGAGAGAGCTGTGTCCAATGGGGAGGATGGGATTAGAGAGGTCATGTCTTAGGGGTCAGAGGTCAGAGGGATGCGGCCAGGGCTGAAGCCACTCTGGCCCTGGGCAAGGAGAATGGAAGCCCCTGGCAGGAAGTCCCAGCCCCACAGCCCTTGGCCCAGCTGGTGATTGGGGCGCCTTGGGCTCAGGTGAGCAGATGGGCTGTGGGCGGGGAACAGCCAGGGGTGGACTGGCCCATCAGTCTCCTCTTTTTTCCTCTCGGTGTTCCCCAGTTTTCGAGCAGGCAGCCGGCCACGGCGTCAACGCGGTTGGGGCACCTGTCCCACCCTGTCCAGGCCACATGGCCCACCGCCCCTTCCGGAGACAGCAGGGAGGTGGAGGCGGGACACTAATACAGCCCCACACACAAGGCTCCTGTCTGGGCAGGGGGTGGGGGTGGGAGGCGCCGCAGGCATGAGGTTGCCGGGATGCAGCTGTGACCAGCTGTGGCCACCACATCCTTTCCGCGTCTTCCCACGGGGCTTGCTCAGAGTGTGCTCTGCTGTCCAGGTTTCTGCTGCCCAGGCAGCAGACAGAGATATTAGACACCAAGCTGCCCTTTTACTCTGGGCTGGTTGGCCCCTGCTCCTGACTTTCCCAGGAGAAGTGGTCAAGGGTCTACCGGAGAGGAAACGGGAACCTCCTCTTTACCACATGGCATTGGGCTGGTCTTCACAGTGTGCGGGAAGCCCAGGGGTGTAGGGATGATCTCTGGTGGCCAGGAGGCTGTGGAAGGCCAGTGGCCATGGCAGGCCAGCCTGCAGTACCAGAGCATTTATCTCTGTGGAGCTGTGCTCATTCATTTCCACTGGGTGTTCTGTACGGCCCACTGCTTTACAAAGTGAGTTGTTTCTCAGGTCCTAGCAGCCGGGCTGACAGGGGGAGAGGGTTAAAAGATTAGAGCCTCTGCGTCCTCAAGGCTGTGTGCTGGGACAATCTGTGTCCTTCTAGTCCAAGTCTTTCTGCCTGTGACCTGTCCTCTCCTGTATTGTCCTCTCTCCTCACCTGACTTTGCTCATCTTCCATCCTCATCCCTGTGCCTTTCCCCGACACAGGTATGCCACCGAGATGGCAGTGTTCATCCTGCCTCCCAGGTGCAATGTCAGCTGGCTCTGTGTCACCTCACAGCAGGGCTTTTCTCAATGTCCCTGCAATCCTGGTTGTCAGAGAGAGGTTGGAACCTGGGGTGCAGGGGCAGATGCTGGTGTTCTGCACATCTCAGGCCTGGGGTCTCTGCTCACCACATGTCTATTGGTCAGCTGCATGGACACTAAATATGGAGTCGCTAGAGAGAAGGGCTGACAGAAAGGGAGAGTTCTGTGCGGTGGTGCAGACAAGGCAGTGCTGGGGGTCAGATTATGGTGGAGAGGCACAAGCTGCCATATGCAGAAGATGATGACTGTCACCTTCCCTCCTGCAGGAAGTCTCATGCCCCTGAGGATTATTGGGTGTATTGGGGAATTACCAGCTCTACCAGGACACAAATAGGCCAGGAGGGTGACTGTGAGCTGCATTATCATCCATCCAGACTTTTAGAAGCTCCACCATTTTGCAGCGGTGTTACAACTGCACCAACCTGTGAACTTCAGCTCATATATCATCCGTGTCTGCCTTCCAATCCTTGGCATGGAGCTTCCCCTTGGTACTTTGTTGGATAACTGGCTGGGGAAAGCTGCTGAGGACAGTGAGTGGATATGGTGTGGGTGTAGATGGGAGACAGGGAATAGGATTCTAGCTCATCAAAGTCTCTAGTTAGCGTGGAGGCCTGTGGACCTTGTACCTCTGTGCCTTATTTCCTGAGAACTGGACTCTTCTCGTTCCTCTTGTGAAAAATGTGTCCTTCTAAAAGCTTCAAGTTACTCAAGTCGAAGACACTGAAATTCTGGGGTCCTTTGATTTGGGGAGTAAAGAATCTGGAAATCAAAGTTTCTCTGGCTTGGGTGTAAAAATTTAACTAATAAGTGAATTGATGTAGGGTTTCTCAAAAATGCCGTTTAGGTGGCCTGAGAACTCCTCTCAGTAATGTATGGCCCACCTGCTCAGTTTGAAGATGCAGTGTTGTTAGGTCCTGCATAAACAGGGTTAACCAGACCACCCCAGTGAAGCTGGGGAAACCTTTAGAACACATCTGGTTTGCTCAAGGGCTTTATCTTGATGCTCATGGAACATGTCATGCCAGACATATAACTGGCAACGATTTTGTGAGAAACATATATTTCACACTTCTGTTCTCTTCTAGCCCCTTGGTCCTAATATTTCAATTTGATGTAGATCAAACATGACTTTGTCAACTCAATTTGCCTGAGTGTTCCTCTTTCTACTGTGAAATACCTTAATTTTTCCATGGCCATAGAAGGAACATGTAAAAGTAAGAAAAAAGCTCTTGGAGAACCTTGGGGAAGAACGATCATGGCCTGAAATTATCTCAGCTCCATCACCTAAGTTTTGTTCTTCTCCTAACCTGTGTCTCCTATCTGCCTCTTGGATTTGTCAGGTGAATGGAGTAATACGGTGAGTACAGGACAAAACTTTGTGCAAGTTTTCAGTAAAATGAGGAGAAGTATAAACATTGAGTATAAACATGAACTTGTTCAGAGAAGTGTGTTTAGACTTTAGTGAAATATTGATGGTATAATGATTAGGGAAAAGGAAATATTTATTTGCCTTTTAAATTTTTATTTTATTAACTATATTTTTATAAAGTTGTTCACAATAATTTATTACATTAAATAGTCCAACACCCATCCCACCACCATACACCTTCCCGCCACCATTATTTTGAATTTTATCTTTAACTTTATATTTTTATATCTTTATAAATTTATATTTATCTTTCTTTCTTTCTGTCTGTCTGTATGTCTGTCTGTCTTTTTCTCTTTAGGACTCACCCAGTAATGCCCAGGGGGTTGCTCCTGATCTGCATTCAGGAATTATTTCTGGCGATGCTTGTGGGACCATATGGGTTGCTGGGAATCGAACATGGGTCAGCCGCATGCAAGACAAATGCCTTACCTGCTGTGCTACTGCTCCAGGTCCCCAACTGCCTTTATTTTTAAGGTCATTATTTGGTACACTGCTTCTCTTTAAAGGTGCTACAGGCATTTCAGACAGACCATATCATCTGGAAATGGAGTAGAACAGCATTCCAGATTCTTGCCTGACTCAGTGGCAGGAACACTTCCTTCCTCATAACAAGCCCCCAAATATACATGCACATGCACATACACACACACACACAAACACACACACACACACGCGTGCGCATGCAGACACACTCATACTCTCACTCAGTCATACAAGCTTATACTGCGTTTGTCTTGAGGTCCAGGAGCATGCCACAGACTTATCATTAGTCAGTCTATAGAATTTCAGACAATCACCTTCTGACTTTTATGGGCTTAGCTGTGACCAGGTGGCCTCACCTCCAGTGCTCTCATGCCAGCCTGCCATCACAGAAATCCTTCTGCCCATTACTTCCTCTCCCCTTCTCCTTTCTGTCTAGAAGCTTCTTTGTTTTCACTGAGTCTGCAAGTTAGTGTTGTCATTTCTTGGTGATTGCTTGCCTTTGTAAATCATCTTCTACATTTGAGCAAAATCTGTTAATTGTCTTTGGATAACTAATTAGTAGTGCTACTTTAGAATCATATGGAATTTCCATATTAATTTTTAAGGACTGCATATCATTATCCCTAGCAACTACAATAACTTCATTCCCAGTACCAGAGCCCTTTTCTCCATATCCTTGCCAACACTCATTTCTTCTTGAATCATTTTCCCAACTATGAGCTATTTCCCTAGTTATATGTAATTTTGAATTTTTTAATGTGTCTGTGCGCCATCTTTGAGGAAGTGTCTGTTTATATCTTTTGAATAATTTTTATTGTTTTTTTTTTGTTTTTTGGTTATATGAGTTAATATATTCTGGGTATTATTCCTTCGTTAGGTATGATGATCAAACAGCTTTTGCCTATTGCTCAGTTGCTTTTATTTGTTTGTTTGTTTGTTTCCATTGTAGTTTCCTTTTCTTTGTAAATGTGTTTTAGTTTTATGTTGTCCCATTCTATTGGATAACATTGGGTGTCCTTGTTCCTCCTGCAGAGAGCTTAGGTTTTTTGAGCTCCTCCCACAACAGTGCCCCTGAGGCACACCCAATTCCATCAAGCACCAATAATCCTATATTACTTTTCTCTTTCCTTCATGCCATTTGCAAGGATTATTTAGCAATGTCCATTTTGTAAAGACACAGAAAGACAGTTGATGGCTATGCTTTGTAACATGGAAGTTAATTGGCTCCAAAATAATATTTACTCCTGGCCATCCATATTTACTTGATTTCAGCCTCAGTTTCGCTTGGTTCCTAGCTCTCCAAAAGCAGGATCCTGACGAAGGGACTGGATGGGCCCAGGGTAAGCTGAAAAGTACCGTGGCATTGGAAAGGGACAAGCTAAGTGTATGAAGTATAACAAGTTAAGAGCATCATCGTGGAACAGACTCTGTCATGACCCAAGAAGAAGTTACTGAATAAGGACCCTGCTGAGGTTAGGGTCAACTAACCTGGCCTGAGAACTTTGGTTTGGAATATATAGCAAGGTGTCCCAGGAAAAGCCAACCTTTAAGCTTAATATACATCTTACTGTGTTCATAGAAAAATCACTAGAAATTTAATAAGAAGTAAGTTACTGTGATTGTTTAAAAGGACTAATAGCTGAGGAAAGGAGAAAGCAATACACAGTTGATGCAATCCCACCCTTGAATGGATCTTCTAGTAATCTGGAGTGCTGAACCCTCAAATGAGATTTTGTGTTTGAGTTAATCTCCTAGAAGTTCCCCTGAATGACTAGCTTTATCTCTGTTTGTTGTTCTGATAATGTTCAACCCCACCTATGTGTACCCCTACCCTTGATGATTTCTATATTACTATACTGTAAGGAGAAAGAGGGGACTAGGAGGATGACAAGGAATCCAAGGACGATGACTGGAAGTAGAGGACTTTGAGATCTATGAGGAGAATAGGATGATTGAACTATGATGACCTGGACTACGACCAAAAGTACAACTACGGTTGTGCAGTAAGGAGAAAGATCTGACCATGTTGGGGAGGAGAGACAAATAAACCGACTACCGAGAAGTCTGGGGCCCAGTTCCCCTGTTCCCCCGATCTTTTGTTCATCTCTTTCTGTCGTCTAGTCTGGCAAGTGGCTCCAGGCCACAAAACACTTGAGTCCCATATGTGTGCCCATTCTTTTATTTGGAAACTCACACCATTCATGTATTCTTGATTACTTTTCCCTGCCCATTGGAGTTGAGTCTGAATGTATCCCTAATGTTGAAATCCCAGAATATACCCCCTAAGTTTTCTTCCGTGTGTTTTATGATTTTATAGACCACCATTTCTCTGTATGTGTTTCTCTGTGTGTTTGGGCCACACCAAGTGGTGTTTAGGGAAGCTTCTGACTGTGGGGGTGAGGATGTCAATCCTTCAGCACTAAGGGAAAATGCAGTGTTGGATAGTGACCTTTTACTTTTGCATGCAGACCATGTGCTCAGCTCTTTGTCCCAACAATCTCTCTGACCCAAGATCCTTATGTCCAGGCAATATCTCCAGACAGTTCTCCCAGCCCCATGCTGTGTATGATTTAGTGTCCACACAACTTTCTGAGGGTTTGCTGTAAGACTTCAGTGCATCGAGGTGTGAAAAGATAGTGGATACAATTTCTATCTTCCTGATTCTATTGACGTATGTTTTGTGACCCAGCACCTGGTCTATCTTGGAAAATGTTCCATGTGCACTGGAAAACAATGTGTATTCACATTTTGGGGGATGGAAAGGCCTGTATACATCTATTAGCCCTCTCTCTTCCATTTCTTCCTTCAAAGTCATTCTTCCTTCAAAGCCATTCTTCCATTTCTTCCTTCTGAGTTTTAATCTTGTTGAACAGAGGTGATAAGATGGTGTTGAAGTCTCTAACTACTATTGAGTTGCTACCAATATCCTCCTTGAAGTTTCTTAGAGTTGTCTTAATTTTAAGTGTTTTGGTGGTCCCTCATTAGGTATGTATATGTTTAGGATTGTGATTTCTTCCTGCTGTACATATGCCTAAATTATTTTTTTTAAAAGGGCCATTGTTGTCCCCCAAGATATTTTTCCGATTGAAATCTATGTTGTCAGATATGAGTATGGCCACCCTGGCTTTTTTGAGGGAGTTATTTGCTTGAAGGATTGTTTTCCATGATTTGACTCTGAGTTTGTGTTTTCTCTGGTTGTTCAGATATGTTTCCTGTAGGCATCAGAAATTTGAGTTCAGTTTTTTATATTCATTTTATCACTCTGTCTCTTAATTGACATTGAGAGAGATTATTGTATTGGGTTTTGTGCCATCTTTCTGTAGAGGTTTTTTGTGCATGTAGGGATATGTCTTGTCTTACAGTAGCCACTTTAATCCTTCTTTTAAGATTGGTTTTTTTTTTTTTTTGAAGTAAATAGATTTTATTTGGAGGATTTTTAGGTATGGAGGGAGGGAGAGAGAGTGAGAGAGTAAAGTTAGACACGAAAGCATGAAAGTACACATCTCAAGAGGGGAGATGCGGGCGACACATGTGCTCGGGAACCATATGTGCTTGGCCACGTGGGCGCAAGCAGCACATGGGCTCAGCAGCATATGCACGCCCTTCCTTTGTTCAAGGTGGCCTTTATAGGGTTTCTCCAACCTGCCCCCACGTGGGGCTTCTTCCCAGGTAAATGTCCGTTGCTAAGGAGGTTGCCAGGGAGGATGGGTGTGGTGATGGTCTTCTTTGAAATTCCTTTCCTGGCCTTTTGTTCCTGCAGGAGCTTCTTTGGGTCTGTTGCTGGAGCCAGGTGAAGGTCTTATCAAGCCTTAGTTCCTGTTTTCCCATTTTCTGCAGGGCTGGCTTTTGTCGTTGCCTCGGGAGGGGGCCCTCCCTGTCTACCTGCCTACATCATATCCCCCCTAGAGATTTCACCACCTTAATTCTTTAAGCGGAAATTGGTTGGTGGTCTATCTTCTGAAGCTGCTTCATGCTGACAAGGGGCGCAGACCCTGCCTGTGAAAGGGGGGAAATCTCAAACTACCTTAGTTTATAATGGGCCCCAGGTAATGAATTGGTTGGGTTCCTAAAGTTATCTGAAAGAAAAGATCAGATGGATTAGACTGAGGGATATCACTTTGAAATGGTTAGACACTGGAGGATTAGAAGTTCCTTTCTGACCCAGTGAGGACAATGTTGTTTGCTGTCTTAAAAAACAAGAGTTAAAGCAACAGAAACCAAAGCAACATAAAGCCATACCCATCTCTATCATTAAAACAATGAAAAGGATTAACTCTACAAACAGATTTGGTTGATTGAAAAATGACTTCCTGTGTCCAGATTTTTCTACTGGACACAGAAACACCAAGCCATTCTCTGGCGTTCTCAGTACAGATTGGAAAAACTTCTGCCCATACACTGAAGCTATATCAATAAGAACTAACAGATATTTATACCTTGAACATATGAGCATTTGATCATTTGCATGAGGTCAAGCTGCCGATCCACCTATAAGTTCCTTGATGCTGAACAGGTGTTAGGAGGAGGATCAAGATTTCCTCTAGGTTCATTAATGGCACAGAAAGCACAGTTCCGAGTTACTTCTACCTTACTTGCTATTCGGTCCCTTCCCATGGAAGATGGTTTTCACTAGTGTTAAAGCATGACCCTTTAATAATATTCCACTGCATTGGTCCAGGAGTTAGCAATCACCTCTGTAGAATTAGAATCTGATTCTTACAAAAAGCAAGTTACCGAAACAGGGTTTTCTCTCTGTTGGGATCGGGAGTTCCCTAGCCCTGGGAGGCGCGGAGAGACCAAATAGACACAATTCCTGCAGGAGTAAAAACGGGGTTTATTTAGACCAGCATGCTGGGGCTCCGCAGCATACCCCAAAATCGGGCAGTGGCTGAGAGCCCCGAGCTTCTTCAAAGGGGGTCTTATATAGGCTCTCATCAACCGTTACAACAAAACCTGCGCATTCCAAGGATCATAGATTCAAAAGTCAGTAGTTACATACATCAATTGTCAGTGGTGCAAGCAAGGTTATAGCCGGAATCATTAAGCCTTTAGTGAGACAATACGTTCCAGGAATGGGCAATTTTCCCCAACCACCCGCATCCTGCATCCTGAGCTATCCTTTACCCAAGTCTGCGGGGTGCTTTAGTGAGACAATCCATTCCAGGATCGGGCAACTTCCCCCAACCACCGGCATCCTGAGTTGTCCTTTACCCAAGTCTGCAGGGTGCTTTAGTGAGACAATACATTCCAGGAACAGTAAATACACCTGAATCCTGTCAGAGAGGAGCCAAGCAGTTTTACAGAAAACAATGTTACAAGTTAGCTGAAGCACAAGCAGTTTTACAGAAAGCAATGTTGCAAGTTAGCTGAAGCACAAGCAGTTTTGCAGAAAGCAATGTTGCAAGTTAGCTGAAGCACACAAAAATTTGATGCCCTAGCATGGATTCTTTCATTCCCCACTTCTTTCAATGAGCATCTCTAATCCTAGAGATTGAGGGGAGTTTGGGGCCTTATTCAAGGACCTATGGTTGAGAGTGGCTTTCCTCAGTGGGTGACAGAGCTTGATACTGCTGCCTCAGAACCAGGAGGTGAACAGAATTGATGCGTTCTCTAACAAAATTCACCAGCCGATTCAAGATGTAGGGCCCCAGGGTCATCATGATTAAAAGGATCAGGAGGGGGCCAGCCAAGGCCGAGAGGAGAGTGGCTAGCCATGGGGACTGATTGAACCATGACTCAAACCAGCCTTCCCTAGCTTCCCTTTCCCTTCTACGCTGTTGGAGGCCTTCACGAAGTTTTGCCATGGAGTCCCTAACCACCCCCGTGTGGTCTGCGTAAAAACAACATTCTTCCCCCAGGGCCGCACAGAGCCCACCATTCTTGAGGAGTAACAAATCTAGCCCTCTCAGGTTTTGGAGAACTACCTCTGACAAAGAGGTTAGGGATTTCTCTAGGTGGCTAATAGATTTTTCTATGCGATCTAGGTCCTCATCTATGGCTGCTCTGAGGGAGGAGAGACCCGAGTGCTGGGTGGCCAGGGAGGCAATTCCCGTGCCAGCCCCTGCCAGACCTACCCCGACCAGGGTGGCGATAGTAAAGGTGGAGATAGGCTCCCTTCGAGTCCGGAGTGGTCTTTCAGGTGGGCTGAACCAATAATCAATGGGGGTCTCAGCGGTGTGGTATATGATCCTGGGTACCACAATTACCATGAGGCAGAATTATAGGGCAGCATTGAAAACTGATCCTGCCAGGTGTGGGGTGAGCCCGGAAAGAGAACACGCCCACCAGGCCCCGGTGACTGGCGATATCCACACAGAGCTATTCCATCCCGGGCTGGCTATGATCTGAGCACACAGCATCTGTTTTCCTCGTGGGACTGTGCCTACACAAGTCCCTTGACCGCTGATCTGGGTTATAGTTAAACCTTGGCGGGCGCGGGGAACCCAGCCAGAAGGTGCTGTGCAGCTGATGTTGTATGAGGCATTAACACCAATAGCCTCATAAAAGGGTGGGGCAGGGCTGTAACAGAGCCAGCAGGCCTCGGTCAGGTTAGGGGCTGTGGTATTTAAGGCCCGATAAGCGGCTAGTATGAGATCTCTGAGAGGGTTATGGGATGGACTGGGGGTATAGGTAGGCGGAACCTGAGTTTGGGGAGGACTGGGGACAGCTGCATGAGGTGAAATAGCAGGGGCTCCGTAGTCTACTGCGGGCTGGCGGGTCTCGAGGGCCCGGTTAGGCCCGATTGTTTCTTGTACAGGCTCTATCCTAAGGAGGATTTGGAGGATGATGCCGTGCCACGGTCTAGTATATAGCATCAAACCCCAATTAAGGCCATTTACCCAGCGCCCCTCTCTTTTCCCTTGGTCGGTAAAAGAAATCTTGACCTGGATCATATTATTATGATATTGGGCACCCTGCGGAGTGTAGCGCACGGGCACTGCAAGGTAAAGGTAAAGGCCCTCCCGTTGATCGTCAATTTGCTCGAGCGGGCCCAGTAACGTCTCCATTGGAGACTTTGTTGTTACTGTGTTTGGCATATCGAATACTCTCGGTAGCTTGCTGGGCTCTCGGTAGCTTGCTGGGCTCTCCGAGAGGGGCGGAGGAATCGAACTCGGGTCGGCCATGTTGGCCGCTTGTAAGGCGAACGCCCTACCCGCTGTGCTATCGCTCCAGCAACACTGCAAAATGGACCTTAATGAGGTCAGGAGTCACCGCCCACTTCCAGGAGCCATCATTAGAGTCTACACAATCCCAGCTAGCACAGTAATAAGATTCTGGCCCACCACATGTGTTCCTCCATTCCCTGGGTCTGAACCCTGGGCATGTAAAGAACCCGTTGCACCTTATAGAGACTCTAGCCTGTGGTTTGTTTCTCGCATCCTTAAAATACGGCAACACATCTTCTAATGAGAAATACAGATCAGGAAAACATTGATTAAGGGGCGTAGCATTACAGACCGTGGTGTTCCAAATTTCATAGTTTTCTCCGCTTCGGATGACCCAAGTCTGCTTGAACGGTTGGTGAGGGTTGTCCGCGGGCTGTGCCTGGGGGGTGATGGCGAGCAGGATCATCAGGAACTGGAGGAATGATTGAGTGCGCCGCTCCCGTGTCCAGAAGCACCTCGCGCCAACCAGAGCTTGAGGGGATCCGAAGGGTGACGCCGCACGATCCATTGGTCAGCGGGACTTGGATGGGCTGAAGATCTGGCATCAAGGGCAGGGGCAGGCTTGAGATGGCTGCTGTGGATCCACGTAGAAATCCCGTCAACCTTGACTGCGGTAGGGGTGGTGACGAGGACAAGATAGGGTCCTTTCCACCTGGGTTCAAGATTCCGGGCTTGATGCCTTCTCACGTACACCCAATCACCTACAGAATAGGGGTGGGGGGAGACAGAGCCTGGGCGATACTGATCAGAAAGTCCCTTCCATATGTGGCGCTGAATAGCCTCTAGCGCTTTAAGCCTGGCATTAGCTGAGCCGAGGTTTCAGTTAACACTCCCAGTCCGTGCTCAGTCATGGTTTTAAGAGGTGGGGGCCCCCCGTAGAGTATCTCATAAGGGGTGAGATTGTTACGAGAAAGGGAAGGTGTATTTCGAGCGCGGAAGAGAGCGTAGGGTAAGAGCATCGTCCAATCTTTAACGCCAGTCTCTAATGCTAATTTTGTTAAGGTCTCCTTAATTGTTCTATTCATTCTCTCTACCTGTCCTGAGCTCTGGGGCCTATAGGCACAATGTAATTTCCAATCAAACCCCAAAGTCCTGGCCAGTCCCTGACTTACCTGGGCCACGAAAGCGGGACCGTTGTCGGAACCTATTACCTTAGGAAGTCCGAAGCGGGGAAAGATTTCTTCGAGGAGCTTTTTGGCCACCACCAGGGCGGTTTCCTTCTTCGTGGGGAAGGCTTCAGGCCACCCTGAAAAGGTATCTATGAAAACTAGCAGATACTTATTTCCATACCTGGCAGGAGATACTTCAGTAAAGTCCACTTCCCAGTATGTGCCAGGGCGGTCTCCTCGCAGACTTTCGCCCTGCGTTCCCTCAGTCCTTCGGGCATTCACCAACGCACAGGCTTCACAGGAAGCGACAATGTCTCGAGCTAGTTCTTTTGCCCGCCCTGGGGCAAGGGTGGGTAGCTCTTGATCCTTTAATAGTTCCAGTAGCACTCTGGTTCCTAAGTGGGTCAGGCGATGGGTGAATAGAAGGAACTCAGTTACCTTACTTTCGGCCTCATCATGTTCTCCAGCTTGCGGCAGGGTAGTTGTCAGGATATCTGCTGCTGGGATCTCCTGGAGAGCGGCCGCCCGCGCTTCTTCATCTGCCAGCCGGGTCCCGACCGCTATGGGATCGTCCCCCTTCTGGTGTCCAGGACAGTGTATGAGAGCCAGGGCCCGCGGTAAATGGACAGCTTCAAGGAGATTAAGGATCTCGGCTTTGTTCTTGATGTCCTTGCCGGCGGAGGTCAGAAGGCCTCGCTGCCGGTAGATGGCGCCATGCACATGGGCCGTAGCAAAAGCATAGCGACTGTCCGTGTAAATGTTCACCCTTTTACCTTTCGCGAGCTCCAGTGCCTTGGTCAGGGCTATGAGTTCTGCTTTTTGCGCTGATGTTCCTGGTGGGAGAGGTGCTGTCCAGATCTTCCCTGTGGTTCCCACCACGGCTGCCCCGGCTCTCCTCTCCCCTTGCTGGAGAAAACTGCTGCCATCGGTAAAGAAAGTGTAATCCGCCTGCGGCAGGGGCGAGTCTTTTAGGTCAGACCGGACCCCAGTCTCCTCAGCCAAGATTTCTTGGCATGAGTGAAGAACATCTTGCCCATCCTCCACGGGGAGTAGAGTGGCAGGGTTAAGAGTAGCCGGATTGCCGAAGAAGACCCGTTCCTTATCTAGCAGGAGGCTTTGATAGTGAGTGATGCGAGCATTAGAGAGCCATCGGTCAGGGGGCTGCCTAATCACACTCTCGAGGGTGTGTGGAGCAACCAGAGTCACTTTTTGCCCTAGCGTGAGCTTGTCAGCATCTTTGAGCAGGAGAGCCGCCGCGGCAATAACCTTGAGGCATCGTGGCCATCCCGCGGCTACCGCATCTAGTCTCTTAGATAGATAGGCAACAGGGCGTTTCCATGGTCCCAAGGTTTGGGTCAGCACTCCTCTTGCCACTCCGCCTTTCTCTTCTATATACAGAGTAAAGGGCTTGCTAACATCAGGTAAGGCGAGCGCCGGAGCAGTGAGAAGGGCCTGCTTGAGTTTATCAAAGGCCTCTTGTTGTTCTCTCCCCCACTCATAAGGAGTGTCTTTTTTAGTCAGGGGATATAGGGGAGCTGCCAAGTTGGCAAAGCCGGGGATCCAGAGACGACAGAACCCGGCCGTTCCCAGGAACTCCCTCAATTCCTTCCGTGTTTGTGGCGGGGGTATCTGGGTCACAGTCCTTTTCCGGGCCTCCGTGAGCCAACGCTTCCTGCCCTTAATCTTGTAGCCCAGGAATATTACCTCATTCCTGCAGAGCTGCGCTTTCTTTGCTGAGGCTCAGTATCCCAGGGAGGCAAGGGTCTTCAGGAGGGCCTTGGTTCCTTTTTCGCACTCGCCTTGGGTTTCAGCTGCTAGTAAAAGATCATCCACATACTGGAGCAATGTTAAAGTCTTATGAGTGGCACGGAAAGACTGTAGGTCCTTGTGCAGGGCCTCATCAAACAGTGTAGGGGAGTTCCGGAAGCCCTGTGGAAGCCTGGTCCAAGTCAGCTGCCCCGAGATTCCCATATCAGGGTCGCTCCATTCAAAGGCAAACAGGGGCTGGCTATCTGGGTGTAGTCGTAGACAAAAGAAGGCATCCTTAAGGTCCAATACAGAATACCAAGTCCTGGTGGGGCTGAGGGTGCTTAGTAAATTATAGGGGTTGGGCACCGTGGGATGAACAATCTCTACTCGGGCATTTACTTCCCGCAGGTCTTGGACTGGGCGATAGTCATTGGTGCCAGGTTTCCGAACAGGAAGCAGTGGCGTGTTCCATGGGGACCTACAAGGCTTCAACACCCCTAGTTGCAGTAATTTGATTATGTGGGGCTTTATGCCTTCCTTGGCTTCTAAGCTCATAGGATACTGTTTAACCTGAACAGGCGTGGCCGAAGTTTTTAATGAGACTACTATGGGTGGTTGGGCTGTGGCCAGCCCTAACCCCGCTGTTTCTGCCCAGGCCTCCGGAAACTCTTGTATCCAGTCCTCGACACCTTGGGTCTTTTCTAAAGGTTCCTCAAAAAGTTTATATTCGTCATCTAAGCTTAGAGTCAGGGTCTTTAGTACCGGTGGGGTGGTTCCTTCTGCAGCCCTCACAATTGGATTGAGGAACTCGACCAGAGGGCCTGATTCAGTAAAGGTAATTCTTGCCCGTAATTTAGTTAACAGGTCCCGTCCCAATAGTGGGGCAGGACAGTCGGGTAAGACCAAGAATGAATGGTGGACCCTTCCATTTCCCAAGTCCACTGTTCTCTGAGTAGTCCATGGTCGGAATCGGCTCCCGTTTGCTCCCCTCACTAGGGCGCGCTTGTGTGAAAGAGGTCCCAGTGGTTGTTGGAGAACAGAATGGACCGCGCCAGTGTCTATCTCAAAGTTTATAGGAGTCCCCTCCACCTTAAAGTTTACCCTGAGCTCGGGGAGAGGGTCCGAGCCCCGTCCCCCCTAGTCCTCATCCAGTGCCAGCACCTCAGTGGGAAGAGGGCCCAGGCGCGTACCTCTGTTCTTCTTCTTCTTGGGGCAATCCTTGGCCCAGTGACCTCTCTCTCTACAAAAGGCGCATTGGTCGGAGGCCAGTTTAGGCTTATTTCCCGTGCGCGGGCCCAGGTTTCCTCTACTATCTCCCTGAAATGCCCTATCCTGTACTACCACAGCGGCCAGGACCTTAGTCATTTCCCTGCTCCTTCTTCTGTCTCGTTCTTTCTCCTCTTCCTCTCTCTCTCTCTCTCTCTCTCTTCTTTCCTCCTTCTCCTCTTGCGTTTCCCTTTTATTAAAGACCTTGTTAGCCTCTGTCACTAAGTCCCGAAGAGACATATCCTGTAATCCCTCCATTCTTTGCAACTTTCTTCTGATATCAGTAGCAGACTGACCTATAAAGGCCATGGCTACTGAGGCCTGATGCTCCTCTGACGTAGGGTCAAAGGGATTATACTGTCGGTAAGCTTCAAACAGCCTTTCTAGAAATAAGGAGGGGCTCTCGTCTGGTCCCTGTATCACTCCTCTTACCTTGGCCAAATTGGTAGGCTTTCGCCCTGCTTCCCGGAGACCCGCAGCTAGAGTCTGGCGATAAATTTGGAGATGTCTCCTACCTTCCGGTGAATTAGGGTTCCACTCAGGTCGTTTCAAGGGGGAGTATTCGTCAATGAGGTTCTGCAGTATGGTGGGTTGCCCGTCGGGTCCCGGCACATGTTTGCGAAGGACGGCTTCCTTCTCTGCTGTAGTTAGCAGAGCAGTGAGGAGCTGCTGACAATCGTCCCAAGTGGGGCTATGTGAATTCATGACAGAGATGATGAGGTCAGTCAATCGGGTGGGGTCTTCCGAAAAAGGAGGGTTAAAGTTCTTCCAATTAAAGAGATCGGAAGTGGAGAAAGGCCAATACTGAAGGTAAGGCATCCGACCTCCCTGCCCATCGGGGATTTCTGTGCCGTAGGCTCGTAAGGGGAGGATAACTGCCTCGGCCTCAGTGGGGGGCCCTTCTCCCGCCCGGGCCTCCCGCCTTCTGGTTCTGAATGCTGGCCCGGGGGAGGCATTAGAGAACTCAGGGTTCAGGGGCGGAGCAGAGGTGTCAGGGGAACTTAGAGTGGGAGGCAGAGGTATAGGGGGAAGAGAAGACTGAGTAGCAGGTGCTGGCAATTGCAGGTAGGGCGGCGGTTCATCAAAAAGAAGGAGGTCCTGGGACTCTGGGAGGAGAGGTTTAGAGTTGTCAACATGGGCCGGAAGGGTGAGAGCTGGGGGTGGAGTGGTAGGGAGAGGGGTCAGTGCCGCCAGAGGAACCTAAAAGGACTTGACCCAGGGAGGGGGATGTTCGCATAGATCTTGCCAGACCAAAATGTAAGGCTCCTGGTCCGGGTGTCCTCGAGGGGCTGGCTGGTAGATGGCTCCCTTGACCTGGAGAACTGTTGGTAGGTGAAAGGATCCCTCAGAGGGCCAGCCAACCTGGAATGTTGGCCACTCTGCGGAACAAAAGGTCTGCCATTTGGCCTTTTTAATAATCAGAGAAAGATTCCGAGCACGAGAGTGGACCTCTGACCAGTGGAAGAGGGTGAGTGAGAGGGGAGTAGACGGAGATTGTCCCATGGTTCCAAAGACGGTGTCTCGGTAGAGAAAAAGGACAAGCGTGATCCAACCTACGAAAAAGAATGACGCAAGCGCAAGGCCTTTTGGAGAGGAAAGAAGAATAGAGAAGTAATAGAGCGGCCGATGATTTCTTCTTTGGCACACCAGATGCAGCCTCTCTGGGGCTACCACAAAAGAGGCCTCCAGGCGTCCCTGGCCCTCATCCACCTCCGGGGCGTCCCCCAGGGCTGCGGCCCGTGTCTATTCCCGACACGTCTGTCAGACACAAGGCTCGCACACACAACAGTGTGCTGCACACCACTGTCACTGTGCTGCACACCACTGTGCTTGTGCCACCGATCGGTTAAAATGGTACCGGAGAAACAAAGAGAAAGAAAGAGGCGCCTTAACTTACCCCGCAGCTCAATCCGGCGTCCCTGGGGCAGGGTCCTCGGTGATCTCGGTGGAACCTCCAAATGTTGGGATCAGGAGTTCCCTAGCCCTGGGAGGCGCGGAGAGACCAGATAGACACAATTCCTGCAGGAGTAAAAACGGGGTTTATTTAGACCAGCATGCTGGGGCTCCGCAGCATACCCCAAAATCGGGCAGTGGCTGAGAGCCCCGAGCTTCTTCAAAGGGGGTCTTATATAGGCTCTCATCAACCATTACAACAAAACCTGCGCATTCCAAGGATCATAGATTCAAAAGTCAGTAGTTACATACATTGATTGTCAGTGGCGCAAGCAAGGTTATAGCCGGAATCATTAAGCCTTTAGTGAGAATTGCCAGGAATGGGCAATTTCCCCCAACCACCCGCATCCTGAGCTATCCTTTACCCAAGTCTGCGGGGTGCTTTAGTGAGACAATCCATTCCAGGAACAGTAAATACACCTGAATCCTGTCACAAGAGTAGCCAAGCAGTTTTACAGAAAACAATGTTGCAAGTTAGCTGAAGCACAAGCAGGTTTAGAGAAAGCAATGTTGCAAGTTAGCTGAAGCACAAGCAGTTTTACAGAAAGCAATGTTGCAAGTTAGCTGAGGCACACAAAAATTTGATGCCCTAGCATGGATTCTTTCAATAGGAATCCAGGAATTTATCCATTTCTTCTAGGTTCTCTTGTTTCGTGGCATACAGACTTTCAAAGTAGTCTCTGATGATCTTTTGAATTTCTTTGGTTCTTTGTTTGTGATATCCCCATACTTATTTCTGATTCGATTTATTAGGGTTCTCTCTCTGTTTCTTTGTGAGTGTTGCTAGTGGTTTATCTATCTTATTTATTTTCTCGAATAACCAGCTCTTGGTTTCATTGATCTTTCGAATTGGTATTTTTTTTGGGGGGGGTTTCCACGTCTTTGATTTCTGCTCCAAGTTTTATAGTCTCTTTCCTTCTACACAATTTGTGCTCCTTCTGTTGACCCTTTCTAAGATCTTGAGCTGTGAAGTCAGGTTGTTTAAGTGCATCCTTTCTTCTATCCTGAGATATGCTTACAGAGCTATAAATTTTCCCCTTCAAACGGTTTTTGCTGCATCCCATAATTTTTGGTAGCTCGTGTCTTCATTCTCATTTGTTTCCAAGTATCTTTTGATTTCATCCTTGACTTCCCTCCTGATCCACTCGTTTTTAAGCATTGAGTTTTTTAATTTCCAGGTGTTTGATTTGTTTCTCCATATCTGTGTGTGATTCACTCCTATTCTCAGAGCATCTTGGTCTGAAAAGATTGTTGATACTATTTCTATCTTCCTGATTCTATTTAGGTATGTTTTGTGGCCTAGGACATGGTCTATTTTGGAAAATGTTCCATGCGCACTGGAGAAGAATGAGTATTTCTCTTATTTGGGTGGAAAGCTCTGTGCAGGTCTATACACCCTCTCTCTTCTATTTCTTCTTTCAAAGCCAAAGTTTCCTTGCTGAGTTTTGTTCTTGTTGATCTATCCAGAGGTGATAAGATGATGTTGAAATTCCAGCTACTATTGTGTTGCTAGAAATGTCCTCCTTAAAATCTGTTAGCAGTTGTTTTAAATATTTAGCTGTTCCCTCATTAGGTGCATATACATTTAAGAGTGTGATTTCTTCCTATTGTCCGTGTCCCTTCATGAAGAGAAAATAACCTTCATTGTCTCTTCTAATCTTTTTCAATGCAAAATTAATGCTATTGGATACTAGTATGGCCACCCCAGCTTTTCTGAGGTAGCTGTTTGCTTGTAGGATTGTTTTCCATCCTTTGACTTTGAGTCTGTGTTTGCTCTTGCTGTTGAGATGAGTTTCTTGTAGGCAGCAGAATGTTGGGTTCTGTCTCTGAATCCATTTTGCCACTCTGTGTCTCTTAAGTGGTGAATTTAGACCGTTGACATTGAGAGAGATTATTGTTATGGACTTTTGTGTCATCTTTCTGTAAGGGTGTGTTGTGGTTGTAGGGTTTGTTTTGTATTATAGTACCCCCTTTAGCCCTTATTTTAGGTTTGGTTTTGAGTCTATGAAGATCCTGAGCTGCTGTTTGTCTAGAATATACTGTACCACTCCTTGAATTTTGAGTGAGAGTTTAGCTGGATAGAGTATTCTTGGTGAAGCATTCATTTCAGTGAGTTATTTTTTTCACTATATCTTGCCACTGCCTTAGGGCTTGGGGGGTTTCCTCTTATGGATCTGCTGTGAATCTAAGGGGTACTCCATTGTATGTGATTTTCTTCTTTGACCTTGCTGTTTGCAGTATTGTATCTCTATCAGGAGCATCAATCATTCTAACTATGATGTGTCTTGGAGTGTTTTTGTTAGGGTCTCTTTTAGCTGGTACTCTTTGGGCTCCTTGAACCTGAATGGCTGCATTGTGGAGCTCTGGGAATAGTTCAGCAATGATTTGTTTCACCGTGTTTTTTTCATTGGGATTGTTTCTCTGAGCTTCTGGTAGTCCAATGATTCTAATGTTGTTCCTCTTGGAATCATGTCCTAGGACTCTGATTCTCTGTAGAGCTAATTTGAGGTGCCTTGCAACTATGTGTTGTTGCCTGTTGGCTTGGTGCAGCTGATCTTCCAGCTCACTGATTCTCTCTTCAGCTGCGGTCATTCTATTGTTGAGAGAAGAGACTGAGTTTTTCATTTCATCTACAGAATCTTTTATTCGTGACATTTCTGCTCTCATTTCCTCGCGTAATTTGTCAATTTTTTCTGTCATGTTACTGGATATCTGTATAACTGTCTGATTGAGTTGATTGAACATTTTCATGACTTCGTATCTGAAATTTTTGTCTGAGAGGTCCATTAGGTAAACAGTATCAACAGATTCTTCTGCATTCTTTTTGTTGTCCTCCCCATGTGGTGGGGATTTGCGTTGTTTCTTCATGTTGCTGGGTTTGGGACCAGATCAGTGCTGTGTGAGTGGTGAATAGGGAAAGACTGAGTCTCAGAGCTACTTTCCTGCAGGCGTCTCTCTTTAAACACTTTAAAGATACAAAGTGCAAAAATATGGAAGACTAGTTAGAAATAAAAGTTCCGTTAACAGCAATTATCTAGGTGATTTATAGATCTTTTTTGTCTTTCATATAATTTTCAATATGTTCTAGCTTTACCAATCAGTATATAAGACTTTCAGAAGTTAGGGGGGAAGGGTACTTTGAATAATTAAAACTATGATTTAAATCATATAAATAAATCTAAGGATTCTTAGAATAGGGTTTAGGGTACAGTACCTGGATTAAGGTGCAAGCCTGCATGAAAGCAAACTTGGTTTGATCCCTGACATCACAAAGTCTCCCAACCATTTCCAGCTTCATCCCTGGGACCTGTAAATTCTGGTCTCGAGGCCCTTGACAACCAACAGAGTTGCCTGGCCAAACTCTCAGGGCCCAAGCAGCATCCTGAAATGAACTTCATGTCCAGCTGTCCAGGAAATGCCAAGAAGGGTCTCAGAACTTCAGAGCACCATTTGGGATGTAGTAGCAACATACATGCCCCCATATCCCCAAGAAATATCCTTAGAATGAGTTCAACAGAGAAACTTGGATTTTTTCACAATACTGAGTGAGACTCATTTTAAAACAATTAAAACAGGATAAAACCATGAACATATCATCCTGAAAGCTAAGTTGTACTCCCACATTTGTTTACTTTCACTCTGGCTACTGGGAGAAAATGCAGCCAGAAATGAAACACTTCTCTTCTGCTAAAACAATGCCTGGGCATCAGCATACACACACACACCAAATATGGGTATTATTATTTGATTATTGCTTTTTATAATTGTTAATGTTCATGTTTAGCATGTATAAAGTTACTGTACTTCCTTCCACCACCATCAAACCCCCAAAATGGCTTAGAAATTATTAAATGGTGCCAGATCAAGTTCACCTGACACAGAGCTACATGGCTGTAAAGTCAGCCACAAACAGTACTCCAGAGTTCAGAACTATATCTTATGTGGATGCACTGCAAAGGGGTACTTATGGATTACAAGGAGTCAAAGAAATTGAAAAGCCTCTAGAAGGATGAGAGAGTTAACTAACGCTTCATTCCTATGGTGAAGTTACACTTCTTAGAAAATGTATAGATGGAGGAAAGAATAGGAGCACAGCTGAGATATTGAAACAAAAGCAAATGTTCCCCTAAGATGGGGAAACTACACAATCACATTAGTAAATACAACTCAAATTAGCCAGGGTCAGAAAGGCAAAACACTAAAGATGGAAAAAAACAATTGGTAACCCAAAAGGTGATTAATGCTCTACTTCAAACCCACACACCAACCTACCACTGCTAAGGCAGTGAACTTGAAAAGGAGATGGTAAGTTTCACCTTGCTCTGTGTTAAATTTTACGTATCTGGTCATATAACTCAGATAAATTAAGCTCCACTCTGAGAAATTGTTCAGAAATATCACCGTTTCACATGTCTACAAAATAATCCTTTGTTTAAACTCTCCTGTCACTGGCTAGAGCTCTACTATGGTGCAGTGATTACTCCACCCAGTGGGAGATCCCTAGGATATCATCTAGGGATATAGCCTCTCATTCCAGATAAGACAGAATCCACATCATATTAAATAATTCTGAGTTCCATGAGGTTTTTTGGTTTTGTTTTTCAACATTATTCCTGGTAGTGCTTGTGGGGCATGGGATCTGTTCAGGGATTAAACTTGAGACTCTTGCATGCACTCAGTCCATTATATTACTGATCCATAAAAGTACTTTTTGCTTGGTTTGTTTTGGGGGCCACATCTGGGAGTACTCAGGAATTAATCTCAGATCTGTGCTCACAAATCAGTCTTGGCCAGGTTGAAGGGACCATATGTTCTGCCAGGGATTGAACATGATTCGGTTGCATATAAGACAAGTGCTCAACCCATTGTACTATTGCTCCAGCCCTCCCATAATGTTTCTTTCATTAATTACATTACAGAGGTTGTATAGATAAATAATAACCAATAAACGAGAAAATGTTAAAGGAAAAACTGATAAAATCTAGTAGAATAGAAGAATGTTAAGTGACTCAATTGAGCTTTCATTCACCAAATACATAGTGAGAATCTGCTTCTCACTCACTCACTCATGAGTCCAAACGATATGTCCTGTAACTTAGGTAAAGGTAAAAAGGTAAAGGCCCTCCCGTTGATCGTCGATTTGCTCTAGCGGGCCCAGTAACGTCTCCTTTGGAGACTTTGTTGTTACTGTGTCTGGCATATGGAATACTCTCGGTAGCTTGCCGGGCTTTCCGAGAGGGGCGGAGGAATCGAACTCGGGTCGACCATGTTGGCCGCTTGTAAGGCAAACGCCCTACCCACTGTGCTATTGCTCCAGACCTTATTAAAACACAGATATAAACAAAATTGATAAACTTAATAAAGTGTTTTATGTAACCAAGTAACACCTTCAGGAATATACCATCATTTGATAGTGAAAGAGGAAACCTCAGTTTCCCCTCTCCAACAAGAGGGGTGTCCACTCTTCCCCCTCACAAGCAGTTCCATTTTCCCCATTGATCTACTACAACTCATGTTCAAGGCCAAATCTTAAACATTCCCGAAGTTCCCCAGGACCATATTCTCCTGTCCTAGAATTGGGAGTCACAAGGCTAAGATAATGAACAATACCTGAGGCAGACGACCAGAAAGATAAACCAGCATGACCACCCTGTAGATTCCCTGCATTCTCTGTCACACAAAGACCTGGTTTTCCTGTCAAAGTCTCGCAAAAAGAGCCATAGGCCCACACTAAGTTCCTTCCCATTTTGGGAATCTCCTATTTTTTCTCTTCTACTTATCAGTAAACTTTTCTACTTTCTAACTCTGAGAATCTTTATTAATTAATATTTTCATTCTTGAAAATATTGAAGAGCCTGGGATTCGCGATTGAACATAGAAACCCTCTGCCCCCACTTCTCCTGCACCTGCATCAATAGTATTCGGGGGGCGGGGTCCAATTTGACCACGTCCAGCGGTGCTCTGATTTTTCTGCCTCTCATGGAACACATGTGGTGTTGTGGACCTGAACTGGACCTGCAGCATGAAGGCAAGCCTCCTACTTCCTGCTCTTTATATTTTGGATTTTGGTTCACACCTCGCTTTGCTCAAGGATTACTCTTGGTGGACTCAAGCGACCATATGGGATTCCAGGCATGGATCTCCGATCCCTATGTGCAAGGGAAGCGCCCTACCCATTGAACTATCTGTCCAGTACTAAATCCTGTTGCTTTAGAGGATAGTGGCAAAAGTAATTAAAATACATTCTCTGACTTTAGAATGTAGTGCTGGAAGGGAAATTCTGGCCCCCAACCGCCGCCACCCAATACAGGCAACTTTAATATGAGTTGAAATAAGTGACTTTCGGGGTCATCCCTGGTGGATGTCTCGGTTACTCCTGGCTCAGCACCGCCACCTGGTGGTATTTGGGGGGATCGTGTGTTTTGCTTGACGCGCTGAGGGCGATTTTCCGAGTGCGCAGGCGCAGTGCAGGTACCGCCCCCTCAACGCATCTTCCTGTCCTGCAGCTGGTGCAGGGCAAGCCGGGCTCTGTCGCTCTGGCTACACTCGCTCCCGACTGAGTGTGACCGGCCTCCGGTGTCCGCACATCCTGCGGGGATCTCCGCGAGACCCCAGGCACGCGGGCGCTCGCAGGAGGGGAGCCGAGGGTGCGCCCCTGAGTGAGGAGGCGGTGCCTAGAGCGAACTCCAGGGTCCGAGCGCGGCTCCCTCCTGTCTGGCTCCAGCCGCGGGTCTCCCTGTGCAGACCCCGGTCACCCAGTGTAGACTCCAGTCACGGTGCAGATCCCAGTCACCGTCCAGACCCCCGTCACTGGTGCAGACCCCGCTGTCCATCCTCCGGCAGGCAGTGCGCGCCTGGTGGGCGGCCTGCCCTGCTGTCACTCAGGGCTCCAATATGCTCTCCTGCCCTGGACTCCTCCCTGGGCTCTCCTGGGCTCCTCTCTGTGCTCTCCTCTCCCTGGCTCCTCCCTAAGCTCCTTTCCCTGACTGTAAAAACTCCTTTTACCCAGGTGTCGCTAGGAATGATCACAGATTAACGGATGTTCATGGGCTCTCCTCGTGGCTCTCTCTCACTGTTCAGTGCTCTTGAACCCTTCCCCACCTGGGATGACCATTGCCTGAGGCCGACAGAGGAGAAACTAGGGCCAAGCTGGTTGATAATCAGTTGCCTTATTCCATCTCTTGTCTCTCCCAAACTCTATCCACCACTCTCTCCCCCTCTAGTCATGACTCCCCAATGTGCCCCCAACTCTCTCCAACTCTCTCCAACTCTCTCCAACCTCTCTTTAACACACTCCACAATTCTCTCTCCAACCCTCACTCGCTAACTCTGTCTCTTGCTCTGCCCACATCTCCAACTCTGCCTCTCTCCAACTCTACCTTTCTTTTTTCACCAACTCTCTGCAGCCACCTTTTTTACCCTCTCTTCTCCAACGAAGCCTCCCAAACCGTGCCTCCCCCCACCCCAGGTACAATAAACAAGTTCTTCACGCCTTTCTGACCACCTGCAGCCCACCAGGGCAAAACAGCACTTAAGGTGTGTTTCTCCCCTCCTTAGACCAGAAAGTTAATTAACATCTTAATTCAACTTCCTAATAATTGCCATTCTGTATGGACACAGGAATAGACACAATTAGACTTGTAGGACAACTCTCCTGGGGACATCTCACCACAGACTCAGACTACAGTGCTCAGGCCGGATCGATCATTCCTAACCACAGTAGGGCTCAAATGTAGTTATTACTTTGGGTCATGACGGAATATATCCACGACCTTGCTCTTAACTTAAAGTTCAGTATTAGGGGACTTTGGCCAGGCCCATTTTGATGCCAGGGTAGTTCACCGCTTGCCCTGGGTCTATCCAGTCCATCATCAGGGCCCTGATTTGGGGGATGTAGGCAGTAAGGGCAACTGAGGCTTAATTTGAGAGAGCAGATGTCTAGGAGGTAATATTATCTGGAGTCAATCATCTCCCAAGTTACAAAAGCATGTCTTTTTAACTGTCTTCCTGTGTCCATACAAAAAGCAATTGCTCTGAGGTAGCTAATTATGCAAAGGACAGTAAGAAGAGAAAAACAATATTTACAAGCCAGCAAGAGTCTGATCAGGAGGCAAAGGTAATTGACAGGTTGGGGGACAAATCAACAAACCCAAGCTCCCTGTGGCTGGCAAGGAAAAGCAAACCAATGTTCTCCTACAGGAGAGAAATTGGGGACATTGGTTGTCGAAATGTGCACTGGGGAAGGGATGGGTGTGGAACATTGTATGACTGAAACCAAATCATGAACAGCTTTGTACCTAGATCTAATGGTGATCCAATAAAAAAAAATAATAAAACAATGTGAATTGGGGTAGGGTCCGGTTCTGTAAAGTAAGTATTGATTTGACTATGTTTAAAGTTGAAAAGAGAAAATAATACATAGGGCAATTGTTCATCTGAGGACAACAGGTAAGTTTAGGCCAAGTATTTGGTATAGGATATCATAACAATGTGAATTAGGACGTGGTTGGGGTTATTAGAGAAAGAGTGTTGGTTCATTTGAGGCTAATTAGGCAGAGCCTTTGGTGTGGGTTACTAAAAGAATGTGAATTGCATTCAGGTTTGGGTTTGGATTAAAGTTTTGTTTGATAAGGGTTTGACTGCTTTTAAAACTGAAAATGAAGGAAAGTCTAGGGAGATTGTTTGGTTGAGGCTAATAGGTAAGTTTATGCCCAGTCTTTAGGTTGGGGATTATAAGAATGTGGCTTTGCTGTTTTTGGTTTACTGTTATTAGGGTTTGGGTTCTGTTAGAGTAAGGATATAGACTGGGCTACTTGTACAAGTACAAGCACTGTAGCACTATCCTCCAGTTGTTCATCGCTTGAGAGGACACCAGTAACGTCTCCATTATGAGACTTGTTACTGTTTTGGGAAAATCGAATATGCCATGGGTAGCTTGCCAAGCTCTTCCATGCGGGCAGGATACTCTCGGTACTTGCTGGGCTCTCCTAGAGGGACGGAGGAATCGAACCCAGGTCAGCCACGTGCAAGGCAAATGCCCTACCCACTGTGCTATCACTCCACCCACAAGTACAAGATGCAAGTAAAGTATAGGGAGATTGTTCGCTAAAGGCTAATAGATAAGGTTAGGTCAAGCCTTCGGTTAGGGTTACTCAAGGATAATTTTTGCTTAGGACTAGTGTTCTGTTATAGTAAAGGTATAGTTTGGGCTATGTTTAAAGGTAAAGGTAAAGGTAAAGTCCCTCCCGTTGTTCATTGATTTGCTCGAGCAGGCCCAGTAACGTCTCCATTGGAGATTTTGTTGTTACTGTGTTTGGCATATCGAACACATCACGGGTGGCTTGCCAGGCTCTGCTGTGCAGGCGAGATACTCTCGGTAGCTTGCCGGGCTCTCCGAGAGGGGTGGAGGAATCGAACTCGGGTCAGCCATGTTGGCTGCGTGCAAGGCAAATGCCCTACCGCTGTGCTATCACTATGTTTAATGTTGAAAATTAAAGTGAAGTATGTGGTGATTGTTCAGTTGAGACTATCAAGTAAGATTAGACTAAACCTTTGGCATGGGTTGTTAAAAGGATTTTCTAAAATAATTGAACAAAACAACTTTTGAGTTATGGAGCTTCTCAAGAATATTCAAAGATATGACTGTAGAGATTCAAAAACTTGCCACCCCAAATTATGTCTTGGAGTGTCTGGAGAGTTGGTAGAGCAGAAAGACTGATCTGGGTTGAGTCCCCAGAACCTTATCTGGTCTCACAAGGAGTAAGCCCTGAACATAAACCAGTGTGGCCCCTCCAAAATGAAAAAGCAAAAGCAAAATATGTCTTGGACTGAAGGTGAACTTCATGGCAGGGATATGAAGATACAATGTAGTTTACAGCTGAAGGGATATTTTCCTCACCAGATCAAATAATTCTGTTCACACTTCTTTCATGGTGATCTTCAGCATGAAATAAGCCAGATCTAAGTCAGCGCCTTAATTCATATCTGACAATGGAGGACAAAAACATGCATAAAAAAAGAAATATTAAAAACCCCCACCCCAGCAAAACTCCTATGGATGCAGACTGTTAAATAAGCATAGATCACCTGACTGCAATGAATGCAGAATTATTGGTGTGGATAACATACCTTGAAACTAGGATTTTGATGGACGCCCTCTTCCTGAGTCTCTAGCCCTGCGGCGTCTCCTGTGCTGTGGGCACACACATTTCTCTTCGAGAGCCAACAGGCATTAGGATGCTGTCTGGAGTATAAAACAGCAGAAGGAACTGTTTATTTTTAATACCTAAGTGGGGGCCTGAAGAAATAGTATAGCACGTAGGACACTTACCGTGCACATGGTCAACCCAGGCTCCACTCTAGGTATCCCATGTGGCTCCCTGAGCACTGTCAGGAGTGACCTCTGAGCCAGGACTAAGCTCTGAGCACAACTGAGTGTGACTCCAAAACAAAACAACCAGTAACATATCTCCATTTCTGTGAGAAGCTGAAACTGCACTAAAGGCAAGTCTTTCAATCTTGGTGGGGCCTGGCTTGAGCCAGTTCTTCTGGGGTCTCTTGAGAAACTGTGTTCTAAATCAGGCAGGTGATGGGGCTGCTTCCAGGGGGAAATTCCCTAACAGCCCTGAGTAGGCATGCTCCAGCAGGCTGAATCATCAGTGTTTAAAGGTGTGTGCTTGGTGAGGAAGGGCTCCCTGCAAGGAGGCAGCAAAGACCTTCTGAGGAAATAAAGAATCCTAATATAATCATGTATGAAAAAACATCAACGGCTAAGACCCAGAGACTATAAAAACCCAGCTCCTGGAAGCAGGTGACACTAGTCTTATTATCTCGTTCTTACTTTGGAGAACCCGGCAGGCTACTGAGGGTGTCCTGCTCGCATGGCAGAGTCTGGCAAACTTCCCGTGTCATATTCAATATGCCAAATATCAGTAACAATGATAGGTCTCATTCTCCTAACACTAAAAGAGCATTGAATATGGCTCTTTTAAAATCTCAGGGCAAGAAAGAAGGAGACATTACTGGTGCCTGCTTGAGGCAATCGACGAACAACAGGTAGATCATTATCATGATCGTGATGGTCCTGGTACCTGTAGAACCGGTGTCTGAAAGCCATTCTTTATTTTCAGTGACAAGATATTTGAAACTCAGGATCTTATAGATTCTCAGGGAATTAGACTACTACATCACTGTATCACTATCCTCCTGTTGTTCATCGATTTGCTCAAGCGGGCCCAGTAACGTCTCCATTGGAGACTTTGTTGTTACTGTGTTTGGCATATCAGTACGTCACGGGTAGCTTGCCAGGCTCTGCGTGCGGGCGAGATGCACTCGGTAGCTTGCCGGGCTCTCGGAGAGGGGCAGAGGAATCGAACTCGGGTCGGCCATGTTGGCTGCGTGCAAGGCAAATGCCCTACCGCTGTGCTATCGCTCCAGCCCAGACTACTACATAGTTTTTCAAAACTACTTACAACTCTAATAATTGAGAAACAGTAGGAAAACAACTCTTCAGTGTTAAACATTTTAATTATTTGCATTTATTACTATTAATGAGGGCTGGAGTGATAGCACAGCGGGTAGGGTGTTTGCCTTTCATGTGGCCGACCCAGGTTTGATTGCTCTGCCCCTCTAGGAGAGCCCAACAAGCCACCGAGTATATCTCGCCCTCACAGCAAAGCCTCTAAAGCTGCCCGTGATGTATTCAATATGCCAAAAACAGTAACAACAAGCCTCACAATTTGTTACGAGACATTACTGGTGCCCACTCGAGCAAATCAATGAACAACGGGAGGACAGTGCTATAGTGCTACTATTTATGAAAAGTTAAGCATAAAATGTGTTTCTTAAAATATTTAGTGAATTTAAATTTATCTAAAATTACATTGCAGAGAGGGAAGGGACAGATGAGACAGGACAAAAATCAGTGGCGGAGGTGTTTGGACACATTAGTGGAGATGCAAGTGAATAACATATACCCCTAAAGCAGAAATATTAAAACAATTTGGGGGCAGTTGAGTCACACCCAGAAGTGCTTGGGCTCCTCATGGCTCTGTACTGAGGAGTTACTCTTGACTGCTCCAGTGAATGTACACTGTGCCGGGGACCAAGCCTGTGAGTTTACCCTACACTGCTGCTAAACCCTGGGAGACATCTGAAGCCTCCTGTCGCCTTATTGCCTCAGAAAGTGCCTGTCTGCTGCCCGATACAGGACTGCCCCTCTGTGGGTGCTGCACCTGGGCAGAGGCCCGGGGCACCTCGACTATGTTCCCCAGGAAGGCTATGTTGGCTGCTGGGCCTGCAAGAGGACAGGACACCCCCTGGCAGTGGTGCTGGGCTGGGCGTGTGTCTGGCAGCACATGGCCTTTGCGCCCCTCAGTACGCATGTGCGACCACTGGGCTGGTTCCAGGGTCTCTCTTGAGGTTGGGGAGACTCCCCCATGGGATGTTCAGGAGATCTTGGGGCGCCATGAGTGATTCTTTATATTTCTAAAACATTTGGTACCATGATTTCTAATGCTATTACGATAGGTTTCCATGGACAGAATGTCCCTCTAGCACACCAGCACCAGAGTATCCACTGCCCTCTGCTGTAGTGATAGGGGCCCATAGACACAGAGTCCTACACACCAGTACCAGGGCACCCACTTCCCACAACTCACTGTCCACTGCTACAGTGATAGGGGACCATGGACACAGTGTCCTACACATCAGACCAGAGCACCTGTATGTCTGTCTGTCTGTCTGTCTATCTGTCTACCCCACCCCCTCTCATTTCTCTTGTAGGTAGTGTTCTTTGCAATACTGTTACTGAAAGGGTATCATACGTATCCCTTTACCTCCTTTCAGCACTGCCCACTGCTACAGTGGTAGCGGTCCATGGACACAGTGTCCCTCCACCACACCAGCACCAGAGGGCCCACTGCCCACCCCAGCCATGGCTCCAGTACCCTCTCCCCAGCCAGTTCCTCTCCCCCATATTCTCTTCCCCTGCCACCCAGGAAACTCCACTCTGTAGGTCAGTTCTTACTTTTTATAGTGTCTGGCATTTATTATTTCCTTATTATGTCTATTTATATGTCACATTAAAACAATGTCATCAGCAAAGCGGAGGTGGTGTAGTTCCCGACCATCTATCTTCACTCCCATTCCTTCCCATTCCAGTCGTCGCATGATGTTCTCGAGGGTGACACTGAAGAGTTTCGGTGAAATGGTATCACCCTGCCGCACCCCTCTCTTGACATCAACGATCACTTCTTTGTAGAATGGTGAGATCCTGGTAGTGAATCCGCAATACAGCTCATGGAGGATCCTGATGTATTGGGTTTGAATGCCCTGATTGGCTAGGGCTTCAATGACCGCTTCCATCTCAACAGAATCAAAGGCCTTCTTTAAATCAATGAACGTTAAGCAGAGCGGCATCTTGAACTCCCGAGAAACCTCAATGAGCTTGGTTATCGTGTGGATATGTTCGATGGTGCTGAATCCTTTGCGGAACCCTGCTTGCTCGCATGGTTGTCCTTCATCTAGTGTTCTGCCAATCCTATTCAGGATGACTCGAGTGAACAACTTGTAGATGACAGACAATAGGCAGATCGGGTGATAGTTGCCAATGTCATGGATGTCTCCCTTCTTGAACAGTAGTACGGTCCTGCTGGTTTTCCATTGGGACGGAACCTTGCATTCAGACAGGTAGCGAGTGAAGAGCGGAGCCAGTGTACTGATGAGTACTGACGGCAGGTTCTTCAGGTGTTCAGGTCTGACCTTATCTGGGCCGGGTGCTGTTTGTTTCTTTACCGACGAAATGGCGTGTCGAATTTCGGAAGGGAGAACGTTGGGAACGACATACCCATCCTGTGGAATTTGGTATGTTGGCAAGTGGACATGGCTATCGAAGAGATTTGAGTAGAAGTCATGGATAATCTTCTCCATTGCCGTTCTGGAAGATGTGATGGATCCATCAGGATGTCGGAGGGCAGTCATCTTGGTCTTATAGTTGGCGAAGGACAGGCGGGCGTTACGAATACTTTTCCCGGCTTCTGCGGCATCTACCAGTACTTCTGCTCTTCTCTCTTTGAGGTCTTCCTTGATCGCATCTCTGCACTGCTTTGCAAGCTCGGATGTTAGCTTGCGGTTGCCTGAGGCATGCGCCAAACCACGCTGGCGAATTAGCTCAAGAGTTTTCGAAGATAGGCGACTTTTTGTGGCTATCTCTCTCTTGGCATTCCTCGCACATTCATGGAGGTGCTGAACCAGTCGATCGTATTCCTCGTCAATGTTGTCAACAATGGCATCTTCCCATGTTGCCGCAATAGTACCAAAGAGTTCCCAGTTGGTGGTCATTCTGGGAGTTCTCTTTTTGAACTTTGCAGCCCTTTCTCCCCGCTCTGTGAAGTAGAATTTTGCACGAAGGAGAGGGTGGTCCAATCCTGTTCGAAATTTTGGGACAACAGCGACATCAGTCAGGCAAAACCATCGATTGAATATGATGTGGTCTATTTCGTTGTGGAATCGTCCACCGGGAGACTCCCATGTCCATTGTTTAGATTCTGCCTTCTGGAACTGTGAGTTACCATGAATGGTCTTGGTCGACATGATGAACTCAGACAGTCTCTCACCCTGTTCGTTCCATTCTAGGCCATGGGTCCCGATATGAAGTTCTTCAGCTGATCTTCTCGGTCCTATCTTGGCATTAAAATCACCCACAATGATCTTGTAGAAGGTGTGATCTTCTTTATAGAACTTCTCTAGCTCCATGTAGAACTTCTCAATTTCTCTTTCATCATAATGAGATGTTGGTGCGTAGACAACGAAGATAGAAACTGCAGGCAGTGAGCCACATCTATTCAAATGTAAACGTCCGATTCGGGTTGTTAGGAATTCCAATGAATCAATGCTCTTGGCCAAGTTTGTATTGACAAGGACACCGACGCCTCCAACACCTCTTTTATCACATGTTCCGAGGAACAATTCTTCTCCAGTGTCGAAAACGGCATGGTGAGATTCGTGCCTTCTTGTCTCGGTCAGACCAATGAAGTCGTACTTGATCATTCGCGCTTGTACCATCAGGTCCTCGATGGATGCATCTGATGCTAGCGTACGTGCATTGAAAGTACAGATGATCATTTTTGTCTTCCTTCATTGTGGCAGCCTAGGTCGGCCTTGAGATTTTGTCGGCCTCTCCTTTCTCATCCTTCTCAGTGCTGCCATGTCGGTGAAGCCTTCAGGGTCAGGTGAATGAGACCAGTTGTAGTTACTGGTTTTGTCATATCGAATACACAGCGGATAGCTTGCCAGGCTCTTCCGTGCGGGCGGAATACTCTCGGTAGCTTGCCAGACATTCCGAGAGGGATAGAGGCTTTTGGGGTGACCTCTAATCACCCTTGTAGGTGCTACCATATTTGAACCCTATCAAATATGGTACGACAATTCCAGAAGATGGGTATTTGGTGTATTATGATGTGTCTTATGACCCGCAAAGTGGCCGCAAATCAGCCAAGCGGCACAAATGCTGGCCGACTTTGACCGTGAGTGTGGAAAGGTAGGACTACAGCTGAATCTTACGAAGACAATGTTTATGAGAAACAGCCTTGTTCCTGATGCCCCATTCGCTCTCAATGGAACGACCATCTCCGAATGTAACAGCTATGTGTACCTAGGTCGAGAGGTCAACATGACAAATGACCTGGCACCCGAGCTGCGCAGGAGGAAGAGAGCGGCTTGGAACGCCTTCAAGAACGTCGAAGCAATAGTTAAGAGGACGAACATCCTCCGGCTCCGGCCACATCTCTTTGATTCCACTGTTCTTCCTGCATTAACATATGCCTCAGAGACCTGGGCCCTACGTAAACAAAATGAGAATGCCATTCAGGTCTCCCAAAGAAGAATAGAAAGAGCTATGCTTGGAATATCACGTTTCACTCAAATGAGAGAACGAGTCCGGAGTTCTGATATCCGTCAACGATCAAGGATCAGGGACGCTGTCTCATTTGCCAAGGTGTCGAAAATCAGATGGGCTGGTCATTTAATGAGATTTAAAGACGACCGTTGGACTAGAGCTGTTACTGATTGGATTCCACGGGATGTCAAGAGACCGCATGGCCGCCCACCTACCAGATGGTCAGACTTCTTCGTCAAGATCATGAACGATCGGTTTGAGGCTCTTCATGATCCCAGAGCGAACAGATGCCATTGGGCTACACTAGCACGCGACAGGGACAAATGGAGACGTCACTGGCGCCCGCTCGAGCAAATTGACGACTAACGGGAAGTTAAGTGATTAAGTGATATGTCACATAGGAGGGATAGATCTATGCACACCTATGTAAACTTCATCAGTGGCAAGATTACAGCTGTCGAGGAACCGACCACAGGGTGATGGGGGCAGAATGGAGACACAATTGGGTGTGGGGATCGAAGAAACAACAGGTGAGGAGGAGGAGACCTAAAAAAGGTAGACAGAGAGAAGGCGGCAGCAGACCAGACACTGTACCTGTGCATCTGCTCTTGGCAAGGAAAGAGTGTAGTGAAGACTGAGGTGGAGAGCCTTTGTGCACCCAGATCAGAACACAACAATGGGGCACTGTAGGGCCGTGGAGAGATGAAGATGCAGGGGTGAGGGGAGTGGAGATGAGGACATGAACATCAGTGACTGCCATCCCACTGCTCTGTGTTCTCAAGAAGAGGCAGCGAGCTCTCCAGATGAAAGGGAGAGGAGGAAGTGGATGTGCCTCTTTTCTAAATGGAATCATCATGAGATACAGTTACAAAACTTTCATGTTTGAGTTTCAGTCATACAATGATTGAACAACCATCCCTCCAGCAGTGCACATTTTCCTCCACCAATGTCCCCATTATTCCCCGAGCCAAGCCTCCCCCTGCCTCTTTGGCAGACAATTTCCCCCATACTCTCTCTCTAGTTTTGGGCATTATGGTTTAAAATATAAATACTGAGAGGCTATCACATTCGGTCCTTTATCTACTTTCAGCATCCCGGTCGACCTCTCCACCCATCATTGACCTACTGATCCCTCCTCTATTCCAATTGCCTTCTCCCCCAGCTCACAAGGCAGGTTTCCAACTGTGGAGCAATCCTTACTGGCCCTTGTGTCTACTATCCTTGGGTGTCAGTCTTGACGGAGCACAGAACCTGAATAAGATGGTGCAAACAATGTGACAAATTAAGCATCCCCATCCCTGCAACAAGGGACACATACTTATCATGGCAAAGGGACTCCATGATGGAATTGAGGACCGGGAATTTGGAGATGTTCCTGGATCATGTCAGTGGGTCCTATGTCATCAGAGGGTCCTTCAACTGGAAGGAGGCTGGGGACTTAGGTGAGAGAACAGATGTGGTGAGAGGAAGACTCAGATATGTTCCCTGAGTGTGCCAGAAGGGGTACTGGGACAGGAATGGGGGCAGCATCTGGAAGCTGGAATAACCAAAGCGACCATGTGCCATACACCATCCAAAGGAAGCAGAGGGTGCACCTCGATTTCAGACTTTCACTTCCAGCGACATCATAATGCATTTTCAGGGGCTGGAGCGAGAGTACAGCAGGTAGGGATTTTGCTTTGCATGTGGCCAATCCGGATTCGATTCCCCACATCCCATATGGTCCCCTGAACACTGCCAGGAGTAATTCCTGAGTGCATGAGCCAAGAGTTTCCCCAGTGCATCACTGGGTGTGACCCAAAAAACATAATGAATTTCCACTATGTTAGTCACCTTATTTGAGGTGAGCTGTCACAGCTTCCCAGGTGCCTGAGTGTTGGGCTAATCTTGGAGAGTGGGAATGTGCCAATCATCCTTTTCCCTAAAAATCCCACCAGGAGTCCTTGTAACCTCCAACTCACTACCAGTGTCCGGCTCTCAAAGGACAGAGGAGGTTTTTGGCATTTCAGTTACCCCCCACCTCACTCTGCCACTCTCTAGCACTCCCAAAGAACAAAGTTTTTCAGCCCAGCTGAGCCTCAGCACTGCCTCAGCCCCCTACCCACCAGCAAGAAAAGCTTCCTCCTATTTCCCTATGCCTCCTAACTTATCTTACTTTGTCTATCTCTCTCCCATAAATAAATATTCAACCCTCTTATTACACACACAAAAAGGCAAATTCCCCCACCAACGCATTCAACTCACAGGGCAGAACCACTCACCAGCAGATATCCCCTTTCAGGATCCATTCATTCTCCAAGAGTCAGTTTTCTCCCATTCTTCCAGATCAGCAGTCACCCTTCCATTGGCCTCTCTCTCCTCGTGTACATTCACTCACACACCCTCCTATCCCTTGGTTATCCATTCACCTTTGTCCATCTATCCATCCATTCTCCCATCATTCTCATAGAAATCCCCGATCAGCCAATATATCTTCCCGTTCCACCATCCAATGACAGACCCACCATCTTTCCTGTTACCCTCCCACCTGGCTTCCAGTACTCATCTGCCATCGCATTAATACATTTAGACAACAAAAATTCAGGAGAATATTTTTAGTTCAGAGATAAAAACGTAAGTAAAATAAAAAGAATTATTTTAGAGCTAGACCTTGTAAGTAATGTGAAGAAAACTCAGTAGGGAGATGCAATTATAGGGGGAATATATTTAGCTGATATGAAAATTCAAGCTTCTTAGGAAAGGAGGAAAAGGACAAACTCGAAGGAATGATGCACTATTTCTTGAATAAACAACAACTCAGGAACTTCGTAGACTCAAAACCAATCTTAAAAGGACTAAAGGGGCTACTGTAAGACAAGACAAATCCCTACAAGCACAACAAACCTCTACAGAAAGATGGCACAAAACCCCATACGATAATCTCTCTCAATGTCAATTAAGAGACACAGAGTGGCAAAATGAATTAAAAACCTGAACCAAACATTCTGCTACCTACAGGAAACATATCTGAACAACCAGAGGAAACACAGACTCAAAGTCTAAAGATAGAAAAGAATCCTTCAAGCAAACAAATCCCTCAAAGAAGCCAGGGTGGCCATAATAATATCCAACAACAAATATTTTAGGCTGAAAAAGATTATAGGGGCCAACAAAGGACATTTTTTAAATAATCAAGGGATATGTACAGCAGGAAGAAAATCACACTCCTAAACATATACGCACCCAATGAGGGACCACCAAAACACTTAAAACAAATTTTAAGAAACTTTGAGGAGTATATTGGTAGCAAAACAATAGTAGTTAGAGAATTCAACACCATCTTATCACCTCTGGATAGATCAACAAGATTAAAACTTAGAAGGAAGTCATCGAATAATTCCTTTGGAGGAAGAATGGCTTTGAAGAATGGCTTTGAAGGAAGAAATGGAAGAGAGAGAACTAATAGATGTATAAAGGAGCACTCCAGATTACTAGGAGATCTGTACAAGGGTGGGATTGCATCTAGGGTGTATTGCTTTCTCCTTTCCTTAGCTAGTAAGTAATCCATTTGAACAATCATAGTAACTTCTTATACAATTTCTAGTCATTTTTGTATGAACACAGTAAGAACTATATTAAGCTTAAAGCCTCAGGCCAGGCTAGTTGATCCTAACCTCAGCAGGGTCCTTATTCAGTAACTTCTTCTTGGGTCATGACAGAGTCTGTTCCATGATGATGCTCTTAACTTCTTATACTTCATACACTTAGCTTGTCCCTTTCCAATACTAGGGTAGTTTTCAGCTTACCCTGGGCCCATCCAGTCCCTTCGTCAGGATCCTGCTTTTGCAGAGCTAGGAACCAAGCGAAACTGAGGCTTAAGTCAAGTAAATATGGATGGCCAGGAGTAAATATTATTTTGGAGCCAATTAACTTCCATGTTACAAAGCATAGCCATCAACTGTCTTTCTGTGTCTATACAAAATGGACATTGCTAAATAATCCTTGCAAATGGCATGAAGGAAAGAGAAAAGTAATATAGGATTATTGGTGCTTGATGGAATTGGGTGTGCCTCAGGGGCACTGTTGTGGGAGCAGCTCAAAAAACCTAAGCTCTCTGCGGGAAGAGCAAGGACACCCAATGTTATCCAATAGAATGGGACAACATAAAACTAAAACGCATTTACAAAGAAAAGGAAACCACCATGGAAGCAAACAAACAAACGCAACTGAGTAACAGGCAAAAGCAATTTGATCATCATTCAAAACGAAGGATTAATATCCAGAATATATTAACTCATAAAACAAAAAAAGAAAAAACAACACAATAAAAATTATTCAAAAGACATAAAAAGACACTTCCTCAAAGATGGCGCACAGACACATTAAAAAAGTCAAAATTACTTATAATTAGGGAAATGGCTCATAGTTGGGAAAATGGTTCAAGAAGAAATGAGTGTTGGCAAGGATGTGGAGAAAAGGGCTCTGTTACTGGGAATGAAATTAGTGTAGTTGCTAGGGATAATGATATGCAGTCCTTAAAAAATTTTACGGAAATTCCGTATGATTCAAAAGTACCACTACTAATTAGTTATCCAAAGACAATTAACAAATTTTGCTCAGATGTACGAGATGATTTATTAAGGCAAGCAATCACCAAGAAATGACAACACTAACTTGTAGACCCAGTGAAAACAAGGAAGCTTCTAGAGAGAAAGGAGAAGGGGAGAGGAAGTAATGGGCAGAAGGATGTTTGTGGAGGCAAGCTGGCATGGGAGCACTGGTCACATTTAAGCCCATAAAAGTCAGAAGATGATTGTCTGAAATTCTATAGGGTGACTAATGATAAGTCTGCTCCTGGACCTCAAGACAAACACAGTATAAGCTTGTATGAATGAGAGTATGAGTGTGTCTGTGCGTGTGTGTTTGTGTGTGTGTATGTGTGCATGTGCATGTATAGTTGGGGGCTGGTTATGAGGAAGGTAGTGTTCCTGCCACTGAGTCAGGCAAGAATATGGAATGCTGCTGTACCCCATTTCCAGAAGATATGGTGTCTCTGAAATGCCTGTAGCACCTTTGAAGAGAAACAGTGTACCAAATAATGACCTTAGAAATAAAGGCAATTGGGGCGCTGGAGCAATAGCACAGCAGGTAAGGCGTTTGTCTTCCATGTGGCCAACCCACGTTCGATTCCCAGCATTCCATATGGTCCCCCGAGCATCGCCAGGAATAATTCCTGAGTGCAGAGCCAGGAGCAGCCCCCTGAGAATTGCTGGGTGTGACTCAAAAAGCAAAAACCAAAAAAAGTAAGAAAGTAAGAGAAAAAGACAGAAAGACAGGAAGGAAGGAAGGAAGGAAGGAAGGAAGGAAGGAAGGAAGGAAGGGGGGAAAATTCAAAATAATGGTAGTGGAAAGGTTTATGGTGGTGGGATTGGTGTTGGAATCACTATCACTATCACCCTGTTGTTCATCGATTCGCTCGAGTGGGCCCAGTAACATCTCCGTTTGTCCCTGCCACGTGCTAGTGTAGCCCGATGACATATTGGGGACTCTTTCCAGATCAGGGGAATGAGGACAATTCATTGTTACTGTTTTTGACATATTGAGTACACCACAGTTAGCTTGTCAGGCTCTGCCGTGCGGGCGGGATACTCTCAGTAGCTTGCCGGGCTCTCCAAGAGGGTGGAAGCTTTGGGGGCAGCCTCTAATCACTTTTACAGGTGTTCCTAGTCAGGCATATAGGCAGGTATGATATTCTCAGTAGCCTGCCGGGTTCTCTGAGAGTGAGAACTAGAGAATAAGAGGTCGTGCAGCTGGGAGCTTGGTTTGAGAGTCTCTGGATCCTGGCCATTGATGGGGTTACATGGCAGTTGGTGGCTGTCAACTGTCTAGCTACTGGAAGGTGGGGGAGCTGGGTGTAGGAAGCCCAGTTCCGAACTGAGCAGGCTTGGAGATCTCAGCCCCGGGTCCCGCATACCTGGGTTTCTCTGCCGGTTCCTCATCCAAGCATGTGGAGAGTGGTCTCAGCATGGCTTTGGCTGGGTCCCGGAGGTCTTCAGCTGTCGGGACTCTGCTCAGGGTGGAGAGAAAAACACAATCTGCCACCCTCCAAGGGGCCCCGGTGAGGACGGTCAGGCACGGGGGCAGGAGACTCAAGTGTTGGAATACTTAATGTAATAAATTATTGTGAACAACTTTATAAAAATAAAAAAAAGTAAAGGAAAATAAATACTTTCTTTTCCCTAATCATTATGCCATCAACATTTCACTAAAGTATAAACACACTTCTCTGAACAAGTTCATGTTTATACTCAATGTTTATACTTCTCCTCATTTTACTGAAAACATCCACCAAGTTTTGCCCTGTATTCACCCTATTACTCCATTCACTTAACAAATCCAAGAGGTAGATAGGAGATACAGGTTAGGAGAAAAACAAAACTTAGGTGATGGAGCTGAGATCATTTCAGGCCATGATTGTTCTTCCCCAGGGTTCTCCAAGAGCGTTTTTCTTTCTTTTACATGTTCCTTCTATGGCCATGGAAAAATCAAGGTATTTCAAAGTAGAAAGAGAAACACTCAGACGAATTGAGTTGACAAAGTCATGTCTCATCTGCATCAAATTGAAATATTAGAACCAAGGGGCTAGAAGAGAACAGAAGTGTGAAATACATGCTTCTCACAAAATTGTTGCCAGTTATATCTCTGGCATGACATGTTCCCTGAGCATCAAGATAAAGACCTACAGGCCCTTGAGCACAACCAGATGTGGCCTAGAGGTTTCCCCAGCATCACTGGGGTGGCATGGTCAACCCTGTCACTGCAGGACCTAACACTGTATCCTCAAACTGAGCAGGTGAGCCATACTTCACTGAGAGGAGTTCTCAGGCCACCTAAACAGCATTTTTGAGAAACCCTATATCAATTCACTTATTAGTTAAATTTTTACACCCAAGACAGAGAAACTTTGAGATCCAGATTCCTGACTCCAAAAAGCAAACGACCCCAGAATTTCAGTGTCTTTGACTTGAGTTACTTTGAAGCTTTCAGAAGGACACATTTTTTCACAAGAGAAACTAGAAGAGTCCAGTTCTCTGGAAATAAGGCACAGAGGCACAAGGTCCATAGGCCTCCACGCTAATTAGAGATTTTGATGAGCTAGAATCCCATTCCCCGTCTCCCACCCACACCCACACCATAGCCACTCGCTGTCCTCAATGAGCTTTCGCCAGCCAGTTATCCAACAAGATGTGCCAAGGGGAAGCTCCATGCCAGGGGTTGGAAAGTAGATAGGGATGATATAGGAGCTGAAGTTCACAGGTTGGTGCAGTTGTAACACCGCTGCAAAACGGTGGAGCTTCTTAAAGTCTGGATGGATGATAATGCAGCTCACAGCCACCCTCCTGGCCTATTGGGTGTCCTGGTAGAGCTGGGTACTTCCCCCAAACACCCAGTAATCCTCAGGGGCATGAGACTTCCTGCAGGAGGGAAGGTGACAGTCATCATCCATCTTCTGCATATGGCAGCTTGCACCTCTCCACCATCATCTGACCCCCAGCACTGCCTTGTCTGCACCACCGCACAGAACTCTCCCTTTCTGTCATCCCTTCTCTCTGGAGACCAGGGGCAGTTTTAGTCACAGCTCAGCACACACCCACTATTAAAGGAAAGGATCACGGAGGGCTGGAGGCCCCTTGGGGCTGGACAATCCTGACCCTACTTCGGCACATGCAGAGAGCTCTGGCTCCATCTTTGCTCTTGACAAGCCTTATGACCAAACTGCTCTCGCACCACTCCTTTCTCTCACTCCTTCTTGGTACTCACCTGTTCTAAAACTGCACAAAATCATTGGTCAAAAGAGACCATGCGGGCAAAATGTCCTGTGTTCTGACCATGAGGGATGAAACATCCCACTTTCCCACTCACTCACCTGGAAATTCCTCCCCACACAGCTGGTGACCAAAATCTTGCTTTCACAAGCTGACCCATGCCCATGGGAGCCTGCCCATCTGACTTCCCCAATCCAATGGTGTCAGCCCTGCTCACCCACAGGGGAAACTTCTGCTCTGACTTAATGGAGACACAGTGAGGTGGGTCAAGCCAACCTAATCTACAGTGGGTCTCCAGTGGGACACAGCACAGAGCAGGTGCTTGTGGTCCTCTGTATGTACCAAAGATCCAGCTCCTGGTTACTGCCCCCAAAAACCTCTCGGAACACTCAACCAGACCCAGGAGAGTGAGCAGCTATGTTCTTCTTCAAGGTCAGGGACTCCATATCTAGTGTCCATGCAGCTGACCAATAGACATGTGGTGAGCAGAGACCCCAGGCCAGAGATGTGCAGAACACCAGCATCTGCCACTGCATCCCAGGTTCCAGCCTCTCTCTGACAACCAGGATTTCAGGGACATTGAGAGAATCCCTGGTGTGTGGTGACACAGAACCAGCTGACATTGCACCTGGGAGGCAGGATGAACACTGCCATCTCGGGTGCATACCTGTGTCTGGGAAATGCATAGGGATGAGGATGGAAGATGAGCAAAATCAGGTGAGGAGAGAGGACAATACAGGAGAGGACAGGTCACAGGCAGAAAGACCTGGACTAGAAGGACACAGATTGTCCCAGCACACAGCCCTGAGGACGCAGGGGCTCTAATCTTTTAACCCTCTCCCCCTGCCAGCCCAGCTGCTAGGACCTGAGAAACAACTCACTTTGTAAAGCAGTGGGCGGTAGAGAGCACCCAGTGGGAATGAATGAGCACAGCTCCACAGGGATGAATGCTCTGGTTCTGCAGGCTGGCTTGCCATGGCCACTGGCCTTCCATGGCCTCCTGGCCCCCAGAGATCATCCCTACGCCCCTGGGCTTCCCGCACACTGTGATGACCAGCCCGATGCCATGTGGTAAACAGGAGATCCCCGTTTCCTCTCCGGTAGACCCTGGAGCACTTCTCAGTGGAAAAGCAGAAGCAGGGGTCAACCAGTCCCAGAGTGACAGGGCAGCTTGGTGTCTGATGTCCCTGTCTGCTGCCGAGGCAGCAAGAACCTGGACAGCAGAGAGAATGTGAGCAAGACCCGTGGGGTGACGTGGAAGTGATATGATTGCCACAGTTGGTCACAGCTGCATCCCGGCAACCCCATGACCGCAGCGCGCCCCACCACCACCCCTGGCCCAGAAACCAGCTTTGTGTGCAGGGCTGTACTATTATCCTGTCTCCACCTCCCCTCTGTCTCCAGGAGGGGCGGTAGGTCATGTGGCCTGGACAGGGTGGGCCAGGTGCCCCAACTGTGTGTGTGGACGCTGTGACCCTGTGACCGGCTGCCAGCATGAATACTGGGGAACACAGAGAGGAAATAAGGGAAGATGGCTGGGCCAGTCCACTCCAGGCTGTTCCCCGCCCACACCCCATCTGCTCCTCTGTGCCTAGGATGCCCCAGGCACCTGCTGGGCACGAGGGCTCCGGGGGCGGGATTTCCTGCCAGGGGCTCTCAGGCTCATTGGCCAGGGCCAGAGTGTTATCAGCCCTGGCCCCGCCCCTCTGACCTCTGACCCCACCCTGTCACTGCCCCCTGACCCTAATACATGACCTCTCTAATCCCATCCTCCCCATGGGACACAGCTCTCTCCTGAGCCCTCCTTGACCTAGGGCCTGCCCCTGTGCTGTGCCTGCCCTGACCCTGCCCTGACCCTGCACTGACCCCCTCTGACCCCAGCTCTCATACACCACGTTGGCCACACTCTGACCTGGTCAGGCCTTGGAGAGTTGGAGCAGGGTCCACAGAGCAGCTGAGTGCTTCTACTCACTCAAGGGAGGGACCTAGGAACTCCACTTGGCTTTTGGAAGAGATTTGGGCTGGAGAGGTCTACATCAGAGTTAAGTAAGGGCCGAAGGCGCAGCTGGAGCTGGGGGAGTGGATCTGTCCTTAGATGAGAACGTTGGAGCAGAACGGGAGACCCAGGAGTCAGCCGAGAGGAGGGACCCAGGGAGGCAGGATAGTACCGGGGATGCTTAAACCCAGAGGCCTTACCCAGTTTAGGGAAGACAGATTGTAGAGTTGGTATATCTGCAGTGGCTCCTTGCAGCTCTGTCTTATTTCATTTCATTTCATTTATTTTGAGTTTGGGGTCACATGGTAGGGCTCAGGAACTACTCCCAGGGATCCATATGGTGCCATGATCAATCAGATCCTCACGGATGCAAAACTGAAGTATGAGCACCAGCGCTGTGAGCCAACTCCAATCTCCTGTAGCCCTCTTTTATGGGGGAGCAGGTGTTCTATCAAGTGCTACTGAAGAGGCCCTCGTGGTCCTCTTGGCAATTCTCCACCAACCATGCAGGACATCCAATGTAAGGGACCGTGGATGTGGTGCTTGCTGCTGGCTAGGGTGTGGGATGACCTAGGCCCCTGCACTTGCACTTGGGCCCTCCAGAGCTCCACGTCGAGAGTCTCGGGGCCACTTGGTGCCTGGGATCAAGCTGGGATCAACTATCTAAACCCTATACTAGATCTTTGACTTCTACTGCCCTGTTTTAAAATGATTCCAGTTATATTACTCGTCACATCTCCCAGGTACTACGGAAAGGTAGGGGGATATCTGTACAAGCAAAGGAAATCCCTTCACTAGCGCTGAACAAAGCCAAACACAAGTTGTCATTTCTTTTGTGTTTCTTTGGTTTTGGAGCTCTTCCTGGGGTACTCCTTGAAGTAAGCTCAGGGGTTGCTCCTGGTGGTTCTGAGGATCAAACTGGGGTCAGCCCTTGTGAGGAAAGAGTCTTATTATCTTCTCTGGCTAGCTGACATTTCTTTCAATGTTCATATTATAGACACACATATGTATATATATGGTCATTTCCTGAAGCTGCCTGGTCCCCAGGGAAAGGATAATTTTTATTTCTAGATTTCATGGTCGTTACTCCTGTCTCCAATATACTCTTACCCACAGTTAACTGACTGAAACAACTGAGGAGCATGAGATGAACTTTAGAGTCAGGAGTAAACCCTGAGCACTTCCAGGTGTGGTGAGAAAGAGAAAGTAGAGAGAGCAAAAGGAGAGATGATGCTAACTCAAGAATAGAGAGAAGAGAAGGGTGTGAGTGAGAGAGGAATAGGGAGGGAGAGAGAGGAGGGAGGAAGAGGGAAAGAAAAGAAAGAGGATGGGGGAGAGACTGTGAGAGCGAGAGAGAAGTATAAAAGGTTAACTCCATGTGAAAGTGCTTCCACCTCTGCTTGACTCACCTTGGTCACCAGTGCTCATGGAAATGCCTGGTCTAGGTCAGGTCAGTTCTATTATCAGCATGGAAGTTCTGGGTCCATCACTTTTCTCTCACAGAAAAGAATTTCATGAGGAGGTGAAATGTGAAGCATGATAGTTTTTATTGAAACTTATCTAGAAAGATGTGAGGATAAAGATAGAGAGAAGAACATGCTCTAAAGAAAATGGGCTTCTCCAGAGTGGAAATAAACAGAGACAACTTAGTCAGGTATGTGCTCTAGGGCTTGAAGTATAAGCTCCCGTTGACTTTTAAACTTTTAAGTTTGTTCCCTTAAATGCCACCATTAGTGCTCTCCCATCTCCTAAGCACTCCCATATTGTTTGCACATTATTTACAGTAGACAAGATAAGAAAACAACTGTGTCTATAACAGAGGAATGACTTTTGAACAATATAGATGAAGATCTAGGGTCTCATGTGAGGTAAAATAAGCCAGATAGAAAGAGACAAATACTGTTTGATGCCACTTACAAATGGAATCAGAAACAGTCAATCTCATAGAAATGGAACCTACAATGGTGGTTTCTAAGGGGTTGAAAATTGGGGAGACTTTTTTAGGGGTACACACTCACTTGCAACTCATAGCTAAGTTTATTCTAGAGATCTAGTGCATAGTTTAGTGATTAAAGACAATATTGTTTTATAAAGATCAAAGTTATGAAGAGTTAATAGTTCTCAACACAAAAATGATACTTTTGTAGAGGGATAGAGCTATGTTGGCAGTCACATTAATAATATTTCAATGTATTAAGCCAGGGTGCTGTAAACCTAAATGTACACAGTCTTACATGTCAAGCACATTAAATTTTGTTTGTTTGTTTTTGAACCACACCAGACTTGTGATGAGGGATCACTCTTGGTGAGATCAGGGGACCATATGTCGTGCTGGCGATCAAACTCGGGTTGGCTGCCTGCAAGATAAGCACCCTGCCCACTCTACAGTCTCTCTAGCTCCACAATTTTTGTAAAGTCAATTTTAATAAAAACACTGTGATTTGCAAGGTTATCCATTATACCAAGTCCTGTTCCTTTGTCACTCTGCTTGCTGATGGCAGGGAATTTCTTGGACCTTGAGCACTTGATAAAGAAACAAAGAGAACTGAGGAGGAAACCGTCGTGTTCCTCTTCTAGAAGCTGTGGGGGTGCATCTCCAGGGCAGGCGTGGCATTTCTGCTTCGCCTGGCATAGAAGGCGAGCTGGAGGAGGTGGGTACAGAGGACAGGCAATGCACTGTGCCTCAGAAGAGCCTTCACTCAACTGTTTTCAGGTGCAGCATAAGGATGTGATGTGGGGTAAAAGTGAAGTGGAGTATGAAAGTGCCCGTGTCACCTGAAGTGACACACACTGCAACTTGAGCTTCACCCAGTGTTGATAAAGACATGCTGATCGAAAAAAGCCAAAACCTAACTCTAGTGCATTTGCAAAAAAAAGCCAAGTGAGAGCCATGAATTAAACTGATCTTTCCTTCTCTCTTCACCAACCTCAGGTTAGAAGTATCCATAGAAAGGATTATAGCAGCAGAAACTTTTTCCTTTTTGTTGTAGGCAGACTGGTAAGAGAATTTGGGAATGTTTTTTGGGCAAATAATACATTTTAAAATGAAAAGATTATCTAGCCCTGAAGGAACCCAAGGACAGGAAGACCTCTTTGAAATACAAACCCTGAGCTTTTTGAAGAGGAGAAACTGAGACACTATAGGAGATGGAGAAATCCAAGGTTCCATCCAGAGAAGGGTGGAGCCCTCAGAAAAGGGGCAGCTGCAGAGGAATCTGTGAGATTAAAAAGACACTGTCAGCAGTTCAAAGGCCGCAATTTCCAGATGATTAACAGTGCAAGGCTTTTCTGTGACAGCACTGAGGTTGGCCGCCTGCAAGATAAGCAACCTACTCATTGTATTATTGCTCTAGCTCCAAAATTTTTTAAAAATAAATTTTTATTAAATGCACCGTGATCTACAAAGTTGTTCATTATACAGTTGTTTCAAATATTTAGTGTTTCATCACCACCAGTGTGATCTTCCTCCACAAATATCCGTAGTTTCTCTCCCAATCTTTCCCCTTAGGCAAATAACTAATTCACATTATGTTGTTTATTCCAAATAAAAAAACTTAAGAGATGACAAATAGAATGATCAGAAAATAAAACAGTAAGAGCTAACTTGTGATTACTGTATGAATTTGTCCTATGTAAATACAAGAATTAAAACCATTTAATACAATGTAATAAAATGCCTATTCTCATTTCCATGTGTCTGTTTCCAACTATGGAATCTACAGTATCACTGTATCACTATAGTACTGTCCTCCCGTTGTTTATTGATTTGCTCAAGCAGGTGCCAGTAATGTCTCCATTCGTCTCTGACATGTGCTAGTGTAGCCCGATGGCATACTGGGGCTCTTTCAGGGTCAGGGGTATGAGGACCATCATTGCTACTGTTTTTGTCATATGGAGTATGCCACGGGTAGCTTGCCAGTCTCTGCCATGGGGGTAGGATACTCTCAGTAGCTTGCCGGGCTCTCTGAGAGGGATGGAGACTTTTGGGGTAGCCTCTAATCACCTTTACAAGTGTTCCCAGTCAGGCATGTATGTGGGAAGGATACTTTCAGTAGCTCACTGGGTTCTCTGAGAGCGAAAACTAAACAATAAAAGGTCTAGCATCCGTGGCTGCACGCATCTGGGAGCTTGGTTTTATAGTCTCTGGATCTTGGCCGTTGGTGGGATTACACGGCAGTTGGTGGGCACAACTGTCTAGCTACTGGAAGATGGGGGATCTCGGTGGACGAGGCCCAGTTCTGATCTGAGCAGGCTTGGAGATTGCAGCCCCGGGTCCTATACACCTGGGTTCCTCTGCCAGTTCCTTCATCCATGAGGCTCAACCGAGCATGTGGAGAGTGGTCTCAGCATGGCTGTGGCTTGGCCCTGGAGGTCTTCAGTTGCCAGGGCTGTGCTCGGGCCGGTAGGGAAACTCAACCCGCCCCACTCCAAAGGGCCCCGGTGATGATAGCCAGGTGCGGGGGCAGGAGAGTCTGCATTGTTCTCTTCCAGAAGCTTGGTTTTATAGTCTCTGGATCTTAACCGTTGGTGGGATTACAGGGCAGTTGGTGAGCGCAACTGTCTAGCTACTGGAATCTAAAGTATATTACATTAAATTTTACTTTTTACATGGATCTCACTATGGTAATAATCATCTCTCACCTGTCATTAATAAAACCTTTCATGTAATTCTGTGTTAATATATTTTGGAGTTCGCATGGAATATGTAAAGCCTACATATGTAAATTTTCCCCTACACTTTATGTAAACACTGTAGTTTACAAAGTTGTTCATGTTGGTTCGTTACAGGCATTGAACATTCCAACACAATACCATCACCATTATACTTTTCCTCCACCACTGTCTCCAATTTTCCCAACCACCCCTTAAGCCTGTCCCCATAGCAGGCCCTCAACGATTTATTTTATATTGCTTTTTATCAATAATTTGCTAACAATGATAACAAATATTTCTTTAGCAGAAAATTAGTATAAATTGTTGTATCTTACCATGGAGACATTAAGTCCTTGTATGAGAGATTATTAAGATGTTATTTCAGCTTAAGTCTTTTATGTTTATGTTTTATTAATTGAGATTGATTGCCTTCTATGTTACATCCCATCCAATCTGGTGGGCTACTACTGGTTAATCTGTGTTGTGGAGTTTGAGATGTCATTTGCATTCAAGGCTGTTCACTCCAGGAAGTTCGGAATTTTTAATAGGGTGGTGCGACTGGAGTTAAATTTTTAACTGGGTGGTGGCTTTAGGGTGTGTAAGTGACTTCTGGGGCTTATGGAAGTACAGGAAGCGGGGCAGAAGTAGCCCATCCCTACTCTGAGAAAGCCTGGAAGATCTCAGTCACAAAACCTGCAGGCCTGAGTTTTTCAGCAGATTAATTTCTCTATGAGGTTGAGTCCCAAGACAATGGAGTCCCGTAGGGAGCAATGTGGCTATTTTGAAGTGTGGGAGCAAGCGCGGGCTAGGGTTTTGTTTGGGTGGGTCAGCCCAGGACCCACCCCCCCTTCCAGGGTACCACGGATATCTCAATCATGTGTGAGTGTCTGGAAAAAATATCTTTTGTGTCTTGTTGTTCTCTTGAGATTTACTTATGAATCTCTGGAGCATGGTCTTACACGAGCTTACCTCTTGTTTTAGCTAATTGTTTTACCTACTTATTTTAGTTTTACCATTTACATTTACATTTGTCACATAGGTAAGCTATGATTATTGTTTGAATTTATTGCTTTCAAAATATGCACCCAGAATAATATGCGTGGAATCTGTTACAAATTTTAATGTTACTGAGAATTAATTGGACACACTTGTGTGATTTCCTTTAAATAAAGCTGAGTTGTATAACTTAGAAATGCTGTGTGGTCCAAATATTCTCTGTTAAAAAGTCTGTGAAATTATACAGCTTATTAGGGGTTGAAAGGTACTTGAGAGCACAAATGTTATCTCTCAGTTTCTTAAGTTTCTGACCAGTTTTTTTTTTTTTAATTGAATCACTGTGAGCTACAGTTACAAAGCTTTCACGTTTGAGTTCCGGTCATACAATGATCAAATACCCATCTCTCCACAAGTGCACATTTTCCACCACCAATGTCCCCTGTATCCCCCACGTGCCTCTATGGCAATTTCTCCCACACTCCCTACTTTTCAGCATTATGGTTTTCTTGAATTTTTCCACCACCATTAAAGCCTGCCTGCCAGCGGCAGATGCTAGATACTTTATTTTCTATTGCTTATTATGAATAACATGAGCGGTCACATGACCACAAAAGCAACCACACACTTCTGGAATTCTAAAATTGTAAATGGTTGGGTCCAGAGACATCTCTGTAGGGAGCTAATACATTTTGAGTTTCATTTGGGAGTCTCTGAATCAAGACTGTCGATGCACTGAGATGGCACCTGGAGGCAGATCGTGGGCATGACAGCCAGGATCCCAAGCAGGCAGAGAGACTGGGAGGGACAGCCCATCTCAGCTACTGCCATGTGGCCTGGAGTCTTAGTCCTGGAATCCGCATACCTGGGTTTTGATTCTGGAAACTCGTGGCCGTAGGGGTTTCATCTGGAGCGGGCAGAGAGGGCAAGTCTGTTCTGTCTGAAGTGCCCCAGTAGAATTGGCTCAATAAGAGGTCCGGAAAGATCTCCGGTGACCTGTTGCCTGACCAGTTCTTTCTGTAGTCTAGGAGACCATGTCATGTAAAGAAGTAGGGTTTGGTCAGTCCAGGCTAGGGACCTATAAAAGGAAATAGATATCTCTTAAAAGAAAAATACAGAGAAATTAGAAGTATAGAAACAAAACAAAAATTAAGCTGACAAAGGTATAAAAAGAATTAAGAATAATAAGAGAAATATAGGAGATCTAAATATCACAGTCAAATACTATTTTCCTTTGGAAGCATCAAGATTACACAAAAATACTGTAGGCTATATATCTCAGCACACAAGTCTCAACCTTTAACAACATGCTACTAATCTCTAATAGAAGGGCTTAATGGCTCCTGGGTGAAATACAAAAATCTTCACACATTTTTCTCTAAGAAAACTTTTTTGGATCATTTTTAGTGGATTATTCATAACAAGAAATACAAAATAAATTACTTAGGTTCTTCTTTGGGGGCAGGGTTTGGGGTTTGGGATGGAAACACTTGAAATATGGCTATGGGAAGGTGTAATGGTGGTGAAATTCATGTTCAAATATTATATTCACAGTATATATATCACGGTACTCCTGTTGTTCATCAATTTTGCTCGAGCGGGCCCAGTAACATCTCCATCATGAGACTTGTTGTTACTGTGTTTGGCATATCGAGTACGTCACGGGTAGCTTGCCAGGCTCTGCCGTGCACGGTTCAAATATTAAATGTAATCAATTATTGTGAACAACTTTATAAAAATAAAATTAAAAATACTGTAGGACCTCAATATATGGATTACGTTTTTATGCTAATAATTTTCTTAGGTAATTAATTTTAAGTAAAATAGTAAATATAGAGAATAAGGTTCAGGATACTGTCATTTATTATTTTTTTGTTTTTGTCTTTTGTTCTTATCTTTTCCATTCACATTTTAACTCATTTACAACACCAATATAATAATATAGAGTTCCTAAGTTTAAAAATTACAAAGACAATAGTGGAAAAGAAAAATTACATCTCGTTCCTTTGAATTTACATTTCAAACCATCTCTATATAAATCAAGACAAAGTGAATCTTCTAGCAAAGTGAAGTTTCTGTCTGCACAGTTCATTTTGACAAGTCAGTTTTATGTTCACAGTTTCTATGCAGAAAGACCATTCAACATAGTAATATCCATTCACTAAACAAACTTAGCAGTTTACAAAGAAACAATCTTTAATCTGATAAGCAACTATAAAAAGCAGTGAGACAGTATCATGAAAATAATATTCAGTGATATAATTTGAGGAAAAGGGTACCAATGTAAAGTCAAAATGTCCACCATTCAGGAAAAAAATCTGTACTCAGAAGCTAATATAATGTACAAAATAATCTAGTACAAGTAAGTAATTCAACTAGATATGGGGCCCAAGAACTCAATATAGTAATTACTTTTTAAATTATTCTAATATTGTTGCTATATTTAAACTTGTAATCATATGCTTTCTATGTATTCTAGCCTCTGACTTAACAGTTTGCGTAGACAAATGTATTCACCCATGTCTGTTTGTGAATATAGAACAGATTTCTTTTAGCTTGCATCAGACAGAAATGTTTATCTCAGAGGACTGAACTCACCTTGCTGGTGAAATCGGCCAGGTCCGCATTCAGACTCCTTCACCAGACAACTGAACGGCAGCTGTCGTTTGAGAAAATTATGGTTTTCTCAAATATTCAAATTTAGTGGGGTGACACAAAAGCAGACTTCTGAGTAGCTGGTTACTATTTTTTACTGTTTTTGGACCATTCCTGGTGGTAGTTTATGATAACAGTAATGAATTCATCAGGAATGTCTTCTTACCGTTCAATCTTTTCTAATTTTCTTTCTTTTCTATTTGGAGATATTCAATCCTGTATTATCTATTATATGTGCCATAAATACATATTTATGCATTTTACTTTTGTCTTTAATAATTTTATTCATCCCTGGATTCACATGTTTTTCTACACAGAATAAGCCAATTAGTCCTCCACTCCGCCTCTTTATTTTGTCTCCGGAAGAGATCCCTGCAGAATTTAATTCCTTTTCACTAGATCACTGATCTACTTCCCAAGCTTTAAAAAGGTTTGTATTGTGACATATATAAAAGATAAAATTGACATCTTCAGGGGCTGGAGCGATAGCACAGTGGGTACAGCATTTGCCTTGCACGCAACCGACCCGGGTTGAATTCCCAGCATCCCATATGGTCCCCTGGAGCACCACCAGGAGTAATTCCTGAGTGTAAATCCAGGAATAACCCCTGAGTATCACCAGATGTGATCCAAAAAACCGAAAAAAAAAATTGGCATCTTTGTGTGCAGCAATGTTAACTACAGTGATGATGTCGTGCAACCAACTGCCTTTCATCTTCCTCTCCCCTTCCTTCTGCAGGGTAGAGACTGCTCTGTAAATAATGCACATGCTTTTCCCCCTTCTCTCCAGGAACCTGCAACCACAACTCTGTTCTGTTTCTAAGATTCCAGCTACTTATTAGAGTTCCTGTCTAAGCTGATTCAATATGTGTTTCTCTGTTTCTCACTGATTTGTTCACTTAGCAGCATGTCTTTAGTGTTCACCATGTGTCAGATTTTTCTGAGAAGCTCAGTAGTGATCTGTTTTATGTCTATACAGCATTCTGCTACTTCCTCTTCTACCACTAGACACTTTTGCGTTGCTTCTTCTATGCTTGTGCTATTGTGAATAATGCTGTGTGTTTGGTTGTAATATCTCTTTTTGACTCTTTTCAGTCTTTTGGGCATCTACCCTGAAGTCAAACAGCTGTACTATATGGGAATCTTATTCTAATTTTTGTATTTAGAATTTTATTTTAAATTACTACTACTATTATTATTATCATCATTATTTTCTATTTGGGGAGATATGGGTCCTGGAAGTAAGCCAGACCAAAAGGGTCCGTATTTAGAGAAGATGCTGAAACACTGACAGATATGGTTTCAGAGTATGTAGCCGGTCTGGTATGTTTTCTACGGAATAAACCTTCCTTACGTGGGAGTCAACAGGGTCAGTGCTTAATGGTGTATCTGGACATCAAGTCCTGGACATGTGTCAGGAAGGAGGTGCCTGCAATTCTCTGTCACGCCGTGACCTGGAAGTACTCTGTCACCTGCTCCCAGGCTGCTGTCTTTCCCATCGGCTTCGTGAGGGTCCAGCTCTGACTCCAGGCTTTCTGTTTGTTCCCATTTGACTTACTTGTGCTTTATTGAATTCTCCACCTAGGAGCCCTTGGGTCTAATATTTTTCCCTCTCTCTTTGTTTATGAGCACTGAGGCTAGTATGTGTATGGATTTGGGTTTTATACATAATTAGGTGGTGATGGCAGGAGTGGAAAGGGGGGTTGGACTACACCCGGTGGTGCTTAGGGCTTACTGCTGGCTCTGTGCTCAAGGATCACTCCAGGAAGTATTCTGGGGGACCATATGTGAAGCTGGAGAACAAACTGGGGTCAGCTACACAGTCTTATCCAGGTTCTGTTTCTCTGATCGTTCAAAATTAGGTTTAAGATAACTGCTATTTAGTCATTGTATGACCATTAACAAACGAACTTTTCTTGGGTCCATTTATTTAAAACTGTAAATTATTTCTTAAGAGGTAAGTAAAAGGGATGCTGCTGGAACATAGTGTGTGTGTGTGTGTGTGTGTGTGTGTGTGTGTGTGTGTGTGTGTGTGTTTTATGATTAAAATCAGTTCTTTTATTGAGGGAGAGAAGTTATTCCAGTGTTCCCTGGTGGAGAGAAAGGGGGAAAGTGGGAAGTCAAGTTTGCTGGTGAGAACTTAAGAGTCTGCCAACATTGTCAGAATCCAGGCTTTTCCGGATCTTTCCATGCCTTGTGTCTACGGATCGGCAAAGGGTTCCGGAGAACCAATTGAGAGGCTTCTTTCAGCTGTCAACCAAGAGGCTTTAGGTCTTCTCTCAGCCAAGGCATCCAGTGAAAATACAATTTATTTTTCAGAATCCTCTGGGGAATTAAACAGTCTCTTTCGCATCGCATTATCATGCTCCCTGCTCTTGATCCTCTTTTCCGTGCACTCTTTCTTCAAGCATTTTTCTCATCTCTCAATCAAGATCATTGCAATGACCAAACATTTCAGAGAGCCGTGATTTTTGTGACATTCCTCAAGCAAGTGTATCAAGATGTTGCACTCTTCAGTTGTGCAAGTGCGGAGATAAATCGGGATGCATCCTTAGGAGGAGGTGACGGACCCCAGCAGAACAACCGGGACAGCGGCCCGCCCAGGAGCCTGCAGCAGAGTCTGGGCGACCCGCCGAGCCCGGCCGAGACGAGGCTCAGGGCGCATGCGCGGGCGTGCCCAAGTACGGCGGCCGCGAGGGCCCGCGGCGGCTCCGCTGGAACATAGTTTTGAGAAAATTAAATGTGGGGAACGTTAGCCAATTAAAATTATTATGATAATTAAGGTTATATGCTTATAATACTGTAAATAGCATTTATGTTTTTAATGGATAGTCAGAACAGTTCCCTGAAAGCCATTGCCAGTCCCCACCTCATATGATACGTCTAGTCTGTCACTTCATTCCCCTCTACATCCCTTGCTTGGTGATTGCAGTATAATACTTATAAACATGTATATGTATATGCGTATATGTATATGTATATGTATATGTATATGTATATGTATATGTATATGTATATGTATATGTATATTCCACGATTGTTAAGTAGATTGAGTAGATGATAGAACTTTGTAGACCAGCATTACTCAACAAGGGATCAAATAACTCCTAGGGGCCCACCAGGTTGTTACAAGGGGAACACAGGTTAAAATCAAATAAATGGGTGATTTTTACCTCTAGTCTTGTGACAAGGTTGGAATACCAACTAATAGAACAGGGTGCCACAAGAAGAAACAAGGCCCAAAGGGAGTTGTAGTCATTGAAAGGGTGAGAAACAACGGTTTGGGCCACTAGTTTTGTTCACTGGTTCTGGAGATTATAAGGTGATTCAAGTGTCAGCTCTGGATATCAAAGCATTTTTCTCTTCCATAAAATTTTACTCATGATTTGCTCACTTCGGCAGCACATATACTAAAATTGGAACGATACAGAGAAGATTAGCATGGCCCCTGCGCAAGGATGACACGCAAATTCGTGAAGCGTTCCATAAAAAAAAAAATTTACTCATGTTGAGATAATATATTTGTGGTTATATATATACATATGTATATATATGTTGCATTTTGGTGATCAGTGCTTTGTGATAATTAATGGTTTTCTCTCACCTTGGTGATTCTTCTTATTCTGAAGTTCATCCTAGTAGCATTCTAAAGTTCATCCTAGTAGCATTCTAACTAATTTAGATTTCATTTTTGGGGGGTCACACATGGAGATGCACAGGGGTTATTCCTGTCTCTGCACTCAGGAATTTCTCCTCGCAGTGCTTGGGGTACCATATGGGATTCTGTGACTCGAACCCAGGTTGGCAGGGTAGGGACTGTAGATGAAATAAGACAGAGCTGCAAGAAGCCACTGCAGATATACCAAATCTACAGTCTGTCTTCCCTAAACTGGGTAAGGCCTCTGGCCACCAACATTCCAAGAAGAAACAAGAGCAAGAATATCCTCTTTGAAAGGACTGATAAAAAGTGAACTTTAATCTACTTTTACCTCTTGACCATGCTGAGGCTTTCACCTGATCAGCATATCATTTATGACCTCATCTTTCTCTTTCCCTTATAAAAACTCACTTTTGTGCCTTCTGCAGACTCTCTCTGAATATGAGCTTTACAACTCTTTCATTTATTTATTTTTGTTTTGAGGTCACACCCAGGGGTGCTCCAGGTTTACTCTTGGCTTTGCACTCAGGAATCACTCCTGGCGGTGCTTGGGGGACCATATAGGGACCATATAGGATGTGGGGATCCAAGTTGGGTCAGTTACATGCAAGGCAAATTCCCTACCCGCTATATTATCACTCCTGCCCCTCTACAACTCTTTTTTTCTTATTTTTAATTTTTATAAGGTTGTTTGCAATAATTTATTGTATTCAATATTCTAACACCAAACCAATTCCACCACCATTACACCTTATCATCACCATTATTTTCAATTTTACCACTACTACCCAAGCCTGCCCCAAAGGCAGATCCTCAATAATTTATTTTTATTGTTTGTTAAGAGTAATTCACTAAAAATGATCCAAAGAGGGCTTTTTAGAGGAAAATGTATGAAGATTGTTGTATCTCATCTTGGAGCTGTTAAGCCTTGTATAAGAAATTACTGACATGTTGTTACATGTTGAGCCTTGTGAACACATATATATGTGTACATATGTATGTATGTATATATATATGTATATAGATAGATAGATCAAGATCAGTTGCCTTCTACTTTGTGTGCTACTGTTGGTACACCAGTGGCATAGAGTATGAGATGTAACTCCAGAAATTCCAAAATTTTAAATAGAATGATACAGCTTGAGTTAAATGCATCTCTGCCACTTGTTGCTCTTTTTCGAGATTTTTTGTGAGTCTCTGGATCAGGGTCGTTAATGAGTTCATATGGTGCCCTTTTAATGCCCAAATAAACACTCTGATTGTCTCCCAATTCGACTTTTTATTCGGTTGTTAAGGGTCATCAATTTTAATTTTTGGAGGGGTTTTTGTTTTGCTTTGTTTGGGGCCACACACCCACCTGTGCTCAGGGATTACTCCTGGGCAGTGTCTGGGGCCTATATGTGGTGCCAAGATCAAATCCAGATGGGCTATGTGCAAGGAAAGTACCTGAAGTGCTGTGCTATCTTTCTGGTCTCAATTTTAGACTTTTGAGAATGGTAGATAGTCAAGAGAATTTTGTTTTGATTTTACTTTAGGCACAGTGGTTTACTATGCTGTTAATAGTAGCATTTCGTGCACGACACGGTTTAGCACCAAACCCCTCACCTGAATATCTACTTTTCTGATCATTGTCCCAGTGTCTCTCCTCTTCACTCCCCAAGGTAGCTTACTACTAAGACCAGTTCTCAATTTCTGTGACCTTTGGGTATTTGCATGTCTTTATATTCCATCATGTCTACTACATGTCTTTATATTCCATCAGGTGAGAGATCATTCTGTGTGTGTCTCTCTCTCTGTGAGTGAGGGCACTCACCACTTGCGTTTGGTGGTCAAGAGTCGCCTCCCCATCCCAATCAGCCTCTGCATACCAACACATGAGGGAGGAAACAGGACCGCCAAAATGGTTGGTGATTAATTGCCATATATTACAGTCTATGTTCCTCCATGCATTCCATTCTCCCTATGTGTCTATTCCAGTCTCGCCCCATGCCCCATTCCAGTTTCACCCTGTCCCTCATTCCAGTCTCACTCTGCCCTCATTCCCATTCCCTCATGCCCCATCTCACAGACTTCATTATTCACCCAGCCCCCCAGAGTTGGGGGTAGCAATACACCTTGTAGTGATTGCACACTCAATATATGTAAGGCCCTTCCCTCAGGTGAACCTTCTTCTAGGACAAAATCTCATCTTGCAAGAAGATACACCCAAGGGCAGAAAACCATCTAGGGGCATATTTCTCCTTTCCTTGGTCTATTTCCATTTGAATGGACATCTTAAATTTACTTCTTAATATTTCTAGTCATTTTGTATGAACACCGTAGCACTGTAGCACTGTACTCCTGTTGTTCATCTGTTTGCTCAAGTGGGCACCAGTAATGTCTCACTACAAATTGTGAGACATGTTGTTACTATTTTTGGCATATTGAATACGTTATGGGTAGCTTCCCAGGCTTTGCCATGCAGGCGAGATACTCTCAGTAGTTTTCCCGGCTCTCCGAGAGGGGCGGAGGAATAGAACCCGGGTCAGCCATGTCGGCCGCATGCAAGGCAAACGCCTTACCCACTGTGCTATCACTATTAAGGTTTGTATTATTGGAAAATTGCTATGTTGATCAAAGGGATGGTTCTTCCTATTCCCATTTTGTTTTATACAGAATTTTCTTAATGATAAACTTATATCCTATAATTTGATTAATTAAATATTTCTGAATTGAAAGAAAGAGAAACTTAACACCGTAAGATATATTAAGTTTAAAGGATGGGGTGGCTCTCCTGGAGACATCTCTCTTATATCCCAGACTACAGTCCTCAGCCCAAGTTAGTCTTCCTAACCTTAGCAGGGTCCTTATTCAGATCCTTCTTTTTGGGTGATGACAAAGTTTGTCCATGACCATACTCATAACTTACTATATTTTAAGGTGGTTGGCCTGTCCCTTTTAGATCCCAGGATAACTTATGGCCTGTCCCTTTTAGATCCCAGGATAACTTATGGCTTGTCCCTTTTCAATGCTTGGGTAGCTTACGGCTTGCCCTGAGTCCATCCAAGACCCTCACTGGAACCCTCCTTTTGGGGTGCTAGGAACTAAGGACAACTGAGGCTTAAGTCAAGTAAATATGACAGATGCCCAGGAATAAATATTGTTCTGAGTCAATTAACTCCCAGAAGCACAGCATTCACTATTTTCCTGTGTCGATACAAAAAGGACACTGCTCTAGAGTAAACTGTGAAAAGGACATAAGGGAAAGAAAAAAGCAAATATTTCAGTTGCATATACAAAATACAGAGTCCTGAGAAGAATCTGATTTTACAAATCACAGAGTCTGATTTTGGGATATAGTGATTAACAGAGAGGGGAAGCAGAACAAAGAATAAGTTAAAGATTAATAAAGAGGAATGGGAGTGCCACTGGGGCTGTGTGATGAGGGTAACTCAATAACCTAAACTCCCCGAGGCAAGGGAGGAAGGACAAACCAATCCAACATCTCTCCTAATTTCACTCAGCATGATACTCTCCAGATCCTGCCAGGTAGCAGCTAATTGTATGATTTATCATTTTTTACAGTAGAGTAGTATTCTATGTGTGTATGTACCACAGCTTCTTTATCCTGCCATCTATTCAGTCAAGACATGTTATAAATAACATAAAATATCACTCATTCATGAATAAAAAAAAGTATTTTACAGAATGAAAGTTTAGGGCTGTGGAAGAGAAAGATGCTAACAGAAATCTGCTTCACTGATGGGGACCCCATCCCTGAGAGCAAATTGGGGTTTATATACTCTGCAGTGGACCATTCTCAAGGAAGGAAAAACTTACATTGAAATAATAGTTAAAAGGAGACAAAGTATGAGTTTTTAACTGCCCTATGGTAATTTCCAACATCCTCACTGAGTAAGAGATAATAAATGCATTTTGAATTTTGAAAAGATACCTTACCTTACACAGGAGCCATTTAACATATAAAAGTTAATGCAAATCAAGAGATTCCAATCTCTTATTATAAATTTCTTATTTTGGTTAGGTGAAAAAGGAACTCTCATCCACTGGTGGTAGGAATGTTCAACCAATGTGGAAAGTATGAAGAATTCTCAGTAAATTGAGCTGCAATATGACCCAGCTATTTCACTTTTGGGAATCTACCATCAGGACACACAAACATTCATCTAAGATGACATCATCACACCATTATTCATTGCAGCACCTAAAACAAATAGCTATAATATGGAATCAACTTAGGCGTCCAATAAAAATGAATGTATTATGAAGATGTGGTACATATACACAATGGAACGCTATACACAATGGAATATTATGCAGCTATAAAGAATGAAGCAATCATTCAATTTGCTGCAACCTCAATGGAACTGGATTATATCATGTGAGTGAAGTAAGCCAGAAAAAGAAAGAAAATCATAGGATGATCTCACTTATCTGTGATATATAAATTAACTGGAAGAATAAGGAATGAAATATGGTAAAGAGTGGATATCTAGATTGCCCTTGATTATAGAGTACAGGGAAGAGAACAGAGAAGGTAAGAAAGAGAGGTGGGGGTGGGGGGAAGAGAGAAAGAAGATGAAGACAGGAAGTAATGGGTAAGCAGGGGTCAATGGCCTGAGATACATCAGTAATATGGAGGGGTGGGTAGCTACAGACACAAAACAGAGTAAACAACACTAAAAACATGAGACACAAATGACAACAACCAAACATTCTGATGTGCCTGTAAGGTGGCAGCTTGTGGGGGTGGGAGGGAACTTGGGGTCACTGGTGATGAGAAATTGATGCTAGAACATTAGACGTTTCAATAACTTTGTAAATCACGGTTCTTTAATGAAATAAAAATTGTTTTTTAAAAAGATATTTTGGTCTGATGACTGTTTGACCTGGTCTTTCTTACATCTCGTTTCAGCAGGAGGCTGGCGTGGAGATATGAGATATGGTGCAGGGCTTCTACACACACTGACTACAAAGGCCTCTGTAGAAGTTACCTTTGCCCTGGTCTAGCCATAACTGACCTGTAACTTTAGCCAAGTGACCTTAGCTGCCAGCCATGACTTCTTTGTCAGTACCTGACAGAGGAAAGCTAAAGTCTTGCCACCATATTGGGAAAAAACAAAGTCACTGCAGTGGTAACCTAAATGTTCATTAAAGACCCTGGGTTAGCCTTCTTGTTTTCCAGGATAGATAGGAAAATAAATTCGGGTAACACTGGAGGTTGAAAGTGTTATTTCTTCACTCGACTTAGTTTTAGGGCTATTTCCCGTCCTCGGCCTAGCAATTCTCAATGGACTGTGTTGAGGAGAAAATCAGAAGACCTAGGCAATCAAAGGCAAAGCTTGGAGCATGCCAGCCTATCTCCCCCCAGGAATGTGAAGGGGGGCTTCAACTATAATAATTCACATGTAGTTATGGTGCTGTTTTCTAGCACATGGGTATATTAAAGGTATGTCCCTTCCCCTTCAGTGATACCAAACAGCCACAGTACATGTAAGAGGAATAGGGAAGCATATTTAGGGCAATAGAAACTTGACCTCAAGTGCTGACACTAGATACTGATTGAAAATCCTACCGTTAAAGATTATTGTTAGAGAAAATTTAGCTTGATTTTAAAATGCTGTCTTTAGTCCTGGAACCCAAGAAGGAGGAACTATAAATTGTAAGTTACAAATTTTATAAATTTGGTAGCTACATCTGTAATGAAACATGGTTATCCCTAGAACATGGGCCTGATAGTATCTAATAAATGGGAGAAAGGACCAGGAACTAACATTGGGTTAGAACCGCTGCCCATGTTTGCTGAGTTTGCCTACTTGGCAACCACCCAATCTTGAAAGACCATAATCAATAGTTGACAAACTACTCTAGGCACCATATAATCTCATCAATGGCCAAGATCCAGAGACTATGAAATAAAGCTCTCAGGAGAGTGCAACATAGAACATCCTGATCCTGCTCCAGGCTGTCTTCACCCTGGCCACTCGAGGGGGACAGGCTGAGTTTCCCTCCCCACCCCTGCAGAGTCCAGGCAGTCAGAAACCTCCTGAATCCAACCATATCCATGCTCAAGGCCTCTCTGCACAGGTTCGGAAGAGCCTCAACTATGAGGGAACTTGCAGAAAAATCCAGTATTCTGGACCCGTGACTGATATCTCCAAGCCTGCTTGGAACGGGTCTGGGCCTCCTCCCCCCAGCTCCCCAGTTTTCCAGTGTCTTGGTAGTCACACAACAAACTGCCTCTGGTGCCATATAATCTCATCAATGGTCAAAACCCAGAGATTATGAAATAAAGCTCATGGAAGAGTGTGACATAGAACAACCTGGAGCATGAGGCCGAATTCACGGCTGCAGGACCTCTTATGCTCTAGCCCACTGATGTACCAAAAAGTAGCACACATTTGTTTGGGTATAACTGTACATGCTTGCAATCTTTTATACAAGGACTTACTTAAATGGATTCAGGATGAAATATAACAATCTTCACAAACTTTCCTCTTATGGTGGTGAGAAGGTGCACAATGTTGGGATTGGTGTTTGAATATTAATTGTAGTCTGTTAGGGTCCGAGCTCAGGACAGCCTCACCTGTCAAGGAAAACTCTGAGAGACCAAGTCCATGCAAAAGCAAGAGGTTTATTCAAGCATGCTCGGGCTCACAGTATGACCACAAACCGTCAGTGACTGAGAGCCCCGAGCCTCTTCAAAGGGGCCTTTTTATAGGGCATCTTCCCGAGCATTTCAGAAAAGCCCGCGCACAAGTCACCCAATACATTTGAATTATCACATTAGATGCTGCATGCAGGCAGCCAGTCATTTTGCAACAAGCCATCAGCACCAGCCACTCTCTTCTGTACCTGTCACCAGGCCCTCCCAACGGGCAGTCAATTAGGCCTTTTCATTAGGCCTTCTCCAACCTTGTGGCCTTATCTGGCAAATTCCAGGTGCAAGGAGGAGATGGGAGTACTTGGTGTTGGGCCTTGTTAGGCCGATTCCAGGACAAAGAGATGCCTCATTAGGCCTTCTCAGGCCTTGTGGCCTTATCTGGCGAATTCCAGGTGCAAGGAGGAGTTGGGGGTACTTGGTGTTGCTAGCCTGCTGCAGCTGCAGGATGGGATATGGGCTGGGACTTGCTTTGCTAGGGCCCAATTGTCATGGGGCTATCTTTCATAGTCAACTATTGTTGAACAGCTTTTTTAAAATAAAATAAAAATAAAAACAAATTGAAAAAAATCAATAGTTGCTATTAAAGCCTCCTTTTTCTCCTGTCTTTGAGGCTCTAAATCTATGCATTTTAGACAGGCGGGATATTTCTCACAGTACATGCTGGATATCAACTGGAATGCCCACCTCGAGGCAAAACGCTTGGTTACATAAAAAAACACAATGGCATGAGCACGCTTCATAAATATTCATACCCAGGGGCTGCAGCGATAGCACATCCGTGTAGGGCATTTGCCTTGCACGTGACCATCCTGGGTTAGATTCCCAGCATCCTATATGGTCCCCCAAGCACCGCCATGAGTAATTCCTGAGTTCATAAGCCAGGAATAACCCCTGTGCAATGCTGGGTGTGACCCAAAAAGAAAGAAAAAGAAAAAATAAATATTCATATCCAGCTATAAGGGGACAGGAAGCCTGGCAATGGGAGAGGTGGGGCGGGGCGAGTGGGAGGCGGGGCGAGCGGGAGGCGGGGCGAGTGGGGGGCGGGGCGAGCGGGAGGCGGGGCGGGGGCAGCGAACAGGAGGCGGGGCTAAGGGGCGGGACGAGCGGGAGGCGGGGCGAGAGGGGGCGGGGCGAGCGGGAGGCGGGGCGGGGCGAGCGGGAGGCGGGGCGAAGGGGCGGGGCGAGCGGGAGGCGGGGCGAGCGGGAGGCGGGGCGGCGGGCCGGAAGCCGGCGGCTGGAGCGAGCCGGGCGACTTGACGACCCCGAGCGCGCTGCTGGTGATGGCCGTGAGCGGCTCCGGGAAGTACGTCCGGGCGGCGGGCACACGGGAGGAGGACAGGCCGCGGGGACGCGGGGCCCCTGGGGAGTCCCCTTCCCCTTCGCGGGGATGGGAGCGGGGCGACGCGAGCCGGAGCGGCCGGAGCGCGTTCCCGGCGCGGGCGGGCGGCGCGGGCCAGTCCGGGCGGGCCACAGCAGCGGCAGCTCGGGGGTCCTGGCATCCCCGCTTCGGGGCCCCTGCGCGCCGCCCGCACCTCCTCCTGCACCTGCGCCAGTCAGTCCCGGCGAGCGCTTGCACCTCCCGGTCTCGAGAAGTGAACTTGGCCTTCCGTTGTTTTTTTTTTTCCCGTCCTTAAATGACGAGTTATTAGCGTAAACGGCAGTGGTCGTGTTCACTTGAACCGTATTTTCTTTTTTTTTAGTTGGGAGGCTATGTGACAGGCAGCATAAAGCATCTCACAATCTTGATTGCCCACACCAAGACCTTTGTTCCCTGATAAGAGCCAACTATTAACTCTACCCAGTTACTGGTAGTTTCTGGTAAAACAGTTACTGAAGCAAAAAAGAAAAAAAATCCAGAACTAAACTATCCGGGGGGTGGGGCTTCCTCCTGGCCGGAGCTCAGGCATCACTCTTGGTGGTGCTCAGGGAACTTTATGGGGCACTGGAGGTCGAGCACAGACCGGCTGCGTGCAAGACCAGCACCCTGCCCACTGTGCTAAAGTATCTTGACCTTCAGATGCTCTAGACTCTCCTTAGTCAGGAACCACCCATGTGGGTTGTACCCATTTAAAAAGCTTGCATCGGGTAAATAGATATATCTTTAGAAGAATTGGGGGGGGGGGGGCGGGCATGTTTACCCTCAAAGACAGGGAATCTGGGATGACATTAAAAGTCAGCACCTGCAGTTTCCTAGCTACCTGCTTTAAAAGTGGTGTCCTGAGGCTGGAGTGATAGCTCAGCGGGTAGGGTGTTTGCCTTGCACGCGGCGGACCCAGGTTCGATTCCCAGCATCCCATATGGTCCACTGAGCACCGCCAGGAGTAATTCCTGAGTGCATGAGCCAGGAGTAACCCCTGTGCATTGCCGGGTGTGACCCAAAAAGGAAAAAAAAAAAGTGTAAAACTGCTCCTGTGCTTGGTGTAAGGGACTTAGTAACCGCAGGACTTGGTTCCACCATGGCCTGCTGAGCTAGCTTGAGCAGTTAGTCACATTTCCATCAGGTGAGAGGGAAGATATCCTATACAATTCAGATGGTTAGTTTCATGCATTCAGAAAAATATTGGACTCAGTCATTCATGGTTGTCACTGATAATGGGACAAAAATCCCTACCTTCAGGGAGTTTATATGCCACTATGGGGGATGGCAGTGAATACATACACATCAACCAAAAGTGCAGGTGGTGGCCACCTCCAGGTGAGAGACTGGGGAGGAAGTGGGCAGAGCACCAGGCAGGAGGGTCAAGGAATGACCCTCTGAAGAAATGTGGGAGTTAGGAGAGAGGAGGGGACAAGCCTGGAGAACAGTGGGAAAGCATTATGGCAGAGGGACTAGAACATGTCAAGGCCCTGAGGCCTGACTGCCTTATGGATTATCAGGGAACCCCAGCAAGGCAAGACGGGTGGTCTGAAGTTAGAGATTCGGTTATGGAATATAAATAAGAGAGTTGTGGATGGACTACGAATGAGAAGTAAAGAGGGGTTTTAAGACTTGCACCTGGGCAGCTTGGAGAAGGGAGAAGTAGACCAGTGTTTCCCAAAGAAGAAGATGCCGCTCCAGGATTTCTGGAAGAATCCAGAAATGCAGTATTAGCCTCTGATGAAATTAGGGGTTGTTGAGTAATGTCATGGTTTGTTTGGGGTCATACCAAGCACTCCTTGAGGGCCTCTTTTGGTAGTGCACAGGGGACCATGTGGCAGGAATTCAGCTGGGATGAGCCACGAACAAGGCAAGCCTCAAAACTCGTGGACTACCTCTCCAGCCTGGAGTAATAATTTTTCTGAATAGGGAATCTCAGGACAAAGAAATTCGGGAACCTCTGTTATAGGCTGACATGGAGAAGCAGGAGACACATGTGGAAGGAAAATATCTGGAGCTCAGTGTGGGACTGAGTCTATTTCAAATAAATTTGTCAAATGGGGGATTGATTTTCCAAGTCAGAAGTTTGCAGATGTACTACCTCTGTGACCCCCAAATTTTTTAAAAAATATATTTGATTTCAGAAAGTGAAGCAGTCATATAAATATATCAAGTAGGGGCTAGAGCAGTAGCACAGTGGGTAAGGGTGTTTGTCTTGCACGTGGCTGACATGGGATCCATTCCTGGCACCTCATGTGGTCCCCTGAGCCCCAGCAGAAATAATACCTGAATGTAGAGCCAGGAGTAAGTCCTGATCACTGTCAGCTGTGGACCCCGAGAAACAAGTAAACACTTTGGAATTGGTAAATGTTTACCAACAAATTGGACTTTGATTACAAAGTTGAGGTCACCAGATGGAAAGGGGAGGGGTTGAGGAATGAGGAAAAAGAGAGACTAGAAGCGACATAAGGGCAGTGGTGGAGAGATTTTGGTACTGGCGGTACAATAACTTTATATACCAAAAGTATAATTGTAACCATGTTATCTTAAACACAGTTTGTAAAAATTGTGGAGTTGGTATATAAAGGGCTGGAGCAATAGCATAGCGGTAGGGTGTTTCTCTTACAAGGGCCAACATGGCCGACCCGAGTTCGATTCCTCCACTCCTCTTGGAGAGCCCGGAAAGCTACCGGGAGTATCTCACCCGCACGGCAAAGCCTGGCAAGCTCCCTGTGACATGTTCTATATGCCAAACACAGTAACAAGTCTCACAATGTTACTGGGCCCGCTTGAGCAAATCGATGAACAATGGGAGGACTGTGACTGTGACTGTGACTGGTATATAAAATTTGGGAGACCAGGTCTGATAAATAGTAAGCGGATATGTAAATTGTGATGGTGGTAAATGGTATTTGTGCAACACCTTAGAAATTGAAAGCAAGAAAGGATTTCATTTCTCATTGGCTGCCTTCTCTGTCCATCTTCCGTGGCACAGACCAAGCCTCTGGCGGCCAGCTGGTAGCTCAGTCAGTGCTGGCTAAATGAAATGAGCGGATGGAGAACTGTGGCTCAGTTCTCTCATTTTGCTGGTGAGAAAATAGTTTCACCTTACACTGGAGCCTAGTACTGTAATGACAGAATAGAGAACCTGCCAGATGTCAGATTCAGAGCCCCGAGGCCTTCCCACCACCTGCACTGCCTTTTAGGGGGAACAGATCCTTATCAGATACTCGGAGCAGAGATCCCTGGACATCCAGTCTGAAGGGCTGGCCTGTCTCTTGTATCCATTAAGAGTGCGTCTCATCTATTTACTTCTTCATTTTTGTCTTGGGAGGCCCCCCCAACTGTGCCTAGAGCTTACTCCTGGCTCTGTGCTCAGGGATCACTCCTGGCAGGAACCAGATGGGTTGCTGGGGGTTGAACCTGCAGGGCCTTACTGTTGTCCTGTCTCTCTGCTCAAGCATGTCGCCCTGAGCCCTGAGGCAGTGATGTGATTTGCACCTTGTAGGAATTAGAGGAGGTTAATCCCCTTCACATCCCTCCTAGCATCCTCAGGAGAGTTTTGAGCACTTCAGGAATTCAGTTTTTTTTTCCCTTAGAAAATAAACACCTAGGGGCTGGAGCTGGGACAGTAGTCAGGGTGCATGCCCAGTACTCTGTACTGCAGTGCCTCGTGGTCTCCTGTGCACCATCTGGTGCAGCCCTGGAGGTTTCTGAGCAACTCTGTGGCCTGGGTGAGCCCAAGTTTGGCAGGGCTGAGCAGTACCACAGTCTCAGGCTTTTGCACAAGACCCCTGGCCATGTGGGCCAAGAACCACCAGAAGGGCTCTCAGGTCTTCTGAGCACCACTTGGGAGGCATCTATTAAGCAGGGGCCAAAACACTTAAGGAGTTTAATGAGATTTGATGGTATGTTTCGGGGAAGAGGTTAGCGGCACGTGGTTAATGATGTCTTTCTTTAAACTCCTGGAGAAAACTAAAACCATACTCTAGATTCCATGATCAAGAGCATCACTTTTGGGGTAGGAGCAATAATGCCGTGGGCTGAAGTACATGCCTTGCATGCCGGAAACCTAGGGTCAGGCTCCTGAACCCCATGGTTTCCCAAGCATCTGCTGGGAGCAGCCCCTGAGCACAGAGCCAGGAGTGACCTTAGAGCACCTCCGGGAAACACCCAAAACCCAAAACCAACAAGGCATCACAACCACTTGCAGAGTGTCATCAGTATACTTTGATCTGAGTTCTGGGGGCACCCTCAGATGGGCTGGTTGGGAGGGCGTGGTCATTTGAACATCTGCAGCCTCTCAACAGATCAAGCGTGGGTGCCCTGCTGGCATCCGAGTAACCCGCCTTTCTGTCCCTCAGTCGCACACCCTACTGGTCTCCTACTGTTCTCTCCCTTCCCCGACCCGAAGGCAGGCTGATCTGTAAGCACAAACAAGTACAGAGTGCCACTCACTGCTGCAGTTTGGTTTCCCATCGGGTGATTACAGATAATGATGGGTGAGCCCCACAGCACACTGCTGAGCTTCAAACCCCTTTTCTTTCCTGTGGGCGGTTGGGGGGGGGGGCGGCCGGGGATGCTCTTCTGCAACTCGGGGGAAGCACGGAGCTGCTGTGTGGGCCCTCGTGGCGGCAGTCGCCTGAGACGCCCTGCCCGCTACATACTCCTTTCGTTTTGTTTCCAAGCTAGGGTGGAAATTCTATGATGCAGATGACTATCACCCGGAGGGAAATCGAGTGAAGATGAGCAGCGGGATCCCCGTGATTGACCAGGTAATGGCTGCTGTCTGTTTCCAGCCCACGCCTTGCCCTCACAGACACCCCTGCAGCATCCCTTGGACAGAGTTCCTGGGTCCCCGAAGTGATTCGGAGGAAGGTGCTCCCAAAGCCAGCTCAGTTCCCAAGAGCTCCTCTACATTCATTGGCAGTGGCCCTCGCCTTTTCTCCAAAACCATGACCCCCACGTGGGCAGAGGCAGAAGCTCCTGTGCCTTGTGTGTGAGCGAGTTTGCCTCCTCTTCTTGGTCCCTTCCTCCTGCCACCACCACACTGTAGCACCCACCGCAAAGCCAGGAAGAGATTTGAGGGGCTGGAGAGGCAGCACAGTGAGAAGGCACTTGCCTTGCATACAGCCAGCCCAGGTTTGATCGCCAGCTCCCTTTATGGTCCCTTGAGCCCACCAGGTGTGAGCCCTGATGACTGAGCCAGAGACAGCTAGGTGTAGCCCAAAGGCAGAAACAAGCACAACAAAACAAAACAAGAAAGATCTTTGAAATTCAAGTATGGAACCCCATATAGTTCTGCAAGTCCCACCAGGAATGATTCTTGTGTGCAAGAGCCAGGAGAAAGCTCAGAGCACAGCCAACTGTGCAGCCCCCCTCAAAAAAATAGCCCCACCTGGAGCGATAAGGCACCTGCCTTATATGCAGCTGGTCTGGATTCAATCTCCAGCATCCCTTCTGGTCTCCTGAGCACCGCCAGGAGTGATTCCTGATTGCAAACCAGGAGCAACCTCTGAGCATCACCAGGTGTGGCCCAAAACCAAACAAAACTGGCCCTATGGAGTGCAAGTGTGGCTGTAAGGGGAGTGAGAGGGACAGTGGATGTGGTGGATACGCAGAGCACAGAGTGGCCAGGGACAGGAGTGGCCATGGGGTTGTTTGGTCTTGACCCGAAACCAGTGGGAAGTTTCAAGAGCCAGACCCTCTGTGTTCTCTCTCCACCTACCCTCACCCTCAGTCAGGTTTATTGTTCTTATCAGTGGCCAGATGTCTCCTTCCCTTTCCCACAGAGTTAACCCTGTTCATCCTTCACATGTTAGCGCCCCTGCTACTTCCTCAGGAAGCCCTCCTTGACTGATTTAGGAGAAAGCTCCTGTTATAGATTCTTAGAGCACCATCACTTATTTCCCTTGTGCCGAGTGTAACATGACATTAAATAGGATGATAATTTGAATAGAACTTAGATACTGCTACTTAAAAAAAAAATTGGAGGGTGGAGGGTTTGGGCACACCTGGTGGTACTCGGGGTTCACCTCTGGCTCTGTACTCAAGGGTCACTCCTGGAAATCTTGGAAGCCATAGGCCTTCCTGGGGGTTGGATTGGGGTCAGCTGTGCACAGGCAAGTGCCTCTGTCCCAGTACTCTCTCTCCAGCCCTGCAAGATTTTACCTCTGAAGAGCAGGATCCTGGCCGTGTATGTAGCCATTGTACACCCATAGGACCTGACAGTGTCGGGAAGTACTGGTGACTCCCTGTGCTGTGTGTGGGTGAGAGGGACGAATGACCAAGGCCTCATTCCTGCCTGCTGCCGAGGCACGTCCTGGATGCTCCCTCAAGCCAAGGCACCGGCAGGAGTCTTTGCAGTATGGTTCCTCAGTCGGGAGCCAGGCCCACAGAGCAGCTTAGTGTGGACCTCATTCAGGTGCACATGCTGAGTGTCCAGAGCTGTGAATGGAACTGACCGGACAGAGGTCAGTACTGGTGTCTGCACTTCCAAAGACCGGCCTGTGCCCCTATGGTCCATTGATCTGCCTCGAATGGCCTTTCACTAAACCATTAATAGTTCTGATTCTAGAGCAGTTTGGGTACACTGCGCTGTCTCTCTGCTCTCTCTTCTCACATTCTCTCTCTCTCTCCCCTGTCTTCTCTCTCCTCCTCCTCTCTCCCCCTCCTCTCTTGTCCTTTTATCTCTTTTCTCTCTACCCCCTCTTCTCTCTCTCTCTCTCCTCTCTTTCTCACTTTTTCTCTCTCTTTCTCCCCCTGACTTTTGTCCCACACCTGGAGATACTCAGTTACCACAGGCTCTGTACTCTGGAGTTGCTGGTGGTATTGCTCAGGGGACCCTGAAGCTTTGGCCTGCATGCACAGCATGCACTCAATCCATCGAGCTCACTCCAACCCCTGGCACACTTGTCTTTGTTTTAGAGAAGACAGGAGACATAGTGCAGCAGGTATGGTGCCTGTCTTGCCTGTGGCCTACCTGGGTTTGATCCCTGACACTCCATATGGTCCCCTGCGCAAACCAGGAGTGATCGAGTGATCCCTGGGCATGGAACCAGGAGTAAGCCTGGAGCACCATTGGATGTGGCCTCAAATATGTGTGTGTATGTGTGTTAAATAATTTTTATATTAATTGAATCATCATGAGATAGTTACAAAATTGTTCATGACTGGGTTTCAGTCATGCAATGTTCCAACACCCATTCCTTCACCAGTGCGTATTTCCCACTACTAGTATCCCCAGTTTCCCTCAAATCACGCCCAGCCTCTCTCTATGGCAAGCACTTTCCTTTTTTCTCTCCTTTTGGCACTATGGTTTGTAGTACAGATACTGAGAGGTCATCATGCTTGTTCCTTTACTTACTTTCAGCAGTTCTTATTTAGTTCTTATTCAGAGTGATCACTTCCAACTGTCTTTGTCATAGTGGTTCCTTTTTTATCCAAACTGCCTCTCCCCAGCACTTGAAGCCAACTTGCAACCATAACCCGGAAGGTTTGATCAGAATGTCCTCTCCACCACTTTGTCATAGTTCTTTTACAGCCCTCATTTCTGCCCTTGAGTAATTTAATTGCACATATATCTTCCATTAGGTTGTAAACCCTTGGAAGACAGGGATGTTGCCATCCATTATGATTTCCCCAGTACTTGATATGGTGCTTTTTGCTTGTGTGGTAGTGTGCAGGGGCTGGCAGCTCCAGGCTCTGTGCTTGGAATTGCTCCTGGGGGTGCTTGAGGGAACTTAAGGTGCCAAGGATCCAACCCAATCCAGAGTCTTCACCATAACAAAGCATGCGCTCAGTCTCATTGAGCTGTCTCTGATATGGTACTTTGAATGCCTTTAGTATTCATGGTTAGTGGAGTTAAAACTCAGTGTACTTGTGAATCAAGGTTTGTTTTTAATAAATTCAAAGTTTAAATTGTTATATTAGCAAATAGTATTGTTTAAAATGGAACTTACTCATTTTTTAAAATCTCTATCCCAAAGCAACTCAATGAATTCTACATTATCCTCCATTTTATAGAGGTACAAAACAGCAAGTATCTTGCAAAAAATTCCAGAGTGAGGGGAATCTGTGGCTTAGAAGATCTTGTTTTTCTAACTGAAAAAGGCCCTCATAATTCTCAAAAAAAAAATCCTGAGAAGTCAACCAAGGTTGGTTAAATGAAGAGAAAGGATGAAAGTGGGAAAGAGTTACAGCTCTCCATATGCAAATCCATCCTGTCTGTCTGTCTGTCTCCATTTCTCTCACTCCCTCCCTCTTCCAAATCTTGGTTCAGCCTTGGGAGAGTATCGGAGTCCAGGAATTTATCCATTTCTTTAAAGTTCTCTTATTTCGCGGCATAAAGATTCTCAAAGTAATCTCTGATTTGAATTTCCATAGTTTCTGTTGTGATGTTACCTCTTTCATTTCTGATTCAGTTTATTAGGGTTCTCCCTCTCTCTCTTTGAGAGTCCTGTCAATGGTTTATTGATCTAGTTCATTTTTTCAAAGAACCAGCACTTGATTTCATTGATCATTTGGATTGTTTTGGGGATTCCAGCTCTTTTTATAAAATTGAATCACCTTGAGATGCACGGTTACAAAGTTTTCATGATCTGGTTTCAGTCATAAAATGTTCAAACACCTGTGCCTCCACCAGTGTACATTTCCCACCAGTGCACCAGTGTCCCCAGTCCTCTCTCCTTCCCTCCCTCCCTCCCTCCCTCTCTCTCTCTCTCTCCCCTCTATCCCCTCTCTCTTTCCCTCTCTCTCTCTTTTACCTCCCCTATCTCTCTCTCCTTCCCCTTTTGAGTGTTATGTTTTGCAGTATAGATACTGAGAGGCCATCATATTTGATCCTTTACCCACTTTAAGCACACATCTTCCTAGACTATAGACCAAACATTATGGCTACTTAATACCAGGATTGCAGACCACAACACCCTAAAGGAGAGAGAGTAAAAGGTACTCTCCACCTGCCACAGAGGCAGGAGTGGGGGGGTGGGGTGGGGATTATGGGGGGGATGCTGGGAACATTGTTGGTGGAGAATGGGCACTGGTGGAAGGATCAGTTGATAAGATAACTCTGGAATTAATTCAAGAGGAACAACATAAAAATAATCATTGTCCCAGAGGGACAGGAAGGCAACTCTTGTGAAGATGCAACAGTCAGAAACATCAGAAACATCACTGCTGAGAAGTTCCCAGAGCTGGCGGGGGCAAGTACCCAGATCCAAGAGACTTGAAGGGTACCAGATAAAAGAAATCCAACTAACAATACTCAAAATACAAACTACTCAGAATGATGAATGTCTTAGATAGGTATAGAGCACTTAAAGATTAAAGAAAAAAATAACATGCAAAGGAGTGTTGGTACAAATGACAGAAGATTTCTTACATGAGGCCCCAAGACAATGGTGGGAGATAATTAAACTCAATGAACAACTTTACCCAGCCAGACTCTCATTCAGATTTGAAGGAACTATACACAACTTCAGGATAAGAAACAGTTCAGGAACTTTATGACTCAAAACTGCTGTAAAAAGAGAATGAAAAGGGTTACCAGAGATGAGAGAAATCTCACAACTAGACCAAATTTCTACAAAAAGACGGTACAAACTCCACGGCAATAATCACACTCAATGTCAGAGGCCTAAATGTACCAATTAAGAAACATCAAGTGTCAGGATGGATTAAAAAATTGAGTCCAACCTTCTACTGCTTGCAAGAATTAAATTTAAGCAGTAAGGGCAAATAGATTCAAAGTCAAAGATTGGAAGACAATATTTCAAGCACACAAGCCCCCAAAAAGGCTGGGTGGCCATACTGATATCAGACAACATTGACTATAGTATTGAAAGGTTTTAAGAGACCGAGAAGGCCATTTCTCAGTGATGAAGGGATATGAACATCAGAAAGAACTCACATACTCCTAAACACATTTAAAATTCATAAAATGACCAATAGACTTGAAGGACATTGATGACAGCACAATAATAGTTAGAGATTTCAACACCACTCTGTCTCCACTTGATAAATCAGCTAGGCTAAAACTAAAAGAGGAAATACTGGAATTGACTGGAATTGAAGAGAGAAACAGAAGAGAGGAACTTAGTATATATACATATATTATACAAATATATACACACACATATATATGTATGTGTGTATACATATTCTTCTCCAATGCACATAGGGCATGCTCCATGATAGACCACACGTAAAATCACAAAACATAACTCCAAAAATTATTTAACATTCTCAAGTTAATCAATGCAATGCTCTACATCAACACAAAAAAATTAAAAATCATATCAATAGATGCCAAGAAAATATTAGATAAGAGGATGAAGAGGAAGGAGAAAAGTAGCTTGTAGAAGAGAGCTCAGAACTTTCCCAGTCTCTGAAGGGAAGCTCCAGAAGAGAGATAATGCAAGGTATCAAAGGAGGAACACCTAGATTACTCTGGATTATAGACCTGAGAAGGAAGGGAAGGAAAAGAACCTGAGAAGGACAGGGAAGGAAAGGAAGAAGAGGCAGATAGGAGGTAACATGGGCAAAAGGACTCAGACACATTGGTAGTGTTACTGTTTACATATTTTATTTAGGAATGCAAAAAAAAATGTCAAAATTATAATGAGTAATTCAGAGGGTATTAATCACTAACAATTTAATGATTTAATTAAAAATATTCAAAGCTCTTTTTAACTGCTTACCTCCCAAAGAGTTGAGGATTTCAGCAGATGGCTTCTTCTAGGAGTTTTTTTTTTTTTTGTAGAATCTTTAGAATTTTCTAAATGTGGTATCCTATTTTCTGCAAATAGTTCAATCTTGACTTCTTTCTTTCATATCTAGATGCCCTTGAATTTTTTTTTGTTTTTTGCCTAACTGCTATGTGCAGTACTTCCAGTAGTATATTGAATAGGAGTGGTGAGATTGGGCAATCTTGTCTTGTAACTAATCTTAGAGGTTTTTAGTTTTTTGCCATCTATAATACTTGCTGTGGGCTTATGTGAGATGACTGATTATATTGAGAAAATTTCTTTCAACTTCCATTTTGTTGAGGGTTTTTATCATGAATGGGTACTGGATCTTGTCAAATGCTTTCTCTGCGTCGATTGATGTCATTATATGATTGTCGTCTTTTCTTTTATTGATATGGTGTATTATGTTGATTGAATCGCAAATGTTATATCAGTTTTGCATCCTTGGGAGGAGTCCTACTTGGTCACGGTGTATGATCTTTTTGATGACCTGCTAGATTTGATTTGTTAGTATTTTGTTAAGGATCTTTGCAGTTATGTTCATCAGGGATATTAGACTATAATTTTCTCTTTCTCTCTCTCTCTCTCTCTCTTTCTGACTTTTTTTTAATATCTGTGCTTTTGTTATGAGGGTGATATTTTTCTCATAGAAATTGTTTGGGAGTGTTTCTATTTCTTCAAATTTCTGGAGGAACTTTATAAAGATTGACAGTAGGTCCTCTTTAAAATTTTGAAAGTATTCACCAGTGAATGCATCTTGGCCTGGGCTTTTGTTTCTGGAAAGAATTTGATTACCATTTCAATTTCTTCAATAGTAATAGGTTTGTTCAGGCATTCCAAATTTGGTATAGGCTTGGGAGTTTATAGGAATACAAGAATTTATCTGGTTGTTCAAGTTTCTCTTGTTTTGTTGCATGAAGATTCTCAAAACAATCTCTGATGATTCTTTGAATTTCTGTGGTTTCTGTTGTGATGTCCCCCCTTCATTTCTCAGTTTATTGGGGTTCTCTCTCTTTCTTTGTAAGTCTTGATAGCAGTTTATTGTCTTTTTTTTTCAAGAACAAGTTCTTGGTTTCATTGATTTTTTTTGATTATCTTTTGTGATTCCAGCTCGTTCATTTTTACTGTTTTTTTTTATTTCCTCCCTGCCACCTGGTTTAAGCTCCTTTTGATGGTCATTTATCAAGATCTTAAAGTGAGAAGTTAAGCTGAATATGTGGGTCTTCATTCCTGATGAATTCTTAGAGAATTCTTACTAAACATTCCTCTTATAACTGTTTTAGCTGCATCCCACAATTTCTGGTAACTTGGTCTTTATTCTCATGTCCAACGTTTAGATTCAGCCTTCTGGAACTGTGAGTTACCCTGGATAGTCTTTGTCTTGGTCGACACAATAAAGTCAGACAGTCTCTCACCCTGTTCGTTCCATTCTAGGCCATGGGTCCCAATGTGGAGTTCTTCAGCTGAACTTCTCGGTCCTATCTTGGCATTAAAATCACAAACAATGTTCTTGTAGAAGGTGTGGTCTTCTTTATAGAACTTCTCCAACTGCATGTAGGACTTCTCAATTACTCCTTCATCATAATTGGATGTTGATGCATTTACAACGAAGATAGAAACTGCCGGCAGTGAGCCGCATCTGTTCAAGTGTAATTGTCCTATTCAGGTTGTAAGGCATTCGAAAGAATCAATACTGTGTCCAAGTTCGTGTTGACAAGGACACTGACACTTCCGATGCCTCTTTTGTCGCATGTTCTGCCCTATTGTCTGTCATCTACAAGCTGTTCACTTGAGTCATCCTGAATAGGATTGACAGAACACTAGATGAAGGACAACCATGCGAGCAAGCCAAGTTCCGCAAAGGATTCAGCACAATTGACCACATCCACACGATAACCAAGCTCATTGAGGTTTCTCGGGAGTTCAAGATGCCGCTCTGCCTAACGTTTATTGATTTAAAGAAGGCCTTTGATTCTATTGAGACCGAAGCAGTCATTGAAGCCCTAGCCAATCAGGGCATTCAAACTCAATACATCAATCAGGGTCCTCTGTGAGCTGTAGTACGGATTCACTACCAGGATCTCACAGTTCTACAAAGAAGTGATCATCTATGTCAAGAGAGGGGTTCAGCAGGGTGATACCATTTCACCGAAACTCTTCAGTGCCACCCCCAGAAATGCCATGCTATGACTGGAATGGGAAAGATTGGGAGTGAAGATAGATGGTCGGCAAGTACATCACCTCTGCTTTGCTGATGACATCATTCTAAATAACACCAAACATTAGCCAAGTGGCACAAATGCTGGCCGACTTTGACCATGAGTGTGGAAAGGTCGGTCTACAGCTGAATCTCACGAAGACAGTGTTGTGAAAAACAGTCTTGTTCCTGATGTTCCAATCGCTCTCAACTGAACGACCATCTCCAAATGCAACAGTTATGTGTACCTATGTCGAGAAGTCAACATGACGAATGACCTGGCACCTGAGTTGCTCAGGAGGAAGAGAGCGGCTTAGAACGCCTTCAAGATCATCAAAGAAATAACTAAGAGGACAAAGAATTTCCAGCTCTGGGCACATCTCTTCAATTCCACTGTTCTTCCTGCATTAACATATGCCTCAGAGACCTGGGCCCTACGAAAACAGGATGAGAATGCTATTCGGGACTTCCAAAGAGGAATCAAAAGAGCTATGCTTGGAGTGTCACTTTTCACTCAAATGAGAGAAAGAATTTGGAGTTCCGACCTCCTTCGAGGGTCAAGAATCAGGGATGCTGTTTTGTTTGCCAAGGCGTCGAAAATCAGATGGGTGGACATGTAATGAGATTTGGAGACTGCCACTGGACTAGAGCCATTACCGACTGGATTCCACGGGACGTCAAAAGATTGCGTGGCCGCCCACCTACAAGATGGTCAGACTTCTTCATCAAGACCCTGAATGATCTGTTTGAGGCTCTTCATGTTCCTAGAATGAACAGATGCCATTGGGCTACACCAGCACATGACAGGGACAAATGGAGATGTTACTGGTGTCCACTCAAGCAAATCGATGAGTAACAGGAAGTCAAGTGATCAAGTGATATCCTTAACAATTGTTTTCTAGCCTTTGACTTTGAGTCTATGTTTGCTGTTTAAATATGTTTCTTGCAGACAACAGAGTGTTGGTTTCAATTTTTTAATCCATCCTACCATTCTGTTTCTCTTAATTGGTATATTTAGCCCACTGACTTTGAGAGAGATTTTTGTTGGGGGGGGGGTTGTGCCATCTTTTTGTAAGAATTTGCTATGTCTGTGGGGGTTGTCTTATCTTAAAGTGACCCATCTAAATGGCTTTAAGTCTATGAAGTTTAGCTGTGAAGTTGTGTTTTGTTCCTTCAAAATCTGAATGAGAATCTGGCGGGTAAAGTATTCTTGGTGAGGCATTTGTTTCATTGAATTTTATTCACTGTATTTCACCACTATCTTCAAGCATGGAAGATTTAATCCAATAAGTTGGTTGTACATATTAAGGATGCTCCTTTGTAAGTGATGTCCTTTTGTGATGTTTTCTTTCAGTATTCTATCTCTATCATTTTCAGCATTCTGATTAAGATGCATCTCATGGTATTTTCATTTTTATTTCTTTTAGCTGGCACCCGTTGGGCCCCCTGGATCTGGGTGCATGTGCTGTTCAGCTATGGGAACTCATAAATGATGGCCTTGACAGTTGCTTCTACATAGGGTTTTTTCCCCTGTCCCTCTGGGAACTCAAGGATTCTTACATTGTTGTTGAATTCATCCCAAAGTTCTCCTGTCATCTATTGGTTTATTTTGAGGCTATTTTCTATCTTCTGGTGTCTTCTGGAGATTTCCTGCACCTCATCTTGGAGTTCACTGATTCTGTGTTCATAAGCTGTTACTCTGTTAATGAGGAGGTTTCCCAGTAAGTTTTTCATTTCATCTTCCAGGTTTTAGATCTGGCATTTATGCTTGTGTTTTCATTTGTATTTTCCTTGTTTCTGCTCTCATATCCTCTTATGTTTCATTGGTAGTGCACTCCATTGTTTCTTTGAGTTTCCTATGGATCTTCATCAATCTCATTCTAAATTCTTTATCAGAGAGGTTATATAGCTCATTGCTACTGGTTGGTTCATCTGGGCTAGAATCTGCTCTAAGTTTAGTGGGTTTCTGCATTGCTTTACCATTGTGACTGTTGTAATTTGAAGTTGTTTCTTGTGCATTGTCGTAGTTAGAATGTCTGTGTATGTCTATGATTATGGAGAGGTGAAGAAATACATGGCTGTTCCTCTTCATTCCACGACGTCGCTCTTCATAGGTGGGGTTCAATCCTGACCTGGGGAGCAAAATGGCGCCCCTGAATTCAAACCAGAGTCCCGGATGCCTTCCTGGCCTTTATAGTTTTCAGGGACTACAATTTGGCAGAGAAGATGGCTTCTTTACTGTTAGTTTATTATTTGTTTTTAACATAGTTCTTTTTATTGCTTCATTTTTAGCCTATATCTTCCAATATGCTTCCATGATTACATCTGTAACTTGGAGAGCAAAATTTCCTTCAAGAATTGTTCTACCAGCAGAATTCCCATATTCAAATAAAAAAAACCCATATATTTAATATGCTCAAACCAATAGCATTAAATATTTTTATATTATTTTTTCTCTAAATATACAATGCCAACTGAACATTACCTATACATTTACTTATATTCAACCCTTTTTGAATTAATACAATAATTTTATCATTCTCTTTGGAAAATAAGCAAAGGAATGAGTTTTATTAGAATAAACATAGCATAGCTCTATGAAATCATTGAAATATTTTTGGTAACGTTTTGGGTAATATTTAAATTACCCAGGGCTGGAGTGGTAGCACAGCGGGTGGGGCGTTTGCCTTGCACGCAGCCAACATGGCTGACCCGAGTTCGATTCCTCTGCCCCTCTCAGAGAGCCTTGCAAGCTACCGAGAGTATTTCGCCCGCACAGCAAAGCCTGGCAAGCTACCCGTGACATATTCGATATGTCAAACACAGTAACAACAAAGTCTCACAATGGAGACGTTACTGGGCCTGGTTGAGCAAATTGATGAACAACTGGAGGACAATGACAATGACAATTTAAATGACCAAATAGTAATTTAAATCCAATTAGTAATTTAAATCCTAAATAGTAGTTTTAATAAGTCAACTGTCAGCTCTAGAAATAAGGAAAAAATTTAGAGGAGTAACTATAGGCTTGGATTTTCTAAAGGGATTGCAACATATAGACTTCCTTGACATTTTTAGGTTTTCAAAAACAAGTTTGATAATGCAGTTTTAATGTGTCTGATATTATCTTATGTTGATAATGCTATATAACAAAATGTGATATAGAATTGAGCAATTCAAAGGGCTGGAGCGATAGCACAGCGGGTAGGGCGTCTGCCTTACACGCGGCCAACATGGCCGACCCGAGTTTGATTCCTCCGCCCCTCTCGGAGAGCCCAGCAAGCTACCGAGAGTATTCGATATGCCAGACACAGTAACAACAAAGTCTCCAATGGGGACGTTACTGGGCCCGCTCAAGCAAATCGATGGTCAACGGGAGGGCCTTTACCTTACCTTATAAGTAAATGATACTTCAGTAATACTAATTGTAAATTAGAATTAACTTACCACAAGTCAATTTTTTTGGTTTTGTCTTGTTTTGTTTTGGTCCCACAGCTAGCTGTGCTCATGGCTTCTTCCTGGCTCTGTGCTCAGGGATCACTTCTGAGGGTTCAAGGGACCATAGATGGACCCATGTCAGAAGCCTGCAAAGCAAGCTCCCTTTCTGCTGTACTGTCTCTCTGGCCCTGTCAATTTAAAATTTTTTTAAAGAAAAGTAAGTCACTCTATTTCCAGCTATATATCAAATTATAACTTACAGCAGGTCTTTAATTCAAAAAATCATTAAGTGCCAAGAAATTTATTTGTATTCTTAAAAATTAAAGAAAAATTAAGGAAGCTTACTATTTTCTTGTGTTGTTGTAAAAACATCCATCAGGTTTGAATTTGCTATCTTTCAGATTTTATTTCATCATATGAACTCATTCAAGAAGATCCATAGCACTGAAGTACTATAAAATTTTTAAAAAAGCTCTTTAATTGTTCACATTTTTACTTGTTCAATTCTAAATATTACTATATAGATGAATTTCTTAAAATACATTTAAACTGAGTTGTGGGGGGAGGGGTGAAGCAGCTGAACGATGAAGAATCTGCTCCTCATGTACATGGGCCTGGGCTCTATCACCAGCACAGAAACAGCACCACCAATACAATGAAACTCTTAGAAATCTTGCTGAACAGTTCCCAAAGTTAAAGAATGCAGACATCCAGATCCAAGGAGCCAGAAGAGTGCCAGCTAAAAGAGACCCGAATAAAAACACTCCAAGGCTAAGCGAAATGAGTCAAAAAGAGAGGGACAGACATAGAAAGATTGCGTTTATCTGGGAATATAAAGTAAAAAAATAAGAGACTAACAACCAAGAATAGCCGAGATAAGTACCAGGAGGTTCACTCCATGACTTGGAGGCCAGCCGCACATGCTGGGGGAAAATGGAAAAGGCAGCTCAGATAGAGAAGGGAGCACCAAATAATGGGTGTTGGGAGGATCCTCCCAGGATGGGAGAAGCATGCTGAAAGTAGACTCTAGACCAAAAATGATTGCCACTCGATGCCTCTTTTGCAAACCACAATACCCCAAAGGAGAGAGAAAACAAAAGGGAATGCCACAGGGGTGGTATGGGATGGGGGGATGGGGTGGTGGGAGGGATACTGGGAGTACTGGAGGTGGAGAATGGGCACTGATGGAGAGATGGGTACTCAATCATTGTATAACTGAAATCCAAGCACAAAAATTTGTACTTCTACAACTGTACCTCATGGTGTTTCACTAATAAAAATTAAAAAACAAGTAAAAAAATAAATATTTAAACTTTAAATTATTATGCCATGTAACTCAATTTTCAGGTTTATTTTAGGGGCAGAAAAATCAGAATCAAGTTTGTCATCATCAGATATAGTACAAAATAATAGGAAAAAATTTAATTTTTTTTTTGACTTACAAATTTTTTTCCCTTTATTTTATTTTATTTTATTTTAAAGTTGTAGATTTACAATTTTTTGTGCTTTGGTTTCAATTATACAATGATCAGATACCCATCCCTCCACCAGTGTCCATTTTCCACCACCATGGATAATATCCCTCCCACCCCCATCCCCCCATCCCCCCTGTCTCTGTGGCAGGGCAATCCCCTGTGTTCTCTCTCTCCTTTTGGGTGTTGTGGTCTACAAAAGAGGCATTGAGTGGGAAACATGTTCAGTCCATAGTCTACTTTCGACATGCATCTCCCCTCCTGGGAGGATCCTCCAAACATCCTTTATTTGGTGCTCCCTTCTCTATCTGAATAGCCCTTTCCTCTAGGATACCCGGCTGGCCTCTAAGTTATGGAGTAATCCTCCTGGTGCTGATCTCAGCTATTCTTGGGTATTAATCTCATACTTTGTTACTTTATATCCCCCAGATGAATGCAATCTTTCTATGTCTATCCCTCTCTTTCTGACTCATTTCGCTTAGCATGATACTTTCCATATTGTACCACTTGTATGTAAATTTCATGACTTCATCTTTTCTAACAGCTACATAGTACTCCATCGTGTAGATGTACCAAAGTTTCTTTAACCAGTCATCTGTTCTTGGGCATTCAGGTTTCTTCCAGTTTCTGGCTATTGTAAACAGTGTTGCAATGAACAAACAATTGCAGATGTCACTTCGACTATACATATTTGCCTCTCTGGGATATATTCCCAGGAGTGGTATTGCTGGGTCAAATGGGAGCTCAATTTCTAATTTTTTGAGAATCGTCCATACTGTTTTCCAGAAGGGCTGAACCAGTGGACATTCCCACCAACAGTGAAGGAGTGTCCCTTTCTCGCCACATCCACGCCAGCATCGGTTGCTTTTGTTCTTTTGAATGTGGGCCAGTCTCTGAGGTGTGAGATGGTATCTCATTGTGGTTTTGATCTGCATCTCCCTGATGATTAATGATGTAGAGCATTTTCTCATGTGCTTTTTTGCCATTCGGATTTCTTCTTTGAGAAAGTTTCTGTTCATTTCAATGCCCCATTTTTGGATGGGGTTGGATGTTTTCTTCTTGTGGAGTTTAACCAGTATTTTGTATATCCTGGATATCAACCCCTTGTCAGATGTGAATTCGGTGAATATCCTTTCCCATTCTGTAGACTGTCTTTGTATTTTGGTCACTGTTTCTTTGGAGGTGCAGAAGCTTCTTAGTTTAAGATAGTCCCATTTATCTATCTCTGTTTTCACTTGCTCGGCCAGTGGCGTGGCATCTTTGAAGATACCATTAGCTTCAATGTCATGGAGGGTTTTGCCAACTTTATCTTCAATGTACCTTATGATTTATGGTCTGATGTTGAGGTCTTTCATCCATTTTGATCTTACTTTTGTACATGGTGTTAGGCAGAGTTCTGAGCCTATTTTTTTGCATGTAGCCGTCCAGTGATGCCAACACAATTTATTAAAGAGGCTTTCCTTACTCCACTTCACATTACTTGCACCTTTATCGAAGATTAGATGAGCATATGATTGAGGGGAGATGTCAGTGTATTCAACCCTGTTCCATTGGTCTGCAGTTCTGCCTTTGTTCCAGTACCATGCTGTTTTAATTATTACTGCTTTGTAGTACAGTTTGAAGTTCGGGAGGTTGATTCCTCCCATTTTCTTTTTCCCAAGAATTGCTTTAGCTATTCGTGGGGGCTTATTGTTCCATATAAATTTCAGGAGTGTTTGCTCCATTTCTTTGAAGAATGTCATGGGTATCCTTATAGGGATTGCATTGAATTTATACAATGCTTTCGGTAGTATTGCCATTTTGACAATGTTAAGTCTCCTGACCCATGAGCAGGGGATATCTTTCCATTGCCTCATGTCCTCTTTTATTTCCTGAAGTAGCGTTTTGTAGTTTTCTTTGTACAGGTCCTTTACTTCCTTAGTTAAGCTGATTCCTAGGTACTTGATTTTCTGGGGCACAATTGTGAACGGGATTGTTTTTTTATGTTGCTTTCTTCTCTCTCACTGTTTGCGTATAGGAAAGCCATGGACTTTTGGGTATTGATTTTATAACCTGCAACTTTACTATATGAGTCTATTGTTTCTAGGAGTTTTTTGGTGGAAGTTATTGGGTTCTCTAAGTAGAGTATCATATCATCTGCGAATAGTGAGAGCTTGATTTCTTCCTTTCCTACCTGAATGCCCTTAATATCTTTTTCCTGCCTAATCGCTATTGCAAGTACTTCCAGTACTATATTGAACAGCAGTGGAGAGAGTGGGCATCCCTGTCTCGTCCCTGATCTTAGAGGGAAGGCTCTCAGTTTTTCCCCATTGAGGATGATGCTTGCTGTAGGCTTGTGGTAGATGGCTTTAATTATGTTGAGGAAGGTCCCCTCTATACCCATTTTGGCTAGGGTTTTCATCATAAAGGGGTGCTGGATCTTATCAAATGCTTTCTCTGCATCTATTGATATGATCATATGCTTTTTATCTTTTCTTTTGTTGATATGGTGGATTATCTTGATTGATTTCCGAATGTTAAACCATCCTTGCATCCCTGGGATGAATCCTACTTGGTCATGGTGTATGATCTTTTTGATGAGTAGTTGGATTCTATTTGCTAGTAGTTTGTTGAGGATCTTTGCATCTGTGTTCATCAGGGATATCGGCCTGTAATTCTCTTTCTTTGTGGTATCTCTGTCTGCTTTTGGTATCAGTGTGATATTTGCTTCGTAGAAACTGTTCGGAAGTGTTTTTGATATTTCAATTTCGTGGAAAAGCTTAAAGAGCATCGGGAGTAAGTCCTCTTTAAAGATTTGGAAGAATTCACTAGTGAATCCATCCGGGCCAGGACTTTTGTGCTTGGGGAGACTTTTTATTACCATTTCAATTTCCTTGATGGTGATAGGTCTGTTCAGGTATTCCAGGTCTTCTTGGTTCAGCCTTGAGAATCTGTAGGAGTCTAGGAATTTATCCATTTCCTCGAGCTTTTGATGTTCCGTGGCATAAAGCTTCTCAAAGTACTCCCTGAGGATCCTCTGAATTTCTGTGGTTTCTGTTGTAATGACCCCCTTTTCATTTCTGATTCGGTTTATTAGGGTTTTCTCTCTCCCTTTCTTTGTGAGTTTTGCTAGAGGCTTATCGATCTTGTTAATTTTCTCAAAGAACCAGCTTTTGGTTTCATTAATCTTTCAGATTGTTTTTTGGGTTTCCATCTCGTTAATCTCTGCTCTGAGTTTTATTATTTCCTTTCTCCTGTTCGGGTTGTGCTCCTTTTTTTGGTCCTTCTCCAAGCTCTTAAGCTGTGAGGTTAGGTTACTTATGTCTGCTCGCTCCTCCTTCCTGAGGAATGCGTGTAGAGCTATAAACTTTCCTCTTAACACAGCCTTTGGTGTGTCCCATAAGTTTTGGTAACTCGTGTTCTCATTTTCATTCGTTTCTAGGAATCTTTTGATTTCCTCTTTGATTTCCTGTCTAATCCACTCGTTGTTCAATAGTGCACTGTTTAATTTCCAGGTGTTTGATTTAGTTTTCTGTTTTTGTGTGTGATTTACTTCTAATTTCAGCGCATTATGGTCTGAGAAGATTGTTGATAAAATCTCTACCTTCTTAATTTTATGGAGGCATGTTTTGTGGCTCAGCATGTGGTCTATCTTGGAGAATGTTCCATGTATGCTTGAGAAGAATGTGTATTCAGCTTTTTGTGGATGAAGTGTCCTGTATATATCTACTAAGTCCCTTTCTTCTATTGTTTCCCTCAAATGAAGTATGTCCTTGCTAAGCTTGAGTCTGGTTGATCTATCAAGAGGTGACAAAGCAGTGTTGAAGTCTCCCACTAGTATTGTGTTGCTATTGATGTCTTTTTCCAAATCTATGAGTAGTTGTTTCAAGTACTTTGCTGGTCTCTCATTAGGTGCATATACATTTATTATTGTAAGTTCTTCCTGTTATACAGATCCTTTGATCAATAAAAAATCGCCTTCACTGTCTCTTATGACCTTCCTCACTCTGAAATCGATGTGGTCTGATATAAGGATGGCTACCCCAGCTTTTTTATGGGAGCTGTTTGCCTGTAGGATTGTTTTCCAGCCTTTGACTCTGAGTCTGTGTTTGCTTTGACTATTGAGATGCGTTTCTTGCAGGCAGCAGAATGTTGGGTTCAATTTTCTAATCCATCCTGCCACTCTATGTCTTTTAATTGGTGCGTTTAGCCCATTGACATTGAGAGAGATTATTGTTATGGGATTTTGTCCCATTGTTCTGTTGAAATTTGGTGTATTTGAAGGGCCTTTCTTGCCTTAAAGTAGCCCATTTAGTTGTTCTCGTAACCATGGTTTTGAGTCTATGAAGTTCCTGAGCTGTTGTTTTTCTGTGAAACTGTGTGTTGTTCCTTCTATTATGAATGAGAGTCTTGCTGGGAAAAGTATTTTTGGGGAGGCATTTATTTCATTGAGTTTTTTTACTATGTCCCACCACTGTTTTCGGGCCATGAGGGTTTCATCAGAAAAATCGGCTGTGAATTTTAAGGATGCTCCTTTGTAAGAGATTTCTTTCTTCGATCTTGCTGCTTTCAGAATTTTGTCTCTGTCTAAGGTTTTGGTCATTTTGATCAGAATGTGTCTTGGGGTATTTTTTTTTTCGGATTTCTTCTAGCTGGTACCCTTCGGGCCTCCTGAATGTGGTCACAAGTTTTCTTCAGCTCTGGAAATGTTGTAGCAATGATGTCTTTGACAGTTTCTTCTTCATCGAGGTTTTCTTCCTGTCCCTCTGGGACTCCAATAATTCTTATGTTACCCCTCTTGGCTTCATCACGATCTTCTCTTGCCATCTGTTCCCGAATTGTGAGTCTCTTTTCCATTTTCTGCTCTTTTCGGGAGAGTCTCTGAACTTCATCTTCGAGCTCACTGATTCTGTTCTCAGCCGCTGTTACTCTGCTGCTGAGGCCTTCCACTGAGCTTTTCAATTCGCCTACGAGATTTTTCAGGTCTGACATTTCTGATTGCATTTTCCTCATTTCTGCCTTCAGATCCTCTTGTCTTCTATTGGCATTGGTTTCCATTGTTTCTTTTAATTCCCTAAGCATCCTAAGTAGCTCCCTTCTGAATTCCTTGTCAGAGAGGTTGTCTAACACTACAGTACTGTTGATGTCATCTGGGCTAGACTCTTCAATATGAAAGTTTGGTGGGCTTTTGCGTTGCTTTACCATTGTGAGAGGTGTGGTTTAGTCCTTCATGTTCAGTGTTACTATTCTGCTTGATAAGCAGTGTGAGTTAAGATAGGCTTATGAGTTATTGGCTACTGTATTTCTAGTGGCTGAGCTAAAATAGAGAAGTTTCCACCTAAGAAGGTAGCTTATGGTTCCTATGGCATACGTAGTGGGAAAATATTTCGCGGCCGCGTCAGCGGCCTCGGCTCCGGAAAGAGTCCCTGGCACTGGGCGAGGAGTTGGGAACATCTCCTGTTTGGAATTGGAGCCGTTCAGCTTTGTTGCCCAGAGCTGGGCCTCTGTGCCCGTCCCACGCAGATCAGGGGTTGAAAACTGGCTTTCTAGGGGCTGGTTCTAGCTGCGCGTGCCCAGAGAGGGACCCAAGCCCTTGGGAGCGGGCTGTACCTGTTGGAATTGGAGCCGTTCAGCTTTGTTGCCCAGAGCTGGGCCTCTGTGCCTGTCCCACGCAGATCAGGGGTTGAAAACCGGCTTTCTAGGGGCTGGTTGTTGCTGCTCGTGCCCAGAGAGGGACCCAAGCCCTTGGGAGCGGGCTGTACCTGTTGGAATTGGAGCCGTTCAGCTTTGTTGCCCAGAGCTGGGCCTCTGTGCCCGTCCCACGCAGATCAGGGGTTGAAAACCGGCTTTCTAGGGGCTGGTTCTAGCTGCGCGTGCCCAGAGAGGGACCCAAGCCCTTGGGAGCGGGCTGTACCTGTTGGAATTGGAGCCGTTCAGCTTTGCTGCCCAGAGCTGGGCCTCTGTGCCCGTCCCACGCAGATCAGGGGTTGAAAACCGGCTTTCTAGGGGCTGGTTCTAGCTGCGCGTGCCCAGAGAGGGACCCAAGCCCTTGGGAGCGGGCTGTACCTGTTGGAATTGGAGCAGTTCAGCTTTGCTGCCCGGAGCTGGGCCTCTGTGCCCGTCCCACGCAGATCAGGGGTTGAAAACCGGCTTTCTAGGGGCTGGTTCTAGCTGCGCGTGCCCAGAGAGGGACCCAGGCCCTTGGGAGCGGGAGGTACCTGTTGGAATTGGAGCCGTTCCAAAAATTTAATTTTATAAACTGAGCTATATTTTAAGTGATTCACAGTACTAAGGGGATCAAGTGTAAACTATTGTTTTATTTACTTTCAATAATTCCTAGGTTCTCAAAGATTTGCTCAAATGAAATGTTCACTCCTAAATAATACTAAATAATACTATTTATCTTTGTTCTCGGAGAGCCTGGCTAGCTACCGAGAGCATCTCGCCCACATGGCAAAGTTTGGCAAGCTACCCGTGGCCTATTTGATATGCCAAACACAGTAACAAGAAGTGTCACAATAGAGACATTACTGGGCCCGCTTGAGCAAATCGATGGACAACTGGTGGACGTTGCTACAGTTTCTCTAAGAAAACTTTTTTGGATCATTTTAGTGGATTATTCATAACAAGAAATACAAAATAAATTACTTAGGTTCTGCTTTGGGGGCAGGGTTTGGGGTTTGGGATGGAAACACTTGAAATATGGCTATGGGAAGGTGTAATGGTGGTGAAATTGATGTTCAAATATTAATGTAATCAATTATTGTGAACAACTTTATAAATACTGTAGGACCTCAATATGTGGATTACGGTTTTATGCGAATAATTTTCTTAGATAATTAATTTTAAGTAAAATAGTAAATGTAGACCATAAAGTTCAGGATACTGTCATTTATTATTTTTTTGTTCTCGTCTTTTGTTCTTATCTTTTCCATTCACATTTTAACACATTTACGACACCAATATAATAATATAGAGTTTCTAAGTTTAAAAATTACAAAGACAGTAGAGGAAAAGAAAAATTACATCTCATTCCTTTGAATTTACATTTCAAACCATCTCTATATAAATCAAGACAAAGTGAATCTTCTAGCAAAGTGAAGTTTCTGTCTACACAGTTCATTTTGACAAGTCAGTTTTATGTTCACAGTTTCTATGCAGAAAGAGCATCCAACATAGCATTCAACATATCCATTCACTAAACAAACTTAGCAGTTTACAAAGAAACAATATTTTTTCCTTTTTTAAAAATTTATATATATATTTTATTACTGAAATACCATGAGGTACAGTTGTAGGTTTACAAATCTTTGTGCTTGGGTTTTGGTCATACAATGATCAAATACCCATCCCTACACCAGTGCCAATTTTCCACCACCATGGATAATATCCCCCCCCCCACCCTTCCTCTGTGGCAGGGCATTCCCTTTTGTTCTCTCTCTCCTTTTGGGTGTTCTGGTCTGCAAAATAGGCATTGAGTGGCAAACATGTTCAGTCCATAGTCTACTTTTAACATGCATCTCCCCTCCTGGGAGGATCCTCCAAACACCCTTTATTTGGTGCTCCCTTTTCTATCTGAACTGCCCTTTCGCCTAGAATACCTGGCTGTCCTCTAAGCTATGGAATAATCCTCCTGGTGCTGATCTCAGCTATTCATGGGTATTAATCTCATATTTTGTTACTTTATATCCCCCAGATGAATGCAATCTTTCTATATCTATCCCTCTCTTTCTGACTCATTTCGCTTAGCATGATACTTTCCATGTTGTACCACGTATGTAAATTTCATGACTTCATCTTTTCTAATAGCTACATAGAACTCCATTGTGTAGATGTACCAAAGTTTCTTTAACCAGTCATCTGTTCTTGAGCACTCAGGTTTCTTCCAGTTTCTGGCTATTGTAAAGAGGAGCAGGGGATATTTTTCCATTTCCTCATGCCCTCTTTTATTTCCTGAAGAAGCATTTTGTAGTTTTCTTTGTACAGGTCCTTTAATTCCCTAGTTAACCTGATTCCTAGGTACTTGATTTCCTGGGGTACAATTGTGAATGGGATTGTTTTCTTTATGTCACTTTCTTCTCTTTTCACTATTTGCATATAGGAAAGCCATGAATTTTTGTGTATTGATTTTATAGCCTCCAACTTTACTATACAAGTCTGTTGTTTCAAGGAGTTTCTTGGTAGAGGTTTTAGGATTCTCTAAGTATAGTGTCATACCATCTGCGAATAGTGAGAGCTTGATTTCTTCCTTCCCTACCTGGATGCCCTTCATATCTTTTTCTTGATTAATTGATATTGCAAGTAGTTCCAGTACTATATTGAACAGTAGTGGAGAGAGTGGGCATCTTTGTCTCGTCCCTGATCTTAGGGGGAAGGTTCTCAGTTTTTCCCCATTGAGGACGATGTTTCCTGTAGTTTTGTGGTAGATGGCTTTAACTATATTGAGAAAAGTCCCCTCTGTCCCAATTTTGGTGAGGGTTTTCATCATAAACGGTTGCTGGATCTTGTCAAATGCTTTCTCTGCATCTATTGATATGATCATATGATTTTCATCTTTTCTTTTATTGATATGATGGATTATGTTGACAGATTTCCGAATGTTGAACCATCCTTGCATCACCGGGATGAATCCCACTTGGTCATGGTGTATGATCTTTCTGATGAGTTGTTGAATTCTATTTGCTACTATTTTGTTGAGAATCTTCGTATCCGTGTTCATCAGGAATATCGGCCTGAGTTTTATTTTTCTTGTCGTGTCTTTGTTTCCTTTTGGTATTAGAGAGATATGGGCTTCATAGAAACTGTTTGGGAGAGTTTCTGTTTTTTCAATTTCCTGGAAAGTCTTGAGAATAACCTACAATTGGTCCTCTTTAAATGTTTGGAAAAATTAGCTAGGGAATCCATCTGGACCTGGGCTATTGTTTTTGGGAAGACTTTTGATTACAGTTTCAATTTCCTTGATGTGAATAGGTCTATTCTGGTACACCATATCTTCTTGATTCAGCCTTGGGGGATAATAGGAATCCAGGAATTTATCCATTTCTTCTAGGTTCTCTTTTTTCGTGGCATAAAGACATTCAAAGAAGTCTCTGATGATCTTTTGAATTTCTTTGGTTTCTGTTGTGATATCCCCATTCTTATTTCTGATTCGATTTATTAGGGTTCTCTCTCTGTTTCTTTGTGAGTGTTGCTAGTGGTTTATCTGTCTTATTTATTTTCTTGAATAACCAGCTCTTGGTTTCATTGATCTTTTGAATTGCTTTTTTTTGGGGGGGGTTTCCACGTCTTTGATTTCTGCTCCAAGTTTTATAGTGTATTTCCTTCTGCACAATTTGTGCTCCTTCTGTTGATCCTCTTCTAAGAGCTTGAGCTGTGAAGTCAGGTTGTTTATGTGCATCCTTTCTTCTGTCCTAAGATATGCTTGCAGAGCTATAAATTTTCCCCTTCAAACGGTTTTTGCAGCTTCCCATAAGTTTTGGTAGCTCGTGTCTTCATTCTCAATTGTTTCCAAGTATCCTTTGATTTCATCCTTGACTTCCCTCCTGATCAACTCGTTTTGAAGCATTGAGTTTTTTAATTTCCAAGTGTTTGATTTGGTTCTCCCTATCTGTGTGTGATTCACTCCTATTCTCAGTGCATCGTGATCTGAAAAGATTGTTGATACTATTTCTATCTTCCTGATTTTATTTAGGTATGTTTTGTGGCCTCGGACATGGTCTATTTTGGAAAATGTTTCATGCGCACTGGAGAAGAATGTGTACTCTTTCTTTTTGGGGTGCAAAGCCCGGTGCAGGTCTATACGCCCTCTCTCTTCTATTTCTTCTTTCAAAGCCAACGTTTCCTTGCTGAGTTTTGTTCTTGTTGATCTATCAGAGGTGATAAGATGATGTTGAAATCTCCAGCTACTATTGTGTTGCTAGAAATGTCCTCCTTAAAATCTGTTAGCAGTTGTTTTAAATATTTAGCTGCTCCCTCATTAGGTGCATATGCATTTAAGAGTGTGATTTCTTCCTGTTGTCCATGTCCCTTGATGAAGAGAAAATAGCCTTAGTTGTCTCTTCTAATCTTTTTCAATGCAAAATTAATGCTATCAGATACTAGTATGGCCACCCCAGCTTTTCTGAGGGAGCTGTTTGCTTGCAGGATTGTTTTCCATCCTTTGACATTGAGTCTGTGTTTGCTCTGGCTGTTGAGATGAGTTTCTTGTAGGAAGCAGAATGTTGGGTTCTGTCTCTGAATCCATTTTGCCACTCTGTGTCTCTTAATTGGTGAATTTAGACCGTTGACATTGAGAGGGATTATTGTTATGGAGTTTTGTGTCATCTTTCTGTAAGGGTGTGTTGTGGTTGTAGGGTTTGTCTTGTCTTATAGTAGCCCCTTTAGCCCTTACTTTAGATTTGCTTTTGAGTCTGTGAAGTTCCTGAGCTGCTGTTTGTCTAGAAAATACTGTACCACTCCTGGAATTTTGAGTGAGAGTTTAGCTGGATAGAGTATTCTTGGTGAAGCATTCATTTCAGTGAGTTTTTTTCACTATATCTTGCCACTGCCTTCGGGCTTGCAGGGTTTCCTCTGATGCATCTGCTGTGAATCTAAGGGGTGCTCCTTTGTATGTGATTTTCTTCTTTGACCTTGCTGTTTGCAGTATTGTATCTCTATCAGGAGCATCAATCATTCTAACTATGATATGTATTGGAGTGTTTTTGTTAGGGTCTCTTTTAGCTGGTATCCTCTGGACTCCTTGAACCTGAATGACTGCATTGTGGAGCTCTGTGAATAGATCAGCAATGATTTGTTTCACCGTGTTTTTTTCATTGGGATTGTTTCCCTGAGCTTCTGTTAGTCCAATGATTCTAATGTTGTTCCTCTTGGAATCATCTCCTAGGACTCTGATTCTCTGTAGAGCTAATTTGAGGTGCCTTGCCACTGTGTGTTGTTGCCTGTTCGCTTGGTGAAGCTGATCTTCCAGCTCACTGATTCTCTCTTCTCCTGCGGTCATTCTATTGTTGAGAGAAGAGACTGAGTTTTTCATTTCATCTACGGAATCTTTTATTCGTGACATTTCTGCTCTCATTTCCTAGCGTAATTTGTCAATTTTTTCTGTCATGTTACAGGATATCTGTCTAACTGTCTGATTGAGTTGATCGAACATTTTCATGACTTCGTATCTGAATTCTTTGTCTGAGAGGTCCCTTAGGTGAACAGTATCGACAGATTCTTCTGCATTCTTTTTGTTGTCCTCCCCATGTGGTGGGGATTTGCGTTGTTTCTTCATGTTGCTGGGTTTGGGACGAGATCAGTGCAGTGTGAGCGGTGAAGAGGGAAAGGCAGGGTGGCAGAGCCAATTTTCTGCAGGCGTCTCTCTTTAAACACTTTAAAGATACAAAGCGCAAAAATATGGAAGACTAGTTAGAAATAAAAGTTCAATTAACAGCAATTATCTAGGTCATTTATAGATCTTTTTTGTCTTTTATATAATTTTCAGTATATTCTAGCTTTTCCAATCAGTATATAAGAATTTGGGGGGGGGGAGGTTGGTAAAGGTAAGGTAAAGGCCCTCCCGTTGATCATCTATTTGCTCGAGCGGGCCCAGTAACTTCTCCATTGGATACTTTGTTGTTACTGTGTTTGCCATATCGAATATGTCACAGGGAGCTTGCTAGGCTCTGCTGTGCGGGGGAGATACTCTCAGTAAATTGCCAGGCTCTCTGAGAGGGGCGGAGGAATCGAACTCGTGTCAGCCATGTTGGCTGCCTGCAAGGCAAACGCCCTACCCGCTTTGCTATCGCTCCGGGGGTGGGGGGGGTTATTTTGAATAATTAAAACTATGATTTAAATCATATAAATAAATCTAAGGATTCTTAGAATAGGGTTTAGGGTACAGTACATGGATTAAGGTGCAAGCCTTGCATGAAAGCAAACTTGGTTTGATTCCTGACATCACAAAGTCCCCCAACCATCTCCAGCTTCATCCCTGGGACCTGTAAATTCTGGTCTCGGAGGCCCTTGACAACCAACAGGGTTGCCTGGCCAAACTCTCAGGGCCCAAGCAGCATCCTGAAATGAACTTCATGCCCAGCTGTCCAGGAAATGCCAAGAAGGGTCCCAGATCTTCAGAGCCCCATTTGGGAGGTAGTAGCAACATACATGCCCCCATATCCCCACGAAATATCCTTAGAATGAGTTCATCAGAGAAACTTGATTGTTTCACAGTACTGAGTGAGACTCATTTTAAAACAGTTAAAACAGGATAAAACCATGAACATATCATCCTGAAACCTAAGTTGTACTCCCACATTTGTTCACTTTCACTCTGGCTACTGGGAGAAAATGCAGCCAGAAATGAAACACTTCTCTTCTGCTAAAACAATGCCTGGTCATCAGCACACACACACACACACACACACACACACACACACACACACACAGAGACACACACACCCCAAATATGGTTATTGTTACTTGATTATTGCTTTTTATAATTGTTAATGTTCATGTTTAGCGTGTATAAAGTTACTGTACTTCCTTCCACCACCATCAAACCCCCAAAATGGCTTAGAAATTATTAAATGGTACCAGATCAAGTTCACGTGACACAGAGCTATATGGCTGTAAAGCCAGCCACAAACAGTACTCCAGAGTTCAGAACTATATCTTATGTGGATCCACTGCAAAGGGGTACTTATGGATTACAAGGAGTCAGAGAAATTGGAAAGCCTCCAGAAGGATGAGAGAGTTAACTAACACTTCATTCCAATGGTGAAGTTACACTTCTTAGAAAATGTTTAGGTGAAGGAAAGAACAGGAGCACAACTGAGATATTGAAACAAAAGCAAATGTTCCCCTAAGATGGGGAAACTACACAATCACATTAGTAAATACAGTTCAAATTAGCCAGGGTCAGAAAGGCAAAACACTAAAGACGGAAAGAAACAATTAGTAACCCAAAAGGTGATTAATGTTCTACTTCAAACTCACTCAGCAACCTACCACTGCTAATGCAGTGAACTTGAAAAGGAGATGGTAAGTTTCACCTTGCTCTGTGTTAAATTTTACGTATCTGGTCATCTAACTCAGATAAATTAAGCTCCACTCTGAGAAATTGTTCAGAAATATCACCGTTTCACATGTCTACAAAATAATCCTTTGTTTAAGCAAGTCTCTACTGTCTCTGGCTAGAGGTCTACTATGGTGCAGTGATAACTCCACCCAGTGAAGATCCCAAGGATGTAATCTAACACACAGCCTCTCATTCCAGATAAGACAGAATCCACATCATAATAAATAATTTCAAGTTTGATGGAATTTTTTGTTTTGTTTTTCAACATTATTCCTGGTAGTGCTTTCGGGGCCTGGGATCTCTTCAGGGATTAAACTTGAGACTCTTGCATGCACTCAGTCCATTATATTACTGATCCATAAAAATTCTTTTTGTTTGGTTTGTTTTGGGGGCCACACCTGGGAGTACTCAGGAATTACTCTCAGATATGTGCTCACATATCAGTCTTGGACAGGTTGATGGGACCATATGTTCTGCCAGGGATCGAACCTGATTCGGTTGCATATAAGACAAGTGCTCAACCCATTGTACTATTGCTCCAGCCCTACCATAATGTTTCTTTCATTAATTACATTTCAGAGGTTGTATAGATAAATAATAACCAATAAACGAGAAAACGTTAAAGGAAAAACTGATAAAATCTAGTAGAATAGAAGAGTGTTAAGTGACTCAATTGAGCTTTCATTCACCAAATACATAGTGACAGTCTGCTTCTCACTCACTAATGAGTCCAAACTGATATATCCTGTAACTTAGATATAAAGAAAGTTGAAAAACTTAATAACGTGTTTCATGTAACCAAGTAACGCCTTCATGAATCTAACATCATTTGATAGTGAAAGAGGAAGCCTCAGTTTCCCCTTGCCAACAAGTGGCGTCTCCACTGTTTCCCCTCACCAGCAGTTCCATTTCCCCCATTGATCTACTCCACCTCATCTGCAAGGCCAAATCTTAAACATTCCTGGAGCTCCCCAGGACCATATTCTCCTGTCCTAGAATTAGGAATCACAATGCTAAGATAAGGAACAATACCTGAGGCAGATGACCCGAAAAGATAAACCAGCATGACCACCCTGTAGATTCCCTGCATTCTGTGTTACACAAAGACCTGTTTTTTCTGTAAAAGTCTCACAAAAAGAGCCATAGGCCCACACTAAGTTCTCTCCCACTCTGGGAATCACCTATTCCTCTCTCTTCTATTTATCAATAAACTTTTCTACTTTCTAACTCTGACAATCTTTCACGGTCATGGTCTTCCCGTTGTTCATTGATTTGCTCTAGCGGGCCCAATAACGTCTCCATCATGAGACTTGTTGTTACTGTGTTTGGCATATTAAATATGCCACGGTTAGCTTGCCAGGCTCTGTCGGGCGGGCGAGATACTCTTAGTAGCTTTCCGGGCTCTGGAGAGGGGCAGAGGAATCGAACTCTGGTGAGCCATGCTAGCTGTGGGTAAAACAAACGCCCTACCCACTGTGCTATCACTCCAGCCTGAGAATCTTTAGTACTTAATATTTTCATTCTTAAAAATATTGAAGAACCTGGATTCGCGAATGAACATAGAAACCTACTGCCGCCACTTCTGCTGCACCTGCATCAATAGTATTTGGGTGGGGGGTCAATTTGACCACGTCCAACAGACTTCCTATTTTTCTGCCTCTCTTGGAACACATGTGTTGCTGTGGCTCTGAACTGGATCTGCAGCATGAAGGCAAGCATCCTACCTCCTGCTCTTTATAATTTGGATTTTGGTTCACACCTGGCTTTGCTCAGGGATTACTCTTGGTGGACTCAGCGACCATATGGGATTCCAGGCATATATCTCGGGTCCACATGGATCTCGGGTCCGCATGTGCAAGGGAAGATCCCTACCCATTGAACTATTTGTCCAGTCCTGAACCCTGTTGCTTTAGACCATAGTGGCAAAAGTAATTAAAATACATTCTGACTTTAGAATGTAGTGCTAGAAGGGAAATTCGGCCCCGCAACCGCCGCCCCCCAGTACAGGCAATTTAATATGAGTGGAAATATGTGACATTTTGGGAAATCCCTAGTGGAGGTCTGGATTATCCTGGCTCCGCATCGCCCCCTGGTGCTGCTTGGGGGATCATGTGTTGGGCTTGACGCGGTGAGCGCGGTGTTCCGAGTGCGCAGGCGCAGTGCACGTACAGCACCCTCAGCGCCAAGTCCAGTCCCCTTGCTGGTGCAGGGCGAGCCGGGCTTTGTCGCTCCGGCTCCGGTCGCTCCCGTCTGAGTGTGACCGGCCTCAGGTGTCTGCACATCCTGAGGGGGTCTCTGCAAGACCCCAGACACGCGGGGGGTCGCAGGAGGGGAGCCGAGGGTGCGGCCCTGAGTGAGGAGGCGGTGCCGGGTCGAACTCAGGGGTCCCAGCGTGGCTCCCTCCTGTCCGGCTCCAGCCGCGGGTCTCCCGGTGCAGACCCCTGTCGCCCAGTGTAAACTCCAGTCAAGGTGCAGATCCCAGTCACCGTGCAGACGCCGGTTATTGGTGCAGACCCGCTGCCCGTCCTCAGGCAGGCAGTGAGCAGTGGGTTGCTTCCCAGGCTACCCCGCACCTGGTGGGCGGCCTGCCCTGCTGTCACTCAGGGCTCCAATGTGCTCTCCTGCCCTGGACTCCTCCCTGTGCTCTCCTCTCCTGGGCTCCTCCCTAAGCTCCTTTCCCTGATTGTTGAAACTCCTTTTACCCTTGTGTCTCTAGGAATGATCACAGATTAGGGGATGTTCATGGGCTCTCCTGGTGGCTCTCTCTGGCTGTTCAGTGCTCTTGAACCGCTTCCCCACCTGGGATGACCTTTGACTGAGGCCGACAGAGGAGAAACGAGGGCCAAGCTGGTTGATAATCAGTTGCCTTATTCCATCTCTTGTCTCGCCCAAACTCTATCCGCCACTCCCCCCCGCGCCATGACTCTCTGCCCAATTTGCCCCCAAATCTCTCTAGCCTCTCTTTAACACACTCCACAATTCTCTCTCCAACCCTTGCTCGCTAACTCTGTCTCTTGCTCTGCCCACATCTCCAACTCTGCCTCTCTCCGACTCTACCTCTCTTTCTTTTTTCACCAACTCTCTGCAACCACATTTTTTACCACCTCTTCTCAAACCAAGCCTCCCAAACTGTTCCTCCCCCCACCCAGGTACAATTAACATGTTCTTCACACCTTTCTGACCGCCTGCAGTCCACCAGGGCAAAACAGCACTTAAGGTGTGTTTCTCCCCTCCGTAGACCAGAAAGTTAATTAACATCTTATTTCAACTTCCTAATAATTGCCATTCTGTATGGACACAGGAATAGACACAATTAGACTTGTAGGACAACTCTCTTTGGGGACATCTCACCACAGACTCAGACTACAGTGCTCAGGCCCGATCGATCATTCCTAACCACATTAGGGCCCAAATCTAGTTATTACTTTTGGGTCATGACGGAATTTATCCATGACCTTGCTCTTAACTTATAGTTCAGTATTAGGGGACTTTGGCCAGGCCCATTTTGAAGCCAGGGTAGTTCACCGCTTGCCCTGGGTCCATCCAGTCCATCATCGGGGCCCTGATTTGGGGGATCTAGGCAGTAAGGGCAACTGAGGCTTAAGTTGAGAGAGCAGATGTCTACGAGGTAATATTATCTGGAGTCAATCAACTCCCAAGTTACAAAAGCATGTCTTATTAACTGTCTTCCTGTGTCCATACAAAAAGCCATTGCTCTGAGGTAGCTAACTATGCAAAGGACATTAAGAGAGAAGAACAATATTTACAAGTCAGCAGAGTCTGATCAGGAGGCAAAGGTAATTGACAGGTTGGGGGAGCAATCAACAACCCCAAACTCCCTGTGGCTGAAAAGGAAAGGCAAACCAATGTTCTCCTACAGGAGAGAAATTGGGGACATTGGTTGTCGGAAATGTGCACTGGTGAAGGGATGGGTGTGGAACATTGTATGACTGAAACCAAATCATGAACAGCTTTGTACCTTTATCTAATGGTGATCCAAAAAAAAAAAAAAGAATAAAACAATGTGAATTGGGGTAGGGTAGGGTTCTGTAAAGTAAGTATTTGTTTGACTATGTTTAAAGTTGAATAGAGAAAACAATACATAGGGCAATTGTTCATCTGAGGACAACAGGTAAATTTAGGCCAAGTATTTGATATGGGATATTATAACAATGTGAATTAGGACGTGGTTGGGGTTATTAGAGAAAGAGTGTTGGTTCATTTGAGGCTAATTAGGCAGAGCCTTTGGTGTGGGTTGCTAAAAGAATGTGGATTGCATTCAGGTATGGGTTTGGATTAAAGTTTTGTTTGATAAGGGTTTGACTGCTTTTAAAACTGAAAATGAAGTAAAGTCTAGGAAGATTGTTCAGTTGAGGATAATAGGTAAATCAATGCCCAGCCTTTAGGTTGGGTATTATAAGAGCGTGGCTTTGCTGTTTTTGGTTTATTGTTATTAGGGTTGGGTTCTGTTTGAGTAAGGATAAGGACTCGGCTACTTGTACATGTACAAGCACTGTAGCACTGTCCTCCCGTTATTCATCGATCAAGACGGCACAAATAACCTCTCCATTGTGAGACTTGTTACTGTTTTGGGAAAATAGAATATGCCATGGGTAGCTTGCCAAGCTCTGCCAAGTGGGTAGGATACTCTCAGTACCTTGCTGGGCTTTTGTGAGGGACGGAGGTATCGAACCTGGGTCAGCCATGTGCAAGGCAAACGCCCTATCAACTGTGCTATCACTCCACCCACAATTACTTGATGAGAGTAAAGTATGGAGAGATTGTTCGCTTAAGACTAATAGATAAGGTTAGGTCAAGCCTTTGGTTAGGCTTATGACTAGTGTTCTGTTATAGTGAAGGTATAGGTTTGGCTATGTTTCATGTTGAAAATTGAAGTTAAGTAGGTGGCGATTGTTCAGTTGAGACTATTAGGAAAGATTAGATTAAACCGTTGGTATGGGCTGTTAAAAGGATTTTCTAAAAATAATTGGACGAAACAGCTTTGAGTTATGGAGCTTCTCAAGAATTTACAAAGATATGACAGTAGAGAAACAAAAACTTGCCACTATGTCTTGGAGTTTCTGAAGAGATGGTAGAGCTGATCTGGGCTCAGTCGCCAGAATCCCATCTGGTCTCACCAGGAGTAAGCCCGGAACATAAGCCAGTGTGGCACCTCCAAAATGAAAGAGTAAAAGCAAAATATGTCTTAGACTGAAGGTTAATTTCATGGCAGGGATTCTGAAGATAGAATGTAGTTTACAGTTGAAGGGATATTTTCCTCACCAGATCAATTAATTCTGTTCACACTTCTTTCATTGTGATCTTCTTCAAGCATGAAATAGCCAGATCTGAGTCAGCCCCTTAATTTATATCTGACAATGGAGGATAAAAACATGTATAAAAAAGGAACATTAAACCCCGTCAGCAAAACCCCTTTGGATACAGACTGTTAAATAAGCATAGATCACCTGACTGTAATCAATGCAGAATAATTGGTGTGGATAAGATACTTTGAAACTAGGATTTTGATGGACGCTCTCTTCCTGAGTCTCTAGCCCTGCGGCATCTCCTGTCCTGTGTGCACACACATTTCTCTTCGAGAGCCAACAGGCATTAGGATGCTGTCTGGAGTATAAAACAGCAGAAGGACCTGTTTATTTTAAATACCTAAGTGGGGGCCTGAAGAAATAGTATAGCACGTAGGACACTTACCGTGCACATGGTCAACCCAGGCTCCATTCCAGGTTTCCCATGTGGTTGCCTGAGCACTGTCAGGAGTGACTTCTGAGCCAGAAGTGTGCTCTGAGCACAACTGAGTGTGACTCCAAAACAAAACAAACAGTAAGAAATCGCCATTTATGTGAGAGGCTGAATCTGCACTCAGGGCAATGCTTTCATTCTTGGTGGGGCCTGGCTCGAGCCACTGCTTCTGTGGTCTCTTGAGAAACTGTGTTCTAAATCAGGCAGGTGATGGGGCTGCTTCCAGGGGGAAGTTCCCTAACAGCTCTGAGTAGGCATGCTCCAGCAGGCTGAATCATCAGTGTTTAAAGGTGTGTGCTTGGTGAGGAAGGGCTCTCTGCAAGGAGGCAGCAAAGACCTTCTGAGGAAATAAAGAATCCTAATATAATCATGTATGAAAAAACATCAATGGCTAAGACCCAGAGACTATAAAAACCCAACTCCCAGAAGCGCGTGGCCACTAATCTTATTATCTCGTTCTTACTTTGGAGAACCGAGCAGGCAACTGAGGGTTTCCTGCTCGCATGGTAGAGTCTGGCAATCTTCCCGTGTCATACTCAATATGCAAAATACCAGAAAAAATGATAGGTCTCATTCTCCTACCCCTGAAAGAGCACTGAATATGGCTCTTTTAAGATCTCAGGGCTAGAAAGGAGACATTACTGCTGCCTGCTCAAGGCAATCGACAAACAACAGGCTGATGGTGATTCTGATCGTGATGGTCCAGGTACGTGTAGAACCGGTGTCTGAAAGCCATTCTTTATTTTCAGTGACAAGATATTTGAAACTCAGGATCTTATAGATTCTCAGGGAATTAGACTACTACATAGTTTTTCAAAACTATTTACAACTCTAATAATTGAGAAACGTAGGAAAACAACTCTTCAGTGTTAAACATTTTAATTATTTGCGCTTATTACTACTAATGAGTGCTGGAGCGATAGCACAGCGGGTAGAGTGTTTGCCTTGCATGTGGCCGTCCCAGGTTTGATTCCTCTGCCCCTCTAGGAGAGCCTGGCAAGGTACCGAGAGTATCTCGCCTGCATGGCATAGCCTGTCAAGCTACTCGTGATGTATTCAATATGCTAAAAACAGTAACAACATGCCTCACAATTTGTTGTGAGACATTACCAGTGCCCGCTCAAGCCAATCGATGAACAACGGGAGGACAGTGCTATAGTGCTACTATTTATGAAAAGTTAGGCATAAAATGTGTTTCTTAAAATATTTAGTGAATTTAAATTTATATAAAATTACATTGTAGAGAGGGAAGGGACAGCCTAGACATGATAAAAATCAGTGGCGGTTGGTGTTTGGACACATTAGTGGAGATGGAAGTGAATAACATATACCCCCAAAGCAATATTAAAACAAAGAAATATTAAAACAATTTGGGGGCAGTTGAGTCACACCCAGAACTGCTTGGGCTCCTCTTGGCTCTGTACTGAGGAGTCACTCTTGAATGCTCCAGTGAATGTACACTGTGCCGGGTACTAACCCTGTGAGTTTACCCTACACTGCTGCTAAACCCTGGGAGACATCTGGGGCCTCCTGGGGCCTTATTGCCTCAGAAGGTGCCTGTCTGCTGCCCCATACAGTACTGCCCCTCTGTGGGTGCTGTGCCTGGGCAGAGGCCCGGGGCACCTTGGCTATGTTCCCCAGGAAGGCTATGTTGGCTGCTGGGCCTGCAAGAGGACAGGATACACCCTGGCAGTGGTGCTGGGCTGGGCGTGTGTCTGGCAGCACATGGCCTTTGCGCCCCTCAGTATGCATGTGCAACCACTGGACTGGTTCCTCTCCTGGGGTTGGGGAGACTACCCATATGATGCTCAGGAGATCTGGGGGCGCCATGAGCAATTCTTTATATTTCTAAAATATTTGGTACCATGATTTCTAATGCTATTGCGATAGGGTTCCATGGACAAAGTGTCCCTCTAGCACACCAGCACCAGAGTGCCCACTGCCCTCTGCTATAGTGATAGGGGCCCATAGACACAGAGTCCTACACACCAGCACCAGAGCACCCACTGCCCACTGCTCACTGTCCACTGCTACAGTGATAGGGGACCATGGACACAGTGTCCTACACAGCAGACCAGAGCGCATGTCTGTCTGTCTGTCTGCCTGTCTCCCCCCACCCTCTTTCGTTTCCTTTTTAGGCAGTATGGTTTGCAATACTGTTACTGAAAGGGTATCATGCATATCCCTTTACCTCCTTTCAGCACTGCCCACTGCTACAGTGGTAGCGGTCCATGGACACAGTGTCCCTCCACCACACCAGCACCAGAGGGTCCATTGCCCACCCCAGCCATGGCTCCAGTCCCCTCTCCCCAGCCAGTTCCTCTCCCCAGATTCTCTTCCCTTGCCACTCAGGATACTCCACTCTGTAAGCGTCCTTCAGCTGAAGGAGGCAGGAGATTTAGGTGAGAGAACAGATGTGGTGACAGAGGAAGACTCAGATTTGTTCCCTGAGTATGCCAGATGGGGTACTGGGCCAGGAATGGGTCCAGCATCTGGAAGCTGGAATAGCCAAGGCGACCATGTGCCATACACCATCCAAAGGAACCAGAGGCTGTACCTCGATTTCAGACTTTCACTTCCAGCGACATCATAATGCATTTCTAGGGGCTGGAGCGATAGTATAGCAGGTAGGGCATTTGCCTGGCATGTGGCCAACCTGGGTTTGATTCCCACATCCCATATGGTCCCTTGAACACTGCCAGGAGTAATTCCTGAGTGCATGAGCCAGGAGTAACCCCTGTTCATCGCTGGGTGTGACCCAAAAATCATAACACAGTTCCACTATGTTAGTCACCTACTTTGAGGTGAGCTGTCACAGCTTCCCTGGTGCCTGAGAGCTGGGCTAATCTTGGAGAGTGGGAATGTGCAAATCATCCTTTTCCCTAAAAATCCCACCAGGAGTCCTTGTAGCCTCCAACTCACTACCAGTCTCCGGCTCTCAAAGGACAGAGGAGGCTTTCGGCATTTCAGTTACACCCACCTCACTCTGCCACTCTCTAGCACTCCCAAAGAACAAGATTTCTCAGCCCAGCTGAGCCTCAGCACTGCCTCAGCCCCCTACCCACCAGCAAGAAAAGCCTCCTCCTGTTTCCCTATGCCTCCTAACTTATCTTACTTTGTTCATCTCAATCCCATAAATAAATACCCAACCCTGTTATTAAACAAAAAATGTCAATTTCCCCCACCAATGCATGCAACACATAGAGCAGAACCAATCACCAGCACAACTCCCCTTTCAAGATCCATTGATTCTCCATGAGTCAGTTTTCTCCCGACCTTCCAGATCAGCAGTCACCCTTCCGTTGGCCTCTCTCTCCTCATGTACATTCACTCACACACCCTCCTATTCCTTGGTTATCCATTCACCTTTGTCCATCTATCCATCCATTCTCCCATCATTCTCATAGAAATTCCCGATCAGCCAATATATCTTCCCTTTCCACCATCCAATGACAGACCCACCATCTTCCCTGTTACCCTCCCACTTGGCTTCCAGTACTCATCTGCCATCGCATTAATATCTTTAGACAACAAAAATATAGGAGAATATATTTAGTTCAGAGATAAAAAGGTAAGTAAAATAAAAAGAATTATTTTAGAGCTAAACCTAGAAAATAATGTGAAGAAAATTCACAGGGAGATGAAATTATAGGGAGAATTTATTTAGCTGACACCAAAATTCAAGCCCCTCAGGAAAGGAGGAAAATGATACTCAAAGGAATAATGCACTATTTCATGAATAAACAACAACTCAGGAACTTCGTAGACTCAAAACCAATCTTAAAAGAAGGACTAAAGGGGCTACTGTAAGACAAGACAAATCCCTACAAGCACAACAGACCTCTACAGAAAGATGGCACAAAACCCCATACAATAATCTTTCTCAATGTCAACTAAGAGACACAGAGTGGCAAAATGAATTAAGAAACTGAACCAAACATTCTGCTACCTACAGGAAACGTATCTGAACAGCCAGAGCAAACACAGACTCAAAGTCAAAAGAAAGAAAACAATCCTTCAAGCAAACAACTCCCTCAAAGAATCCAGGGTGGCCATACTAATATCCAACAACAAAGATTTTAGGCTGAAAAAGATTTTAGGGGACAACAAAGGCCATTTTTTTAATAATCAAGGAATATGTACAGCAAGAAGAAAATCATGCTCCTAAACATATATGCATCCAATGAGGGACCACCAAAACACTTAAAACAACTTCTTGGAAACTTAAAGGAGGATATTGGTAGCAAAACAATAGTAGCTAGAGAATTCAACACCATCTTATCACCTCTGGATAGATCAACAAGATTAAAACTCAGAAGGAAGACATGGAAGAATGCCTTTGGAGGAAGAATGGCTTTGAAGAAAGGCTTTGAAGGAAGAAATGGAAGAGAGAGATCTAATAGATGTATACAGGCCTTTCCATCCCCCAAAATGTAAATACACATTCTTTTCTGCAAATGTGCACATGGAACATTTTCCAAGATAGACTATGTGCTGGGTCCCAAAACACACCTCAATAGAATCAGGAAGATAGAAATTGTATCCACTAACTTTTCATACCTTGATGCATTGAAGTCTTCCAGCAAACCCTCATAAAGTTATGTGGACACTAAATCATATACAGCATGGGGCTGGGAAAACTGTCTGGAGATATTGCCTGGACATAAGGATCTTGAGTCAGAGAGATTGTTGGGTCAAAGTGCTGAGCATATGTTCTGCATGCAGGAGTAAAGGTCACTATCCAACACTGCAGGTCCCCTTAAAGCTAAAGGAGTGAAACCCTCACCCCCAGAGTCAGAAATTTCCCTGAAATTTCTGAGAAATGGCCCAAACACACAGAGAAACACATACAGAGAAATGTTGTCTATAAAATCATAAAACACACAGAAGAAAATTTAGGGGGTATATTCTGGGATTTCAACATTAGGGATACATTCAGACACATCTCAAGTGGGGAGGGAAAAGCAATCAAGAATACATGAATAGTGTGAGTTTCCAAATAAAGGTGTGGGCACACATGTGGGACTCAAGTGTTTGGTGGCCGAGAGCCACCTTTCAGGCTAGGTGACAGCAAGAGATGGACAAAGGATTGCGGGAACAGGGGAACTGGGCCCCAGACTTGTCAGTAGCCAGTTTATTTCTCTCTCCTCCCCAGTGTAGTCTGATCTCTTTCCTTACTGCAAAACCATCGTTGTACTTTTGCCCGTAGTCCCAGTCATCATAGTTCTGTCATCCTAGTCTCCTCATAGATCTCAAAGTCCTCTACATACAGTCATCGTCCTTGGATTCCTTCTCATCCTCCTAGACCCCTCTTTCCCCTTACAGTATAGTAATATAGAAATCATGAAGGATGGGGGTACACATAGGAGGGGTTGAACAATATCAGAACATCAAACAGAGATAAAGCTAGTCATTCAGGGGATGTTCTAGGAGATTAACTCAAGGACAAAATCTCATCTGAGGGTTCAGCACTCCAGATAACTAGGAGCACTCCAGTTACTAGGAGTGCTGTACAAGGGCGGGATTGCATTTAGGGTATATTGCTTTCTCCTTTCCTCAGCTAGTAAGTAATCCATTTAAACAACCATAGTAACTTTTTATAAAATTTCTAGTCAGTTTTGTATGAACACAGTAAGAACTATATTAAGCTTAAAGGTTGGATCTTCCTTGGACATCTTGCTATATATTCCAAACCACAGTCCTCAGGCTAGGCTAGTTGACCCTAACCTCAGCAGGGTCCTTATTCAGTAACTTCTTCTTGGGTCATGACAGAGTCTTTTACCTGATGATGCTCTTAACTTATTATACTTCATACACTTAGCCTGTCTCTTTCCAATGCCAGGGTAGTTTTCAGCTTACCCTGGGCCCGTCCAATCCCTTCGTCAGGATCCTGCTTTTGGAGAGCTAGGAACCAAGTGAAACTGAGGCTTAAGTCAAGTAAATATGGCTGACCAGGAGTAAATATTATTTTGGAGCCAATTAACTTCCTTGTTACAAAGCATAGCCATCAACTATCTTTCTGTATCTATACAAAATGGACATTGCTAAATAATCCTTGCAAATGGCATGAAGGAAAGAGAAAAGTAATACAGGATTATTGGTGCTTGATGGAATTGGGTATGCCTCAGGGGCACTGTTGTGGGAGCAGCTCAAAAAACCTAAGCTCTCTGCAGGAGGAGCAAGGACACCCAATGTTATCCAATAGTATGGGACAACATAAAACTAAACGCATTTATAAAGAAAAGGAAACTACAATGGAAACAAATAAACAAACAAACAAATAAAAGCAACTCAGCAATAGGCAGAAGCTCTTTGATCATCATGCCTAAGGAAGGATTAATACCCAGAATATATTAACTCATATAACCAAAAAACAGAAAAAAATACAGTAAAAATTATTCAAAAGACATAAACAGACACTTCCTCAAAGATGGCGCACAGTCACATTAAAAAAATCAAAATTTTTTTTGAACTAGGGAAATGGCTCATAGTTGGGAAAATGGTTCAAGAAGAAATGATTGTTGGCAAGGATGTGGAGAAAAGGGCTCAGGTACTGGGAATGAAATTAGTGTAGTTGCTAGGGATAACAATATGCAGTACTTAAAAAATTAATACAGAAACTCCATATGATTCTAAAGTACCACTACTAATTATTTATCCAAAGACAATTAACAGATTTTGCTCAAATGTGAAAGTGATTTCCTAAGGCAAGCAATAACGAAGAAATGACAACTCTACCTTGCAGACCCAGTGAAAACAAAGAAGTTTCTAGAGAGAAAGGAGAAGGGGAGAGGAAGTAATGGGCAGAAGGATGTTTGTGATGGTGGGCTGGCATGGGAGCACTGGAGGTGAGGCCACCTGGTCACAGCTAAGCCCATAAAAGTCAGAAGCTGATTGTCTGAAATTCTATAGGCTAACTAATGATAAGTCTGTGGCATGGTCCTGGACCTCAAGACAAACGCAGCATAAGCTTCTATGACTGAGTGAGAGTATGAGTGTGTCTGCGAGCATGTGTGTGTGTTTGTGTGTGTGTGTGTGTGTGTGTGCGTGCATGTGCATGTATAGTTGGGGGCTGGTTACGAGGAAGGAAGTGTTCCTGCCACTGATTCAGGCAAGAATCTGGAATGCTTTTGTACCCCATTTCCGGATGATATGGTCTGTCTGAAATGCCTGTAGCACCTTTGAAGAGAAGCAGTGTACCAAATAATGACTTTAGAAATTAAGGCAGTTGGGGAGCTGGAGCAATAGCACAGCAGGTAAGGCGTTTGTCTTTCACGCGGCCGACCCACGTTCGATTCCCAGCATCCCATATGGTCCCCCGAGCATCCCAAGAAATAATTCCTGAGTGCAGAGCCAGTAGCAACCCCCTGAGCATTGCTGGGTGAGACAGAAAGAGAAAAAGACAGACAGACAGAAAAAAAGGAAGATAAATATAAAGATATCACGGTCCACGTTCCTCCAGTTGTTCATCGATTTGCTTGAGCGGGCCCAGTAACGCCTTCATTGTGAAACTTGTTACTGTGTTTGGCATATCGAAAACATCACAAGAAGCTTGCCAGGCTTTGCCATGTGGGCAAGATACTTTCGGTAGCTTACCGGGCTCTCTGAGAGGGGCAGAGGAATCGAACTCGGGTCGCACATATTGGCTGTGTGCAAGGCAAACGCCCTACCCGCTGTGCTATTGCTTCAGCCCATAAAGATATAAAGATATAAAAATATAAAGTTAAAAATATAATTCAAAATAATGGTGGCGGGAAGGTACATGGTGGTGGGATTGGTGTTGAAATATTTAATGTAATAAATTATTGTGAACAACTTTATAAATATAAAAAATTGAAAAGATAAATCAATATTTCCTTTTCCCTAATCATTATGCATCAATATTTCACTAAAGTATAAACACACTTCTCTGAACAAGTTCAAGTTTATGCAAATTTTTATACTTCTCCTCATTTTACTGAAAACCTCCACAAAGTTTTGCCCTGTATTCACCCTATTACTCCATTCACCTGACAAATCCAAGATGCAGATAGGAGACACAGGTTAGGAGAAGAACAAAACTTAGGTGATGGAACTGAGATGATTTTAGGTCGTGACCGTTCTTCCCCGAGGTTCTCCAAGAGCTTTTTTCTTACTTTTACATGTTCCTTCTATGGCCATGGAAAAATTAAGGTATTTCACAGTAGAAAGAGGAACACTCAGACAAATTGAGTTGATAAAGTCATGTCTGATCTACATCAAATTGAAATACTAGAACCAAGGGGCTAGAAGAGAACGGAAGTGTGAAATACATGCTTCTCCCAAAATCGTTGCTAGTTATATCTCTGGCATGACATGTTCCTTGAGCATCAAGATAAAGCCCTACAGGCCCTTGAGCACAACCAGATGTGGCCTACAGGTTTCGCCCAGTTTTCACTGAGGTGGCCTGGTTAACCCTGTCACTGCGGAACCTAAAAACACTGTATCCTCAAACTGAGAAGGTGGGCCGTACATCACTGAGAGGAGTTCTCAGGCCACCTAAACAGCATTTTTGAGAAACCCTACATCAATTCACTTATTAGTTAAGATTTTACACCCAAGACAGAGAAACTTTGATTTCCAGATTCCTGACTCCCAAAAGCAAAGGACCCAGAACTTCAGTGTCTTCGACCTGAGTAACTTGAAGTAACTTGTCCTCCTTTCAGAAGGATAAATTTTTCACAAGAGGAATGAGAAGAGTCCAGTTCTCAGGAAATAAGGCACAGAGGCACAAGGTCCATAGGCCTCCATGCTAACTAGAGATTTTGATGAGCTAGAATCCTAGTCCCATTCACACCCACACCATAACCACTCACTGTCCTCAGTAAGCTTTCCCCAGGAATTTATCCAACAAGATGTGCCAAGAAGCAGCTCCATGCCAGGGGGTGGAAGGCAGACAGGGATGATATAGGAGCTGAAGTTCACAGGTTGGTGCAGTTGTAAAATGCAAAATGGTGGCGCTTCTAAAATCTGGATGGATGATAATGCAGCTCACAGCCACCCTCCTGGCCTATTGGGTGTCCTGGTAGAGCTGGGTACTTCCCCAACACACCCAGTAATCCTCAGGGGCATGAGACTTCCTGCAGGAGGGAAGGTGACAGTCATCATCTTCTGCATATGGCAGCTTGTGCCTCTCCACCATGATCTGACCCCCAGCACTGCCTTGTCTGCACCACCGCACAGAACTGTCCCTTTCTGTCAGACCTTCTCTCTAGCAATCAGGGCGGTTTTAATCACAAGTCAGCACACACCCACTATTGGAAAGGATCACGGAGGGCTGCAGGTTCCATGGGGCTGGACAATCCTGACCTTCCTTGGGCACATGCAGAGCGCCCTGGCTCCATCTTGGCTCTTGACCCGCCTTATGACCAAACTGCTCTCGCACCACTCCTTTCTCTCACTCCTTCTTGGTACTAACCTGTTCTGAAACTGCACAAAATCATTGGTCAAAGGAGACCATGCGTGCAGGATGTCCTGTGTTCTGACCATGAGGGACAAAACATTCCACCTTCGCACTCACTCACCTGGAAATTCCTTCCCACACAGCTGGTGACCAAACACTCGCATCCACAAACTGACCCATGCCCACTGGAGCCTGCCCATCTGAGTTCTCCACTCCAATGATGTCAGCCGTGCTCACCCACAGGGGGAACTTCTTCTCTGACTAAATGGAGACACAGTGAGGTGGGTTAAGCCAACCTTATCCACAGTGGGTCTCCAGTGGTAAACAGCACAGAGCAGGTGCTTGTGGGCCTCTGTACGTACCAAAGATCCAGCTCCTGGTTACTGCCCCCCCAAAGCACTGGGAACACCCAACCAGACCCAGGACAGAGAGCAGCTCTGTTCTTCTTTAAGGTTAGGGACTCCATATCTAGTGTCCATGCAGCTGACCAATAGACATGTGGTGAGCAGAGACCCCAGGCCAGAGACGTTCAGAACAACAGCATCTGCCACTGCATCCCAGGTTCCAGCCTCCCTCTGACAACCAGGATTGCAGGGACATTGAGATAAGCCTTGGTGTGAGGTGACACAGAGCCATCTGACATTGCTCCTGGGAGGCAGGATGAACACTGCCATCTAGGGGGCAGACCTGTGTAGGGGAAAGGCACAGGGATGAGGATAGAAGATGAGCAAAATCAGGTGAGGAGAGAGGACAATACAGGAGAGGACAGGTCACAGGCAGAAAGACTTGGACTAGAAGGACACAGATTGTCCCAGTACACAGCCTTGAAGATGCAGGGGCTCTAATATTTTAACCCTCTCCCACTGCCAGCCTGGCTGCTAGGACCTGAGAAACAACTCACTTTGTAAAGCAGTGGGCGGTAGAGAACACCCAGTGGGAATGAATGAGCACAGCTCCACAGGGATGAATGCTCTGGTACTGCAGGCTGGCCTGCCATGGCCACTGGCCTTCCACAGCCTCGTGGCCACCAGAGATCATCCATACCCCCTGGGCTTCCCGCACACTGTGATGACCATCCTAATTCCATGTGGTAAACAGGAGGTCCCCATTTCCTCTCCGGTAGACCCTTGACCACTTCTCAGTGGGAAAGCAGAAGCAGGGGTCAACCAGTCCCAGAGTGACAGGGCAGCTTGGTGTCTGATATCCCTGTCTGCTGCCTGGGCAACAGGAATGTGGACAGCAGAGCACACAGTGAGCAAGCCCCGTGGGAAGCCGCGGAAGGGATGTGGTAGCCACAGATGGTCACAGCTGCATCCCGGAGACCCCATGCCCTCAGCACCCCCCACCCCCACCCCCGGCCCAGACATTAGCTTTGTGTGCGGGGCTGTACTAGTGTCCTGCCTCCTCCTTCCCACTGTCTCCGGGAGGGGCAGTGGGCCATGTGACCTGGACAGGGTGGGCCGGGTGCCCCAACTGTGTGGACGCCGTGGCCGGCTGCCCGCTCGAAGACTGGGGAACACAGAGAGGAAAAAAGAGGATACTGATGGGTCAGTCCAAACTAGCTGTTCCCCGCCCACAGCCCATCTGCTCACCTGAGCCCCGGGTGCCCCAAGCACCTGCTGAGCCGAGGGTGGCGGGGCTGGGACTTCCTGCCAGGGGCTTCCAGTCTCCATGCCCATGGCCAGAGTGGCTTCAGCCCTGACTGCACCCCTCTGACCTCTGACCCCTAAAATATGACCTCTCTAATCCCATCCTCCCCATTGGACACAGCTCTCTCATGAGCCCTCCTTGACTTTGGAACTGCCCCTGTGCTATCCCTGTCCTGACCCTTCTGGCCCAGAGTTGTGGACCATCTACTCATGTAAGTCCCTAGCTCCTGCACAGCTTGAACCTGCCTACACAGGTTTGCAGAAACTCTTCTCACCTAGCTGTGGTGCGGGTTTTGTTTTCCCTTCCATGATCCAGTGCATGAGCCCTTACCTAGCCCACAAATGGATGTGCAGTTTGGACCCTCACCAGAGCTGTTCCAACTGTGGGGTTTGGAACATGGCCCTTTGGCCACTGCAGAGGCTGCTGCCATTTCCAGAGCCTATCCCAGGTGGCCCCTTTTGGAGACAACACATACAGAGAGCACAGGACCTGGGAAAACAGGGCACCAAAGCCTGTCGAAGCAACAACAATTCAAGGAACACCTGCAAGTGTTTTCCAGGCACGGCCACAGGTGTACCTGCATGTGCTCTGGGATGGCTTTAGTCTGACACAACCCAATCCCAAGAACTTGACACAAACAGCGAGACTCTTCTGGGGCTCCAGGATCCTCAAGATCTGATAATGAGACCTTTGTTTTCCACCTATCCCATGAAAATGCACCCCTCAATCTTTATCCTGGTCACATAAAACATGGTCCCCTCTCCAGGGATTTTGAGATGTGCATTTTCTTGGGAGCAGACTGTGTTAATACCTCCCAAGCCCCAGATAGACCCTTTTCCACCCTCACTCCCCTCCCACTTCAGAGGAATGAAGAGCTGGTCTCAGCAAGCTGCCATCCCTGCTCTAACACTTAAAAGCCAGGTCCCCAGGGCTTTCCAGATGCTTGATCCAACTTTTCAGGTACTTTATCAGCACCCCCACCTCAGAGTCTCCTCCATCCAACCCAGCTCCACAGCCCGGCTGCCCCTCTAGGGTCTGCTCCAAGGAGGAGGAAGAGCCTAGGGACCCCTCAGCTCCCTGACTGTGACTGCATGGCTTCCTCAGTGCTCCCCAGTGGAGAGCAGAGCTTTCTCCTGACAGGTCAGTGTTGTTTAAACTCCCAGCGCTTGCTGGGGTGGGGCCAGGTGGCAAGGAGCTCGCCAAAAGGAACAACATGGAGGTTATGGGCTAGTCTATGGGAATGAGCACAGGCCCCGCTGCTGTATCTGGGTTCCCTGCAGGGCAGCTGATCTGCCCTGAAGTCTGGATGCTAGACTTTGTGTGTCCATAAAGGAGCATGCAGGAACAGTAGAAAGGTCAGACCACCTTGTTTCAGCTGTGCCATAGAGTCTGGACATACTTCATTTCTACCACAATGATCACAGTTTTAAAGAGAGTAGAACAAAACTGGTGTGGTGCCCAGGAACTGTTCTTGCTTCTGGGGACCAAATGCATGATCAGGCATGTTGAGCCACTTCACACCAGAAGCTACTGGTGCTGTGGAGGAGCCTCAAGTTTCCCCTAAAACATTCCCAACAAGAAATGAATCTCGGAACCAGGAAGCTTGCTGAAGGGATGTCTCCTGATCTTGCAGCAGGCCGATTTCACCGGGGTTCCCCAGACAGGAGCAGGTGTTGTCCCTCCACCTGCCCCTGATGAATCCAGAGCCCAATGGAAAACCCAGGTATGTGAGACCAGTGACTGCTAACTCTAGTCCTCAAGGTATCAGGGACAGCTGCTCCTTCCCATCTCCTCGCCTCTATGTCACGCCCATGAACTGCCTTTCTCCTTGTGCCATTTAAGCTCAGTAATGGCCATGATCCAGAGACTCAAAAATGAATCTCAGAATCGAGCAGCTAGCTGCAGAGATTACTTCAGACACTATTTAAAATTTTAGAATTCCAGGGCGTGCAGCCACTTTTGTGGCCATGTGACTTCTCATGCTATTCATAATAAGCTATACAAAATAAAGTATCAGTCTGTTAGGCAGGCTTGAGCGGTGGTGGTGGTAAGCTTAGAAATAATGGTGTTGGGATGGTGTAATGGTGGTGGGATTGAAATATTGAATGTAATCCATTATTGTGAATAACTTTATGAAAATAAAATTTAAAAAATTATTTTGCGTACCAAATAAAATTTAAAAAATTATTTTGCGTACCAAATAAAATTTAAAAAATTATTTTGCGTACCAAAAAAAACCACCCCATTCCTGACAGGAACTACCTGTGATTTTGAACTCTCTCCAAATAGGCAGAAAGTAACAGAGCACCAAAGGCTATATAGATCCTGAACTATCAGGGATAAAGAAAACTGCAGGTTCAGGACACCATGCTCAGTTCCAGAAGTCGAGACAGGACAGACAAGGAAAGGTTAAGGACCTTGCTGTTTGTCTTAGTGTAAAGAAAACACCAAGAGAGGACACATGTTCTCTGGATAACACAAATCGTTGCATCCCTAATACAGTTATCAGAACCTTCGTGCTTGGGTTGCATTACACAGTGCATCAAATCTCTACTCCACAATCCCAAATTTGGGGTTCTCTGCCAGCAGTGAGAGGTTTTTTTCCAGGCTTGCGTTCTCAATAAAATTCTTTGAGAACCTCACTTAAAATCTGCGTATCTGCTGTTAGCTAGTACAAGGGAGTAGAAAGAAGCTCATTGTTCATCAACCATTGAAGGAATTGCCAGATGTAGCCCTTCTGCACATGGAATATGATTCTGTAGTTAACGTTTGAACTGTGGACATGAGCTGATGTAGGTGGACCAGGAAAAGCTGTTCTCAGTGAAAGAGGCCACAGAACGCTAGATGGCCAGGTTCTGGGAATCTAGAGGAAGAAAGGAATATGGGGTTCAAGACTCAAGGATCAATGGGGAGAGAAAGGGTGATGGCTGAGTGGAGGAGGTTATGGACACCTTCTGAGGATACGAGCTCTATTTTAAAGTGTGGTGAAATTGTTTTAAAAGGTATTTTGGAGCTGAAGGAGTACAGATGATGGGGCAGTTGCTTTGAACATGGCCAACCTGGATTTGATTCCTGGCACTCCATATGGTCCCCTGAGCCCAGAAAGGAATACTTCCTGGGCAGAGCCAGAGTAAGCTCCAGCAACCATTTTGTGTGACACTAAAACAAATCAAATTGAATGTTGAGAATTGGGAAAATTGTATACACATTAAGGTGCTTGTGTTGCATGTGCACAGCCCTCGTTCTACTGATGTCTAGCACCACGTTGTCCCCTGAGCTATACCAGGAGTGAGTCCTAGAGCAAGGAGCTCTGTAGAGCAGTCACTGTTGGGTGTGACCCACGAACTCAGGGAAGAAATAGAAAGAGTCTGTCTCCCACATCTGTGAGAGCTCCTTTGTGTTGCTCTCTCCCATGCTGTGATTTTTCCCAGCGTGTTGCCCTCAATCTTTGATGTGCTTTTTGATGCATTCCAAGGAAAAGGCAGCAAACGTGAGCCACGGCTATGTCCACAGAATTGGGTGGGTCTGCTGAAACTGAGCACATCTCCCAATGGGTGGGGAGGACTCCTCCCTGCTCCAGGGAGCACAATGTCTCACAGGACCCAAACCCTGTAACGCCCTTACCTGTTTTCATCTCAGAATTATCCAAGGAGCATGAGCGACAGGAGATACCAAGAGTGTTTTCAATGAAATGAAATTTATTAACTATTTACACAATTACACAAAGGGGCTGCTCCAGCACAACCCCACCACTGGGCCCGCCAAATTATACAGAGAAGTCCTAGCTGGATGAAGATCAGGTGGAAGACAAGTCTGCTAGGGGCAGCCAGGCTCAGGAGGGAGCCCCCCGGTGACCTACTGGATGCTGTACCCATCCTGTACTGTACTCCTCTGGGCTACAGCAGGCTGGAACCTTCTCTTTGGGGGCAGGGAAGGGCCCACCAGCTCCACAGTCAAGGCTGAGCCCCCAGACACCCTGGGGTGCTCCCCAGGGAAGGGGTTCTTCTCACTAGTGCCCAGTCCTGCGCTCCCACACAGAGGACGCTTCCTGGAAGGGGCAGTAGCAGGGGCAGCAGGATTGCAGGCCCTTCTTTGAGTGGGTTGGGTCTGAGAAACCCCCCAGGCCCTCGGGCAGCGGGGGCCAGTGTCTGAGCCAGGGCTCATGGGGAAGCCCCAGGGCAGAAGGCTGTGTTGAGAGGCCTGGAGGAAGCCCAGGCTGGGCAGCTCCTCCTCCTCCTCACTGGAGCCCTCTGCTGCCACATGTGGCCCCTGGCCAGGAGGGACCTCTCCCAGAATGAGGGAGACCCTGCTGTCCAGAGTAGGGGCAGCGAGGCCGGGACAGGGGGCCTGTTCTGCCTGAAGGGATGGGGATTCCAGGCTCCCCAAAGAGAGGACAGAGGCTCGAGGTGCCATCCCAGTGGCCTCAGCCTGCACAGGCCTTGAGGCGTGTCCAAAGTCAGTCTCAGGGGGACAGGATTCAGCGCTGGCCCCTGGCTTATGGCCCCAGGTAGGAGTTGGGTTGCAGTGACCTGCGGCACTCTCAGATGGACTTGAGTCCTTTGGAGTCAGCTGGTGTTGGGGACAAGCCTTCTGGACCTCCTTGTCCAGCGCAGTCTGTAGACGCTTTTCCACAATCTGAAGGGAGGAAGGAGAGTGTGGGCATGTGGGGGTGCAGGGAGGGACAGAGAGTGACCGCGACTCCTCCCAGAGTAGAAAACCCAGATCTCTGTCCCACTAAGGGCCCTCACCCCCACCAACCCTTCCCTCACCCCATATTCACGTCCTCATCTTCCCTGAGGACTCAAAGGGTGGCCTCTGGCCATGGCCTGGGCAGGGAGGGCATCAAGTGACTAGGCCCCAGTGCTAGGCGCCCCTCCCTGACTCATGACCCACCTGCTGCTCTGAGTGCCTTGGGACCTGTCCCCTGTGTCCCCTGCAGGGACTCTTTTCCAGCAATCACATGCAAAATGCCTCCGTGGGCCACTACCCATTGCCTTACAGGAAACCCTCACATAATTCCCCTGGGTCCTGCATGGATCCCAGAGACCTATGTGCCTCACCTGTGTGGGGGTGAGTCCTTCCTCCTCCTCGAGCTCCTCAGCCAGGTCCAGGAGATCCAGCTGGGATTCTGGGGAGAGCAGGTGCGCCAGGAAGCTGGGGTGAATGACTGCCTCGACCTGGGAGGGGGAAGCGGGTGTGAGGGTTCTCATACGGACTAGGAAGGAATTAAGATACAAACACACCCGTTCTCAGCACAGTGCAGGGTCTTGGACGGTTTCACATAGTCTCTGTCATGTACACACATGACACAAAGACACACACTCTTCCACCTCTAGGCACATGTACATGTATCCACACGTTTCTGCGCAGAGCCCACACAGTACACAGATGGAAACACACAGATGTTCACACATCCACCAAACCCAGAAATTCACAAACTAGGGCCAATGTTTGTACACAGGGAGACACATGTGCACACATACACACAAACACAAGTAGAAATATGTCACTACCAAGCCCTGGACAGAAGCAACCCTGCGCCCTCCCCACCCTACAGCAGCGCCCAAAACCCACCTTGGTAACAAAGGCCTCCTGGGAGCACAGCTCGTACACATAGCTCAGGAGCCCCGGGTCAGGGCATGTCCCGGCCTCCACCTGCTGCTCCTTACTGCCCGCTGCCCTTCGGCCAAGGGGCGCCCCGCAGACTGTATCGGGGGCCTTTAGCTGCTCGTCCATGATATCCATGTTCTCCTGAATGGTCTCAGGGGGGATCTCCTTGGGGGCCTTGATTTTGGGGGCCCGCTGTGATTTGTGCGTCTTGGGGCAGGCTGCCCGAGCCCGGGGTCTGGATTTCTTAGGGACACAGGCTGAGGAGGAAGAAGGGGAGTGGGACGTGAGGGGACCCCGCGTCCATTGCCCTTAGACACACAGCACTGAGCACAGAAATGGGGACGGATACCTGTGGGAAGTGTCAGGTCAGGTGTGTGTCTACATCTGTGTGTAATAGAATCCCATAACTGCGTGAGGGATGAGGGGACCCTCAAAGGGAGGAGGGGTCAACCGTGTCCCCAGGGTCTCCAAACCCACTTCAAAGGTGAGTCTGACGCCCTCAGGCAGTGTGCTGTGTTCAGGGAGAGGGAGAAACCCAGGAACAGGGCGCCGCTGAGCATAGGCCTGGGTGTCCCCAGGAGAGTGAAGGCTCCCTGGCAGGGCAGGAACCCTAGCACCTTCCTGGACCTATGAAAATTAGCTGGGGAACAGGGTCGGTACCTGGCTGCTGGCCTAGCGGTGGGCCTGGAGCCCCCTGAGGCTCAGGCCTGGGTGGGGCAGGGGTTGGCAGGCCCTGTACTCCGTTCATCCACTGCAGCTTCTGCGCTTCCATCTCTTCCTCACCCTCAAACTCCATGAACCTGGTATGGGGAGCACAAACCCCATTGAGTTGGGCTGGCCTGGACCACACTGGATGAGGCAGGGACAGGGAACACTCACGGCCAAGACCTCAGGAGGGTGGAGAATGGGTGGGCACAGACCCCAGCGCCCCCAGTGATTCCCCATATCAACCTTTTGAGGGTCACAGAAAATAAGGGACTGTGACCCTCAGAATGTGGTCAGGAGCCCCAGAGTGGGGTGGGGAGAAGTGTCCCGGCCCCAGGAGGGACAAGCTTCCACAGGGGAAGGGCCTCCGGGGATTCCAAGGACGCCTTGGCCATCTGGGAGCAGCCCCTGAAGGCCAGTCCTGCAGCCAGCCCCAACCCCCACTCTCTGCCCAGGACTGACTTACTTGGCAGCCATGTCGTAGTAGATCATGCGGTCAAAATTGCTCGTGCCCTCCCATTCCCGCAGGGCCCGGCGCAGGCCTTCCTCCAGGCTCATGGTGGGCTTCAGGCGGGCCAGGGTGCGCAGAACCGGGCTGCAAGGAGAGGCTCGGTCAGGGTCTGTATCTGCCGGGAGCCCCCGCTGCCCTACACCCATGCCTAGACCCCCGATGGCGGCCTGGTCTCCCCGCGCAGAGTTGACTCTGCCTCCCAGACCCCAGCTAAGTGGCCATGCTGGTGTGATCCCTCAGCTCTGGGGATACGTCATGAGATGCCAAGGCCGAGCAGCCATGGCCTGTCTGAACCCTGTTGCATCTGTGCTTTGTCTGGTCTTAGGAACAGAATGTCTCTCCTACAGACCACAGGTCAGGTCCAACCCTGATGAGCAGACTGAGTTGAAGCTTTAGGGCATGACTGGTCACTATGGGATTTGAGCCTAAATTCCGGGGTGACATTCCTGAGGTCACGCTGTCATGGACCCTACCTTGGGGGGTCACCCCTGTCCCTTCCTGTGAAGCTCCCATTAGGTCTAGGACACCCGAGGGACTTACATGAGGAAGCAGGAAACAGCCTCAGTGTCCGGAGTCTGAGGAAGGTACCTCCGGGTCAGGGCCTTGAATTTCTGCCAGCGCCGAAAGTTCTCGTAGACGCTACTGGGCCTGCTGGAGGTTTCAGGTGATGCCTGGTTCCGGGTGGTGGCTGGACCAGTCTCCCCACAAACCCACTGGGGCAGTGATCCACCACTGGATGGGAGGATGATGGGAACCACCTGGGCCACTGGCAGTGGAGCCTGAGGAGGATGGTCTCCTGTCCCAGCCTGGGTGACAGTAGTAGCTGGGGTCGGCATAACGGTCTCTGGCACAGATGACACCAAGTAGACGGGTGCAGGATGCCCATTCACGGCAGATGGAACTTCTGGGCCCCCCCAGTTGAGTGAAGCCTGTGTCAGGATGACAGGCTGGTTCTGGGCTGATTCCACAAGCCCCACCTCAGGGCTGACCTGGATGATGACCTTGCAAGGTTCAGGAACGCGGGGACCATGGCTTGCAGCTCCTGTCATCACAGGCACCATGGGGAAAGGTGACAGTACCAGAGGGTTGCCAGGAGCAATGGCCGAGGTCACCAGAGGGGGCATCTGGATGGGCTCCCAGGGTGGTGGCTGGGGGAGCCCTGGATTGAGAAAGGGCAAGACCCGGAAAGCAGAGCCGGAGACCCCAAGGTTCATGGTCATCTCTGGGAGCAGCACAGGAGACACTGTGGAGAGGAGGGAGGGGAGTGAGAGGGAGACGGTGTGGGGGGTCTCACTGGCCCAACCATCTCTAGATCAGGCCCTTTGAAAGGAATGAGGTGGTGTGCCCTGTCTCAGCCCTGAGTCCCGGGCACAGGCCATCCCTCCCCTCCAGCTGGGTTATACTTCGTGGAGATCCTAAGGCTAGGGTTCTTGTGTTCTGGGAGAGTTCCATCAGGGATGGCAGCAGGTGTGGAAATGGCCAGAGATTTCACCAGTCAGACACTTGGGGATGTTTCCAGAGTTCTGGAGCTGCTGATCATGTTAGATTGAAAATTGGTAACATCTTCTAAATAATCTAAGACTTTATCCCAGAGACAGATACAGGATAATTAACATCAGGCACAAACCAGGTGCCAGGAAAGAAAATTGTCTGCCACTATCGTTACTCAGGTGGAATTCACACAGAGACTCGCACTAGAGATGACCCAGAGCCTGTGTGCATCATGCTCAGGACAGAGGCCCTGATGTCTCCAACTGCTCTGACGATGCTCTTTCTGCCTCAGTACACTCCACCTCTCCTCAAGGAACAGACATTCACAGACTTTTCTCAGGAAAACCCCACATATCACACACACACACACACACAGAAACACACACTCATTCTCACAAACTCACACATAGACTCACACATCCATTTATTCCTTGTCTGTGAGGGAAGTATCCAATTCTCAATCAATCTTCACCTCAGAGCCGAAATGCTTGCTGGGGCTGCACCATGAGATGCCAGACCATGGAAGAACAAACTTCACCAAAAGGAGAACAATCCAGAACAACTCAGGAAGCTGAGTCGTAACTACGCTGAAGTCACATGTCTCCCAACCTGCTGACCCAAGGAAGCTGCTGGGCTCAGCCAGCAGAGAGTTTAAGTCTGCAGAAGTGTCAGGCTCTGACTGTGGCAGTTAGTCACTTGCAGCCCAGCTCTGTGGAGGACTCATCATGGCAAAATTACACACAGACAGCCTCACTCAACAAGGTTCAGGCTGAACCATCTGTGCTGAGCTGTCCACCTCAGGTTGAGCTCAGCCCAAGTCTAATTACTTCTAAACTTATTCTAGAGCACAGGAGGAGACATGGACTCAGCATGCCTGGGTCTTTCCTGTGCCACCACAAAACAGTCCCTCCAGACACATGACAAATGGCCCTGTTCCTCCATCCACCAGCAGGACACTCACATATAAAACAGCCATATGCCTGCTGCCTCCCTCTGTCCATACCAATGACCTTCCCCCAGGTAATTTGACACAACTCCAAAGATGCCCTCCCAGACCCCTCAGGTTCTCCTGGGCTCCCTTTGCTGTACAGGTGAGCTATCTATGGAGCCCAGGTCTTTCTCCTCGTTCACCCACTCAAAACATGTTGTTCCCAGTCAGGGTAACTATGAACCCAAATGATTTCAGTGTGACAGAGACTTTATCACATACACAGACACCCTCACAGGCTTACCTCCTCCTGACGCCATCGCCATAGACGAGGCCAGAGGCTACTGCAGTTTATCAGCCTTCACAACAGCAAAACTCAGGACTAGGATCAGAGAGTGAACTGCTCACGCAGACGCTCAGGATCCGAGTGGGTGAGGGTGAAGTTTGAATTCAAACCTCAGAATCTTGGGCTCAAGACATTCTGCAGTGGGGGAGGGGAGGGCCAGGAGGGCCTGGCTGGGGAAACATTCCATGAAGGGCTCTGATTGGACGGCCAGAACCAGAACTTTCCTTCAAACTGCTCAATGGCAGAGCAGCTCACATGGCCTCTTCCAGCCACTTAGACAAAGTTTCCCAATTCTCAGCACACAGGTTGGCTTGGTCTTCACTGTATCTCAATACTTTATCCACCAGTCTAGTTGTGTGCCCCTCAGATCTCTCTCCTTCCTCTCTTCCTGTTGACCTCCTTCAACAGAGTCTACGCTTTCTTTGCAATATTCAGTCATTTGTGACTTGTGAACCAATGGAGGTCAAAAATTAAAAGGAGTTTTCCCAAGCAAATGCAGTGGGTTTTGCTTTTTTGTTTCTTTGTTTTGCTGATCCTTCATTAGGGTCCAATCCCTAGGACTGAAAGTAATGTAGATTTGTCTAACATGTTTGACTAGCTTTTTCAAAGTTTCTTTCTACTGGAAGCTCTTATCCTTCCTGGAATAGCAAAGAAGTTTCATGTTAAAACAGCTACGAAGATCAAACTTACTTCTTTGCATTTGCAATACATTTTATGGATGATTTGCCTCCTAAATATAATGTTGAATTGAGGAATATCTTTAGTGGTTCAAAGCTAAGTTTTGCCAAAGGCTCAGTGATGTGTTTTTAATGCATAGCTGCGTGTTCCCTTCAACTTCGCCTTGTAATACAATGCTCTCTCCCACACCATACTGGTTTTCTGTTGTTAACATATTTCTATACATGTACTATGAACTGAAACCCCTAAGGATCTCATTTTTATGAACTCATAACTGATTTCCACTCTGGTTAAAAGTATATGTACGTTCTACCAGCTGGCATGTGTAGTGATTTCTTTATATTGGTCAAACGGCTTCTGTCCTGTTCAGGAGACTCCATCCCCACAGCATGAACTTCTGCAGTCCCTAACTGAATCCTTATTATGCCTGAAAAGCCACCAATCTCGTGCATGACTGGCCGACATTTGCATCACTGCAGCCTGTAGGTGCGCGCGCATTGGGGCTGTCCTGGCTCAGTTCTAAGCAGTTAGAGGTAACGGACACGCACGCGCACCTGCATCTCTCGCGGGGTCTGCAACTGCCAACGTCCTACAAGCTATGGGTGTAATGACTCCTCTTTGGGATAGTTGCACCCATTCCTATGTCAGGCTCAACAGAGGGGTATGTGGCACTTTCCAGCCTTCTGGGGGCGCGTCTCCTCCAGGCTCTGGCAGCGCCGCACACCTGTGCCAGATCGGTTCCGGATCTGGACGCTGAGAGCTAGGGTGGTAAAGGACTCCTGGGACCATTCAGACTGCTACTTGGGGTCGGAGCGAATGTGCAGCGGGGGAGGGCCATTGCCTTGCATATGGCCAACCTGGCTTCCATCCTCTTCATCCCAGATGGTACCCTGAGTACCGCCAGAGTAATTCCTGAGTGCAAAGGAATTCCTCAGCACAGCCAGTGTGGATTCAAACCAAAACAAAAGAATCCCAAAATACAACAGCAATAAAACAGCAGGAGCAAACGAAGTCCTACTACCATGTGGACCTTTTGTGTAGGATGCAAAAGCAAACACAAAGTTTTTCCTTATTGAAAACTTTAGCCCTTGAACATGAAAAAAGTCAGGTCATTCCTAAATGGGGAAAATGGGAAGCTCTGACATACATAGAAAATACATACATAGAAACGCTTCACCTTTGTTTCCCAAAACGTTTTAGAAACCAACAGTTAGGTTCCATCACTATTTCTTTGTCAATAATTGAAACAGTTTTCTTCACTTAAAATATTGAAACAATCATAATCTGACATCCAATTGTTGTGCAATTGGTAGCCTGTTTGGCAGGAGATGCAAGAATTAAGCAAATATCGACAGAGATAAGTAAGGTTCAGTTAAGCTTACAAAATTGACAGTGAAACTATGTTTTTGTATATTGTAATGCCTTAAAAACCTCTTAAATGTGTGTTCATCATCTGTAGTATTTTTGGACACAGACACTTCATTTATAGAGAACAGCTAGAGGTGTCCAGCCATTGTCAGCTCCCAAGTACATGGGTGTAATGCTGCAATCCCAGATCTGTTTGAGTTTATGCATGGTGATTACCAGTTGCAAGAAAGCAGTATGATGGCCAGATGACAGAGACAGGGATTTCAGATTGTTTACTTCAGGAAGCAGCTAGTGAAATTTTTGGCCCAGCAGAGCAAGCTTAGCTTGATGACCCCTCAAATATGAGGAACCTGTGGTGGTGGTGGTGGTTCTGGTATCATGGCTACACTAATTCAGTTGCCTTTATTCCACGAAGAATTTGTTTGGACGAGAAATATCTGCTTTAGAAAGGGGAGAGCAAAGAGCAATTGGAAAGAATCTTGAGAAATTCCAGAGCGAAGGAGGATGGTGTACTGGGCAGACAAGGCAGCAGCTTATTGAGTGTGTCCAATCTCTCCTGGGAGTAGCGAGTCATGGAAGCTCTTATGGATTCTTTCCCAGGGCACAGAATGAGGGGTGTTCTTCACCCTGAGTTGTGAAGGTCCAGTGTTGATGTGTTTGCAAAGTTAGGCACAGGTGTAGTGGTCATGGGATGTGGTTTTCTGCATGTTATATGTGCATCGCACAACTAAGGTCATATATGTTGTCATCAGTAACTCTCGACCTGGGTGCCTTTCCCCACCATTGTCCTCAGATCACTTTCAGTCTGCTTCTTCCTTGACTGAGGTTTGTTTTGTAATCAAAAGTCAAGACATCTTTTCATTCAGGAGTTTTTAATTACTTTCCTTTGTTTATATAGCATGCTGAGATCCTACAATATTTGTCCTTTCTCTGGATTCTTTTGCTTGTCTGCATGCCCTCCTTCCATCCAATTTGCAGGAGTCTGCAAGATTTTACCTTTTCTTGTAGCTGAGTAGTGCTCTGTTCTGCGTGTTTATACTACAACTTTATCTGTTTATGTGTCCACTTGGGGTTTTCCTGAGTATTGTACTTAGCACGGCAGTGAATATAGGAGTGCATATATCATTTTGATTTTTCTATCAAGGGGTTTTGGTGGGAACATGCAAATGTGAAGTCACTAGGTCTTTTGGAACCTATATTCTTGCTCCACTACCCAACTGCTGCAACACTCCATGCTGCTTTCCACACACTTGGGCCGAGCCTCACATACGAGTGAACATATTCGTGGCCACAACCCTACCCATTTTCCATCATTACCACACCATATTTGATGGGTTTCAGACAGTAGGCAACAAATGATAAGTAAAGTAAGTAAAGGCCCTCCCGTTGATCATCGATTTCCTCAAGTGGGCCCAGTAACGTCTCCATTGGACACTTTGTTGTTACTGTGTTTGGCATATCGAATAAATCCCGGGTAACTTGCCAGGCTCTGCCATGTAGGCGAGATACTCTCGGTAGCTTGCCGGGCTCTCTAAGAGGGGTGGAGGAATCGATCTCGGGTCGGCCCTGTGGGTTGCCTGCAAGGCAAATACCCTACCGCTGTGCTATCGCTCCAGCCCACAAGTAAATATATAATATTACATATATTACATTTATATTTTATATAAATATGTATTATATTTATTTAATTCAGAGAGTGCAGTAATCTACTGAGAGTATCCTGCCCACACTCCAACTTAGGCTATTCATCTTTGGATATTTTTTTCTTGTCAATTTTCTTTATTCTTCCAGAACCAACTGGTGAATTGGCTAATTTTTCCTTTCATTTGAGAATTTTCTTATTTCTTATTTTTAATTTTATTTTTATAAAATAGTTCACAATATTTGATTACATTTTATATTTGATCGCCAATCCCAACACCATTACACATTCCCACTACCATATTTCGGATGTTTTCATCCCAAACCCCCACCTCTGCCCCATAGCAGAATGAAAATAATTTATTTTGCATTATTTGTTATGAATAAAATGCTAAAAATGCTCCAAAATGTTTCTTTAGAGAAAAGTGTATGAAGATTGTTGTGTTTCACGCATTAACCACTAAACCCTTCTATAAGAGATTATGAGCATGTTGTTAAAGGTTCAGCCCTTTGTGCATAGATATTGGGCTGGAGCAATAGCACAGGGGTAGGGCGTTTGCCTTGCATGCGGCCGACCCGGGTTCAATTCCTTTGTCCCGCTCAAAGACCCTGCAAGCTACTGAGAGTATCTCGCCCGCAAGGCAAAGCCTGGCAAGCTACCCGTGATTTATTCGATATTCCAAAGAAAGTAACAACAAGTCACAAAATGGAGACGTTACTGGGGTGCTCAATCAAATCCATGAACAATGGGAGGACAGTAACAGTGATATACATATATATACATACATATATATGTAAAGATATATTTCCCTCGAGAATTGGTTGCCTTCATCAAATGTGGTGTGACACTCTTGGAAGATGGGTTGTGTCAGGTATGAAATGCAGCCGCAGGGTCGAGGAATAGGTTCAGTCATGGGTGAGGCTCTGCCTGAACATGTGAAGAGCAGCCGTGACCATGGCAGCGGTTGAATTCTGGAGGGTTTTGGCTGCCAGGTCTTGACGTAGGCCTTCAGTGCTGTGAAATTTCTCATAACTCTGCAGCATGTCACGTGTATTAGAAAGATGTGTTTCCTTTCTTATTTGTCTCTTTTTTTCCCCTCTAATTTCCACTTAACTTTCATTCTCGTACCATTGGCTGTTCAGTTTTTTTTTATTTTCATGCATATATGTAGTTCTAATTTTTCTTTATGATTAATTTTTACTTTCTTGCAATTGTGTTCACATTAGTTACTTGGCATGTTTTAGATATTCTTGAAATTGCTAAGAAAATTTTTGTGGTCTAACAAATGATCAGTCCTAGCAAATATCCCATGTGCACTTAGGAAGATTGTGATGCATTTATTGCTTTATATTTGTATAGTAAATAAGTATGCATGTATATTTTTCCTTCATTGCTTTGAATTTGATTTCTGATTCTCTGGCTCTGCTGTGTTGGTTGTGTTCTGGGTTATTTGCACTCCGACTCTATAGGTGGAGACCCCAGATAGATTGTTGTGTTCCCTTCCACCCATTCCGGGCTTGAATGAGCCCTAAATACACCAGGAGACCAGCACCCACTGCCATCTAGCTCCCAAGTGGGTTGAACACCAAAGGAGTTTATGGATGTCTAAGATGGTTAAAATAATAAGCCTGTGTGCATAGTTTGGGTCATGTGACAGCAAGAGAGAATTTTTCTCATTGCAAACCATCACTACTTCAGTCGGTAGCATTTCAAGTCCTCCTAAATGAGGATGATGAGTGACAGGCGTAAGGTTAATCTTTGCAGGTCATGTGTGCCTTCCCTGTTAACTTAGAATTAATAACCAACAGTTCTAACCACTGCTTTGTTGGGGGAACAGTATTTATTCTTACAGTTATTGCAGTTCATCCCACCAAAATGCACAAGACTTTCCACCACTATCCATGTGCTACTTCCAGCTTCACGTCTTGTTTTATCCCACTCCTCCCCCAAGTGTATGGTAATCTCAGGTTTGGAATTCAAGGATAAGGGGTTGCCATATTTGACACTTTCTATTTCGTTGTTTTCTGACTCCCAGTATCACACACGAGAGAGATTGTGTGAGTTTTGTCTTAATCTCTCTTACTTATTTCAACTAACTTACTTATTGAAATTAAGACTTTTGTCTTAATCCCTCTGATTTATTCCAGCTCCAGTCAGAGATTTCATTATTTTGTAATAGCTTAGTAAAATTCCATTGTGTACATCTGCATGTGTGCATGTGTGTCCTAACTTCTTTATTCATCCATCATTGATGTTTGGGTTGTCTCCATATCCTGGCTATTCTAATTAGGCTTCGATGAACACAGGTATTCATATATTTTTTCAAATTAATATTTTCTGTTTTAGTGGGGCAATGCCAACAAATGAAATCTCTGAAACATATGAAAATTATATTTTTATTGTTTTGGTGAAATCTCTGGAGTGTTTTCCCTAGAAGTTGAACGAGTTCAGTTTCCCAGTGAGGTTTCCTTTTTTACATTCCTGCCAACAGTAGTTGTTTCTACTCTTTGTGAAATATGCATTTTCACTGGTGGGTGATAATATCTCATTGTTTTGATTTGCAAAATCCTCGGGATAGTTGATACTGAACATGTTTTCATACACTTATTGATCATTTGTATGTCCTCTTTGTGGATGGGTCTCACTTCTCTCCTATTTGATGTGATGATTTGGGTTGTGTTGAGCTTTTTCATGCTTTATACATCTTGATATTGGTCCTTTATTTGTTATATGTTTGAAAATATTTTCTCCCACGCAGTAGGGCAGTTTTAAAATTTTATCTCAAGTTTCATTTGTTCTGTAATCACTTGTACATTTGCTTTAATCCCCTTTGTATTTTTATTTCTTTTACCAGTGAAATCAAACCATTGCACAGACCTATGAGGTTCCTTTCCTAGACAGGTCTGTATATGCTTTCAAAAATGTATTGTATGGATTATGGTCCTATATCAAAGCCTATAATCCACTTTGAATTAACTTTGGGTGGATATGAGATACGTATTTCCTTCTCTTTTTTTACATTTTATTTTCCAGTTTTCCCCACATGTTAGTTGAAGAGGACTTGCCTGCCCCACTTTATGTACCTAGCAACTTTGTCATAGATTTTTCAATAAATATGTGCGTTATATCTGTGTGCTGTCAATTCTACCCCATGGCCCTGAGAGTTTGCTTTTTTTTCAATAGATCATAATTTTGATTACTATATTGTGCAACGTTGCTTCTGACCTTATCTTTAATGCGCCCCCTTCCAATCTTGATTCTTCCAATATCTTCCTATCTTATTGGTTAACCCTATAGTCTTAACCTATCCCCACCACCACCACCGCCAGTTAACTAGTTTTCACCCATGGCCCTTTTGGGTATTTCTGGGGTCTCACTGACAGCCATACATCCTAAGAAGAGAAAATTTACTATAGTACAATATTAAGCCAGGAAATGCAATACTTCCCTCCTTTTTTCTTAAAATTGCTTTTAGTTCTCAGGGAGTTTTATGATTCTGTATTAATTTCACTAAAAGTTTTTCTAAATTGTTGATGAATGTCATCAGAATCTTGAACAACTGCATTAAATATGTATAATTTGGGTATTATCATTTGGGCAATGTTAATTTTTCATACCCATAAACATGTAATATTTTCCGATTTCTGGGGTTCCTTTCCTTTTCCTTTGTAAAATGACTGATAAAACTCATGTAGTTTTTTACATTTGTTGTGAATATTAGTTTGATTTCTAGGTTTTTGTTATTTTGCATCACTCCCAGAGGAGCTCAGGTCTTACTGCTGACTCAGTGATTGTGAGTGACACCCAGGGGGCTTGGGAAAACATGTGGGTGCTGAGGATCTAATTTGTCTTGGCTGTGTGTTAGTGAATCCATTTTGGATCTGTACTTTTGCTTGGGCAGGTTTTTTACTGATTTTTTTTTCATTCTAATTTTTGTTTGGGGTCTACACTAGCAGTGCTCAGGGATTACTCCTGGCTCTGTACACAGAGATCACTCCTGGTGGGACTTGGAGGATTCTGGGTGATATTGAATATTGGATCCAAGTCAGCGTCATTCAAGAAAGTACGTTACTCACTACACTATTGCATTTGTTTCTTTACTGCCCTTCTAGAAATTCTATAATTCAGTGATTTTTCTCTTCTGTTGTCAGTTAAATAGCTTACATTATTTATTTAAAAATTTTCTTTTCTAGACCTCTTTTTTATTTGTTTGTGAGCCACATCCACTGGTGCTTGGGCTTATCATGGCTCTGCATGCAGAGAACAATCCTGGCTGGCTAAGCAGACCACATGGGGAACAAGGGATCAAACAGATCAGTCATGTGCAAGTAAGTGCCCTACCTGGTTTGCTATCTTTCTGGTCTCTGTCTCTTGCTTATTGATGAGGACATGTGTACTGTCTTTTTAAAAAAAATTATTGAATCACTGTGAGACAGTTACAAAGCTTCCCTGTTTGAGTTTCAGTCATACAAGGATCAAAAACCCATCCCTCCACCAATGCACATCTTCCACCACCAATGTCCCCAGTATCCCTACCGTCCCACCCCTCCCCCTGCCTCTATGGCAGACAGTCTCCCCTATGCTCCTTTTTAAATTCCTTGTTGTGATTCACATAAGATGTCTCCTGGTCACAAGTGCCTTAGCGTGCTCTTGGAATTCTAACATTCTAGATAAGTCGGGTGTGTAAAATCTCTGCAGCAAGCTACTCGATTTGAGATTCTTTTGTGTGTCTGGATCATGGCCATTAAGAAGCTTAAGTAGCAGCCAGAGGCAGTTTGTGGGCATGACATCCAGGGTCCTATGGGGATGGGGGAAGAGAGGGACCCTACCATCCCCTATCCCTTGATAAGAGACAACAAGGAGTTTGTTGTCTCTGAACCCTCTTACCTGCACTTCTCTCTGGGTTCTGAAAGTTGGCAACCTCCAGGGAGGTGGGGCTTAGGGGGCAGGTGGAGGGACATTGCCTTCCGCCCCCCCCAAATCTGGGCATGTCAGTGAAGTTGGTCTGGCTTGAATTCTGGTGGCATCTCTGCAGTAAGCTGCTCTGTTTGAGACTCTTTTGTTTCTCTAGATCATGGCCCTTGTTTCCATCTTTTCCAGAGAAATTGGCATATGCCATGCAGGGCAAGCCTGCTCTCCCACAGTGCACCACCGGCCTTAACTATAGCTTTTGTTCTCTTTCAAAATTTATTGGCCTCTGAAAATAAGGCCAAGAAATGAGCCTGTATAGCTGAGCCAGCGGTGGTTTTTCTGTGTGGCTCCCACATATGTAACTTTTGTTGGTTTACTTTCCTGGTACACTTGGACCCAAGTTTTTGGGCTCCCACCAAAGGCACAGCAGCATTGAAGACACCAGCAGGCTGCTGATGCGCTCACCCTGAAGGAAAAGTTTGAACTTCTGGCAGAATCATATTCCCCCCACCCACCGCCAAGTGTGTCACTGATTCAATTTTGGCTTGTTCCATTCTAATACTGAGTCCTACTATTGTATTCTTTACCTCTTCTGTTCAATTACTTATTGTTTCTTCCCTCAGTCTATTTGTAGGTTCATTGACACTTGTGATGCTTTAGTAGTTCAGTGGTTATGAAGAGCATTTTGTTGCTTTAGGTCATGTGAGTCAGTGTCAGAATTTATGAAGCACTTGAGAAGTGTTCTGGGCTTCTGTCTCTGTCCAAAGAATGGTGAAATTTCTTAATTTTTTTCATTATTACTAGTGCTTCATGTGAGTTTTTGGTTTAACTCTGGGTTCAAGGTGGTCTGAGCAGTGATGTACTGTTCCCATTGGTGTCTCAGGCTATTTTGATATGTAAGGGTTAAATTGTACTTTTGCTCTACTTCTGCTGTACCACTTGAATTAAGAAATACCTTCTCATGATGTATTGCTATAGTGACAGCAAAGTTAGAAATGTGAGCGGGAGCTAAGCAAAGGCAACCAGGAGACAGCCAGAGGCAGGAACTCTGAGTGGCTCATTCTAGGAACCTAGCAGAGAAGAATAGGTCATCAGTAATAAGTCTTGGTTCAGAATGGAGCAGAAGGACCCAAACCCACCTGTTACCCGGGCGGAGAAGTAGGCAAGGGTCACAGAAACAATTATTCAATTAATAGATGTCTCTATGGGACCTAAAACAATGTGTCCATAACAAAGATTTCCAGCAACAGGTACCACAACTAAGACCCTTCCTGCTTCAGTGTAACTTGGTGTATTGTCAAAACACAACCAATTGAGAAACCCCATTTATTTGCTCCTTTTCTCTGCCCCCAGTGAGTGGTTTCAGGAATGTTCCTATGTCAAGTGCTCAGTGCTCCTGTCTGGCTACAATTCCAGCAGATTGCCTGGTTGCGGTCAGTCTTGACATGAAATAATTCACTCTCATTGCTTAATGTCCTAAAGTTTGTTTTGCTGTGATGGATTAATCGAACTATTACATTTGAAGGCCCTGGTACGATACTAAGACAACTTGGAATTCCTGGCTTTGTGGCTTAAATGAGACCTGGATCCTAATAGAAGGTGTCTAAGGGTACCAGCCTTCCTTAGCAGCCCACAGACTCCAGGAGAAGTTGGCCAGGCAGGCAAGGGATCAATTAGATTCACGGACAACAGGTACCTTCCCTAACACCTTCTTACCTGGACAGATTTCCAGGAAAACCCTTAGCTCCTCTCCCAGGGAGAGTTTGGATTCTGAGTCCTTTTCAGAATGTGGGGTGTGAGTTTCCCTTCTGGATGGAGTTTGATTCTCAGGTGCCAGGACTGGCCTGAAACGGACCACAGAGTGCTGTCTGTTCTGAACATTGCTTTCACAGTGGTTCTCACTCAGGTGCCTGGGAGAGACTGATCACCTACCTACTCAGTGTGGGGAAGGGTTAATCAGTCACCCATGTGTAGTGTTTGTCTTTTTCTTTTGGGGAATTCCCGAGGATCTGGTATTCATTTCCCTGCTCACCATCTTTTTCTCTTTCCTGTTACCACACTTCATCTGGTGAGCTGGGGCTTTCTTTTCGTATTACTCTGCTGTGGAGGAGTGAGCAACTTTTCTGTCTTAGGAGGCTGGGAGGAAATATTTTGGAGTTACTCGTCTTTCTTACCTATCCTCAGAAACTCACCGTTATTTTACCAAGATTTCCATTCCCCAGGAAGCAAGGGGTTAATAGCTTCCCTGGAATAAAGCATAAGGGGTCCCTGACACTTTGTTTTTTAGTGGCAAGAGAACCAGAACTCCTCCTCTCTGTTGGCGTCATCCAAGTTGCTTTGGTCGTTTCTCTGAAACTTGTTAGCTCACAGGTTCCTACATGGAACACTGAGAAATTCTTTTTCATTATAATTTTTTTAATTTTATAAGGTAGTTCACAATAAATGATTATATTTAATATTCAAACACCAATTCCACCACAATTACAACTTTCCACCACTCAATTTGGGATGTTTCCATCCCAAGCCCCAGCCCCTGTCCCAAAACAGGGTCACGGTCCTCCCATTGTTCATCGATTTGCTCAAGCGGCGGGCCCAGTAACGTGTCCATCGTGAGACTTGTATTTACTGTGACTGGCATATTGAATATATATTATATTCAATCTTGCCAGTGTGTACGAGATACTCTCGGTAGATTGCCAGCCTCTCCAAGAGGGGCTGAGTAATCGAACCCTGCTTGCACACGGGCTGGCTATGTGCAAGGCAAACACCCTACCTGCTGTGCTATCTCTCCAGCCCAAAACACAACTGAAATAATATATTTTGTATTGTCTGTTTTGAAAAACCACTGAAAATGCTACAAAAAGTCTCCAAAGAGGAAACAGTGTGAAGATCGTTCTAATTTTGCAGTGGCCATTAAAACATACATTAGGATATCACTAACATGTTATTAAAGGTTCAGTGATATGAGCTTTCGTTTATATATCTGAAAATATGTATATATGCATATATATATATATATATTTCACTCTGTGATTTTGTTTCCTATTTGTACCCCATCAAATGTGGTGTGGTACTTATTGAGAATGGGTAGGGAGTGTCTTATGATGTGTCACGTGGTCCAGGAATATGTTCATTAGTCTGCCTGAGCATGTGGGGAGCAGCCTTGAGTGTGGTGGCAATTGGGTTGGAGGCTTTCGGTTGTCGGGGCTTGGTCCCAGCTTTTTCTCCCTGAAGGGAGTAACATGACGCATGACATAGCCATGCCACCAGACTCTGCACCAGGCTGTTTTACTCAGGGCGTCCCAAGGGGAGCGGTGAAAGCCCTCCCTGCCCAAGGAACATTGAGAAATTCTTACTTTACACTTCTTATTCTCAAAATATATGGACTTATAGGGCTAATACAACACTTGAGCTTTTGAGCTTTTGGGTTTGTTTTGTTTGAAACACTGATACAGACCCAAGAAATAGGGTAAAAATGAGCTAATCTGAGACATGAGATAAGAGAACTACTTTTTGGCTTCCTCTCTCTGGAGAGAGAGGCGTCTATTTTTTTTTTTTTTAATTTTATTGAATGACCATGAGATAGTTACAAGCTTTCATGCTTGGATTACAATCACACAATGATCAAACACCCATCCCTCCACCAGTGCACATTTCCCAGCACCAATATCCCTGGTATACCCCCCCCCCCCTTCGCACCCTCTCCCTGCCTCCATGGTGTCAGTGGTGCACTGCCCTCCTTCCTTTTCAGCAGTCTGCAGCACCTCCGCCTTTGCACTTAAGCTGCAGAAAGACTGCCACCTGGAGTCTCCTTGTTTGCTGAGAAAATGTCTCTCTCAGAACTAGAAAAGCTGAGAATGCTTATGTACCACTGTAGTGGTAGTCACTTATTCATAATTTATCTTTGCCAATTTGATGCCAAGAGAGCACTTTTATGAACTGTTTCTCTAAGAGACAGACAGGGCAGAGGGGCATTTGTAGGTGAATGGTGTCTGAAGGGACACTGGATGGTCTCAGTAGGCCAGTAGGGCTCCATTTGCCCTGGGGAACACCCTGTCTTTCTTGGTCTACCCTGAAGTCCTCTGGCCATTTGGGGGGGATGGGCGGGGAGGGATCAGAGAAATAGCAAACTCATTCAATCTACTGTGAGTATGCATGTGTGTGCATGTTAGTTTGCACATGTTTGCAGTCAGTTTGTCCAACTGTCTGTTTGTAAAAGGCTTTAAAGTTAGAGCGAGATTGAAAGCAGTAGAAGCCCTCAAGGAAAGGTGCATCATTAATAAAGCTCAGCCTGTGAAGACATGAGTATCAGTAGCTTCTAATTTAGATTGAAGAAAATAAAGTAGACCAAAATGTTTAAAATATTTAGAATTATGTCAGGTTTTTGGAAACTTAAAATTTAATGACTCCAGGTTTACTGGATTAAGACTCAACTTTGATGTTTAGTGTTTTAATGGAGAAAAATATATACTCTGAGGACTTCTGTGTTGAAATAAATAAGTAGCTATTATTTTGTGGTAACTTTTGGAAAACAGGGCTTCCAGAACTAAACTCTAAAGAAAAATTTGAATTGGAAGAAAATAAAAGGGGGGGAGAGTCTGAGAAGAGTTTCTAACACAATCCATGAAATTTGCTATTTATAAATTCAGACGTGTTTGGAGTTTCATGGGAGGCATTGCCTTTTGGGGGAGAGTTTAGAATTATATAGCTATAAAATAAAGTTATGTGTTAACTAATTTCAGTCAGTTTCACTTAGTTGAAAGGCAAATGTCTACACCAAAATTGACCACACTTAGGAATAGTTTATTTTTGAGATTTTCTTGTAGTTTAAATTTTAGTTTTATTGAGTAAATTTAGAAGTAGCTCCGTTCTGTACTTCTCTCCCCTCCTGGCTAGAGAAAGTCTCCAGCTCAGGAATTCATTGTTTGCTAATTAAAACAGAAAAAAAGTAGTGACCTTTTTAAGCTCATTAATGACCATGATCCAGAGACTCACAAATAAATTTTGGAAGAGAGCCAACATGCTACAGAGATGCTTCCAAACTGCAAACTACCATCCAGTTAAAAATTTAACTTCAACTCTGGCGCCATATATAAAATTTTAGAATTCCTGGGCATTTCATACTGTTAGCCACTGATAAAACAAGAGTAGCACACCACATTTGATGGATTTAAGGTAGAAGGCAATTGATCTTGACAAAAAAAATAATTATATATATAAATTAGTGTACAATGCTCAACCTGTAACAACATGTTACTGATATACTACAGCATTGTAGCACTGTCCTCCCAAGAAGAGAATTTTCTCAAACGGGCGCCAGTAATGTTTCCATTGTGAGACCTATTGTTACTGTTTTTGGCTTATCAAATACACCTCGCAGAGTTTCCTAGGCTCTGCCATGCGGTCAGGATACTCTCGGTAGCTTGCCAGGCTAATAGGGAACCTAGAAAGGTAAGCAGAAGTATCAGGAAAAAAGATTTTAGTCACTAGGAAAGATAGATTAAGTCAGTCTCAAGAAAAAAATAAACACATTGCCGTGGGCTGAGTTCACAAAAAGGTGCAGAGTCTGGGTCTAGCCCTAGTTCCCTGAATGCTTCCTCCAGTTCCAGGGCTTCTCTGCTTCTCTTACCAGGAGAAACCTTATAGTCAACCTGATATCCACTTTCCCAAAACTCACTTACGTTTCTTCCCCTGCTTCCCTGAAACCAAAAACATCCCTCAAGCAAGGGAAGACCTGAAGGCTTACCTTTGACTATCACTACTATCATGAATAAAAGTGTTTAAACTTTTGGTCAGTCATCCAACTTTTTCAAAATATACTTTGTTATTGATAATTAAAGTTTTCCAAGATGTCTGGAAATAGTTTAGCTGGGATGGAATCTGTAAGACGAGAGATAGATATAGATAGATAGATAGATAGATAGATAGATAGATAGATAGATATCAGTGGTATATATGTGATTCCTGAAACTATGGGTGATATACATTTGACTAATTAGTATTTTTTCATTATTTTATAAGAAATAGGTATATTCTGGAATTTTTTAAAGCTGTATTTTATTGCCATTTAAAAGATTAGATGGGGACAGATGGACAGTAGAGGTTAAGGTGCATGCCTTATATGTGCCCAACCCTAGTTCGATCCCTGATAAGACATGGTCCCCAAAACAGGGCTGAATTATCTCAAGTCCTCATATTGTACTACCAGCCTACTTGTTACTCAGTGATATACATGAGTATATATGAATGATATACATGCTTGCAATGTATGAGGTACTGAGTTCTTTCCTTGGTAATCCCAGCTTCTCTCAAAAAATAATTAATTAAGAAGTTGAGGGGCCGGTCAGGCATATTAAAAAAAAGTAGATAGGGCATTTGCATTGAACACAACCAACCCTAGTTTGATCCCTAACACCATATATGGAAGCACAACATCGTGAGCACTGCCAGGAGTGATCCCTTGAGGAAAGTACCTAGAGTTGGGATAGAGGAGGATCCACTATGACAATGATAGTTGTAAATGATTACTCCGATAAGAACTGAGTGCTAAAAGTAGGTAAAGGAACAAATACAATAACCTCTCAATATTTCTATTGCAAACCATAATGTGTATGTGTGTGTGTATGAGAGAGAGAGAGAGAGAGAGAGAGAGAGAGAGTAAAACTGTCTACAATAGAGGTAGGCTGGGAGTTGACGGTGCAGTAAGAAACTGGGGGACACTGGAGGTGGAAGATATACACTGGTGGAGGGATGGTGGTCAGAACATTGTATGACTGAAACTGGGTCATGAACCGCTTTGTAACTTTGTATCTCATGGTGATTTAATTTAAAAATCATAGTAGTAAATCTTAAGCACTACTGGATATGATCCAAAAACCCAAATACCACCCCAACCACTGTCAAAAAAAAAATGTTGACTAACAGGTAAAATACAAAAATGAGTTCTTGCGTTGGAGAAATGGATCCAGTAGTAGAGAACATGCCTTGCACGTGGGAGGCCTGTGCTCATTCCCAACACCTCCTGACACCACACACTGCAGGGCCAACAGGTACCTCCAGCACAGGGTTGAGTACCACTAGGTACCTGGGCAATGCCAGGGACAGTACCCATAAACATACTGGTTATCACCAGCCATATCTATATCTTTCACCACATTATTTTGCCCTTTGTAGTTTAATTTCCTTGTGCATTTAAAGAAAATCATTTATTCTATCTAGAGGAACTAGAGAAATAAGGAAACGGGCCAAAGTTCATAACAAAAGGAACCACAAACTACAAATGAATACTAGCAAATCACCAATGGCCACAAAACCTGCATGTAAATAGAGGTCTCAATAAAGGAGAAGCCAGGGAGAATAAAAGGCTGCATCTGATAGGGTTTGCCACACCTTTCAAAAAGGAACTTTAATGAAAAATACAACCAGCAAATTAGAGAATAGTTTTTGGCACTGAAACGAGTGTACCCATGTCATGATGACATAAGAAATAGGCAGGATTAGAAAGACTCAAAAGAGGTGGTCTAGTCTAGTTCATGATCAGTCAAAAGTGACCTACCAAAGATCCCTCCCAGACCAGGGCCCACATGCAAAGTAAAAGTGCTAAGGATAAAAAAAATTGAATAGGATGGGGGGAATAAAAACAAAGAGAAGGCCCACAACAAACTATATGAAGAAAAAGAATGAGAGCATTTCAGAAAGCATCATTTCTAATACTCAAAAAACCCCACTAAATTGGGAAGCTTACCTAAACCTCGTCTCATTCTCAAAATTTAGTGCAAATCACCTCCCATAAATATAAGAAAGGATCATTAGGGAGATGGCTAAGAGGACTGTTGTGCATGTTTTACATATGTGAGCCCTCGGTTCTGTCCTTAGCAACACATGGTTCCCCAATCACCTGAACACTGAGCCAAGTAGCATCAGTTATCATTCCAATAAATAAAGAACTCAGAGATTTACATTTGATGGGATGTAAGGTAGAAGGCAAATGATCTGTACATATATATATATATATATATATATATATACAGAAGACTCAACCTGTAACAACATGTTAGTGATTTCCTATACAGGGCCTTAATGGCTGCTGGTGAGATACAACAAATTTCACACCCTTTCCTCTAAGGAAGTCTTTTTGGATAACTTTAAGTCTATATAATAATTTCAATTATTTATAATAATCAATACAATACATCTTATTATCTCATTCCTACTTTGGACAAACTGGCAGGCTACCAAAGGTAGCCTGTCCACACAGCAGAGTCTTGCAAACTCCCCGTGGCATACCCAATATGCCAAATACCAGTAACAATAATGGGTCTCATTTTCCTAAAGAGCCTTGAATATAATCTCAAGGCTAGGATGAAGGAGACGTTACTGGGGCCTGCTCGAGGCAATCGACGAATAACAGGATGGTCGTGATTCGTGACTCGTGAAGCAATACAAAATCAATTACTTAGCCTCTGCCTTTGGGGCAGGCTTGGGTAGGGGTGGGAAAATTCGAAATAATGATGGTGGGAAGTTGTAATGGTGGTGGGATTGGTGTTGAAATAGTGAATGTATGTAATATTGTGAACAACTTTATAAATATAAAATTTTTAAAAAATAATTGAGCAAGAACTGTGGGAACCTATTTTAATCAGTGTTAAAGATGATATTGCTAATTATTTTGCAAAGTACCTGAAAGTGCGATATATGAAGATGATTTTATTATGTGTCAGCTTTGTTACCATGTCCAAAACTAGTCTTGGTTTTTTTATTTTGTTTTCTTTTGTAGTTTTTCTTTTAATGTGTTTTTGGTTTTGTTTTTCCTAGCTTTTTGGATCACCTGGTATTGCTCAGGGTTACTCCTGACTCTGCACTCAGGAATTACTCCTGGCATTGCTCAGGGGACCATATGGGGTTCCAGAGATCCAACCCGGGCAGCCACATGCAAGGCAAATGTCCTGCTGCTGTACTATAGCTCTGGCCCAAAAGTCTTGCTTGTTTATAATCATCTACGTGAATGATTTATTAAACCCTTTAATATTTGTCTTCCTAGAAATTAAATTTCGAAGGCTGGAGAGTGTATCCCGGTTAATTTGCAATACAGAGCAGACTTTCTGCCTAGTTTACTCTGTATCATAAGATATTTAATTGTAAGTAAAATCGCTGATCCTTTGCAAAATTTATTGTACCTGTGTTTCAGATTTTAGCTTTTTACATTGGAAACTTGGTTTTGTTTCTTTTGCTTTACCACAATGTTGTCTTGTCTGTTCATGTGTTAGAATTTGAGAAAAGGTGGTTTTTAAAACAGGTTTCTAAATACCTTTACTATTTTACTATTAGAACTATGTTGCAAATATCTAGTAAATGCATGAGAGAACTTGTGACCAGGTTTTCATGTTATTTCATAACAACATTGCATGCGCTCATGTGGAAGGAGTTGCACTGCATGAGTAGAACGGGACACAACATTGTCCTGTAGCAAGCATTCTGCTACCCTGTCTTCGACATTAGATGGCCTACTCACCCACAAGAGATAAATTTTTTTCTACAAAGTTCTATTATAGAACATCTATGTAGTGTAGAACACAAGAAACCTCAGCAATAGCAAGTATTTTTACAGAGCCAAAAGAGATTCTTACAAATATCTGCAAAGATTATTCTTATGGCATTTGTAGTTTTATACTTGATAAAACAGTTTAAACAGATAAAAAATTGAAAAATTAAAGCAGAGCTTTTATGTTAGAAATACAATGGTACATAATTTAATCCTTACTAAATGTGTTCAGTAAGAAAGTGAAGATATTTTTTAAATTTTATAAGTTAGTTCACAATATTTGATTACATTTATTATTCAAACTGGCAAACTCCTCGTTGCATACCCAATATGCCAAATACCAGTAACAATGATGGGTCTCATTCCCCTAAACCTGAAAGGGCCTTGAATGTGGCACTTTTTCGAATCTCAGGGCTAGGACATAGGAGAAGTTACTGGTGCCTGCTCGAGGCAATCTATGAACAACAGGATGATCGTGATCGTGAATATTCAAACACCCATCCCACCACCATTACATCTTACCACCACCAAATTCAGGATGTTTCCATCCAAAGCCCCAAGCCCTGTCCCAAACACAACTGAAATAATATATTTCATATTGTCTGTTATGTAGTACTGTTGAACATGCTTACAAAAATTATTCATATAGGAAACTGTGAAGAAATATATATATACATATATATTTCCCTCTATGATTTGTTGCTACTATCTGAACCCCATCAAATGTGGTGTGGTAATTATGGAGACTGGGCAGGGGGTGTTTAATGATGTTTCCAGGAATATGTTCACTCATGTGAGAGACTCCGCTTGAGCACGTGGGGAATGACCCCACAGCGTCGTGGCGGTAGGGTGGTAGGGTTGTGGAGATTTTGGCTGTCAGAGCTGGGTCTCTTGGGGCAGGGAGGGCTCTCACATGCCCCCCTCTGAAGTGCTCCTTGTGAAACAGCCTGGTGCGGAGTCCAGTGGCATGGTTATGGGGGTCTCAAGTAATGCTCCTTTTCAGGAGAAGCAGCCTTTCGATCTGGCAGTGGCTGATGAAAGTGGAGATATTTATCTTCCCAAGTGACTCAGTTATTTTTATTCCCAGATAACTAATAGTTGATTCTCTCTCTACTACTGCTTTGATTCTCTTTCTACTACTGCTTCGTTGTCTGTCATGAGAACTCTTGTCTTCTGAATACTTGTCTGCTGAAGTAATATAATTTGTCAAGAGCACAATCATGGAACAGATTCTGACCCAAAGGAAACAAGTGACAAGACATTAAGGGACAGGAAAAGCTTAAACGAAACTGTCCTGAAGGTCTCTTGTATGGGAATATGATGGGATGTCCCCAGAAAAAATCACCCTGCTCTAAACTTTTACGTTGAGTCCAAAGAAACTAAGTTTTAGATGAAAGGAATTTGTGTATTTCTTAATGTGTTGATGCAAATAAGTGGCACTATTTATCAGAAGTAAACGTAATCCATTACTTTTTGGATTATTTCGTGAATTACTAGTAGAGGAGAAGAGAAAGCAATGTTTCAGTCATTTCCCTTTTTGTCATATTTAGAACTTGCATTCACCAAGTGTGTGAGTGTGTCTTAGTAGGTTTACTTCAAGGAAACCAGCAGACTCACCACTCAGGTTGAAAAAGCTACTCCTGAGGATTTCCAGGGACCGAAAAGATCTAGCGCTACCCCAGTCACATCCTGGGAACTATCTGGCCAGCAGTGGAGAAGCTGAGGAATGCCACGTTGACCGGAGGTCGAAGTCTGTTATCTCTGTGCAGTGAGCTGACACTGACTTTGGCTGTTGCATTAGCCCTGTAGCTAGCACAGAGCTGGTGGCCACTGCTCCTGAGGATTTGACTGGACAGAAAATGCTTTATTAGAGGCCTTATTTATTTGGTACCCTAATTTTCAATAGGTTTTGACTGGATTAGCACGATCCTTATTTCTTAGGTTCTTAATCAATGCTAGCTCATTGGTCAGTGGTGCATATTTCGCAAGTGCTGAACATGACTTTGATGTGGGCACTGCTTCACCCCTCCCTCAACACTGGGAGATAAATAGACTTAAGAGTCCCCTGGCCACCTCAAGGTGAGATGCTGGAGGCCCCAAGAGCACTAGAGCACTCACTGGGTGGACTGGTGGTCCCCAGCATCATAAAGACTGAACAATCCTGCACTTGGACGTGGAAAAAGCAAACACTGTGTTTTAAATCCCCGAAGGCAGGATGGAATGTCTCACAAGGGTTTAGACATTTCCCTGGCATGTCACCAGCTGCAGTTGATTCCCAGGCACCACATATGCTCCCTGGAGATTGCTCCCAAGCACAGAGCCAGGAGTACCACCTAAGCAAGGTGGGAGTGGACCCAACACCACCCACCTAAAAAAACTGAACTAGATACAGAGGAATTCAATACAAGAATAATAGTAGGTATAGTTAAGTTGGCATGTTGTAAAATGAGCAATTATTTTAGACAGCAAATTCAATATTAAAAAAAATTTTAAATATTTAGTGTTAAATTTTAGTTTAGTACTGTTTGATAATTTTACAATATTTTTCAACAGCAATGTTTCATACATAGAAAATTCTAACACATATCAACACATCCCCCCAATAATGTCTCATTTTCTTCATTTCTCTTTTTTAGTTTTTTGTTTAATATTAGTGAGACAGATATTGCAAAGCTGTTCATGATTGGATTTTAGTCATACAATGATATAACACCCACCTCTCTACAATTATACATTTCCACCACCAATATGCCCTGTTTGCCTCCCACTATCTGCCAATATATACCCCCTCCAGCCCTCCAGCTTCCCTCTATGGCAGACACTTTTCTTCTCTCTCTCCCTCTCCTTTTGTGCAATATGGTTTGCAATACATGTACTGAGGTCATCGTGTTTGTTCAGCGCATTTGGTATTTTTATTGGGAAGGTAAGGCTGGATTAGCTTTTTTATTTAATTTTTAAAAAATTTGTTAGTGAAACACCATGAGGTACTGTTGTAGACTTAAAACTTTTGTACTTGGGTTTCAGTTATACAATGTTCGAGTACCCATCCCTCTACCAGTGCTCATTTTCCACCATCACTGATCCCAGTATTCCTGCCACCCACCATCCCCCCATCCCACCCAGTCTCTGGCAGGGCATTCCCTTTTGTTATATCTCTCCTTTTGGGTGTTGTGGTTTGTAAAAGAGGCATTCAGTGGAAATCATATTGGGTCTATAATCTCTTTTCAGCATGCATCTCCCATCCTGGGAGGATCCTCCCAACACCCTTTACTTGGTGCTCCCGTCTATATATGAGCTGCCTTTTCCTCTAGCATGTGCGGCTGGCCTCCAAGCCATGGAGTGAACCTCCTGGTACCAATCTCGGCTATTCTTGTGTTTTAGTCTCCTGTAAATTTCATGACTTCATCTTTTCTAACAGCTACATAGTACTCCCATATGTAGATGTACCAAAGTATCTTTAACCAGTCATGTTCTCCAGCACTCAGGTTCTCTCCAGATTCCAGTATTGTAAACAGTAGCTGGAAGGAACAAACAAGTGCAGACATCACTTCGACTATACTTTTGTCCTCTCTGGGATATATGCCCAGGAATGATATTGCTGGGTCAAATGGGAGCTCAATCTAATTTTTGGAGAATCGTCCATACAGTTTTCCAAAAGGGATGAACCATTCAGCATTCCCACCAACAATGAAGGACGGTCCCTTTCTAGCCGCATCTGAGCCAACATCAGTTGCTTTTGTTCTTTTAGATGTGGGCCAGTCTCTGTCGTGTGAAATGATATCTCATTGTGGTTTTCATCTGCATCTCCCTGATGATTAATGATGTAGAGCATTTTCTCATGTGCCTTTTAGCCATTCAGATTTCTTCTTTGAGAAAGTTTCTGTTCATTTCCTCTCCCCATTTTTTGATGGGGTTGGGTGTTTTTTTCTTGTGTTGTTCAATCAGTACCTTGTATATCCTTGATATCAAACCCTTGAAGGATGTGTATTTGGCAAATATCCTTACCCATTCTGTAGACTGTCTTTGTATTTTGGTCACCGTTTTTTTTTTGAGGTGCAGAAGCTTCTTAGTTTAAGATAGTCCCATTTGTCTATCTCTGTTTTCACTTGCTTGGCCAGTGGTGTGGCATCTTTGAAGATACCATTAGCTTCCATATAATGGAGGGTTTTGCCAACTTTGTATTCAATGAACTTTATTGATTCCGGTCTGATATTGAGGTCATTAATCCATTTTGATCTTATTTTTGTATATGGTGTTAGGTAGAGTTCTGAGCCCACTGTTTTGCATATAGCCATCCAGTTTTGCCAGCACAATTTGTTAACGAGGCTTTCCCTGCTCCACTTCACATTCCTCGTCCCCTTATTAAAAATTAGATCATAATATGCTTGGGGGAATGTTGGAGTACAAGGAGCTTAGATTTATCAGGTTGCACCCATCACAGTGCTCCTGAGTCACTCCCGTTACTTTGTCTGTCTGTAATCACTTCTATGCTCTCTCCCCCAACCACTTTTTAAGGTCTCATCCTTCTAGGACACTGAACTTGTACCATAAGTTAATATTGCCTTTCTCCTCTCCTTATGTCTTTTGAATAGTTTACTTTAATATAATGTCCTTTTTGTATAGATACAGGAAGACCGTTAATATTATGCTTTGTAACTTAGGAGTTAATTGGCCTTGAATATTATTTACTCCTGGGCATCTGCCTTCTGAACTTAAGCCTCAGTTAACCTCACTTCCTAGCACTCCAAGGGCAGAGTCCCGACGTGGGACTGGATGGAACCAAGGGCAGGCCGGTAAGTTATGTGCTACCCTGGCATCGAGATGGGCCTGGCCAAGGTGCCACGATTCTTAACTATAACGTAAGAGTTTGATCATAGGCAAATGCTATCATGATCCAAAAGTAACGACGAGACTAGGACCCTGCTGCTAGGAATAGGATAGCTACCTGGCCTGAGCACTGCAGTCTGAGATTGAGATGGTCCTAGGAGAGCAATTCTATATGCTCAAAGTATTTCTTACTGTGTCCATACAAAATGATTTATATCATGTATGCTTATATGTTGGTCGGACAAGAAGAGGAGAAACACATCCAGGGAAATCTGTTCTAGGGGAGTTGATCTGCTAAATGAGAATCTGCCCTAGAAGCAGCTTTCCATTGTGTTCTGACTAGCTTTGGATGAGACTGAACTTTCTCCCCTTCAAAATGCCTTCAGTAAATGATTTCAGTATATTGAGGCAGTTTCTCTTATCTCACAGGAACCTAGCAGGCCTTAGGTATGCAGATTCCAGGTGCTAAGCCAGGCCTGATCTTTGGGATGTAGATGCCTGGCTCCAGGCTGGCTGATTTTGGAGATGTAGATTCCAAGCTCTAGCAGACTCATCTTTGATGTGCTAATCCCAGTGCTTGTATCTTGTAAAAGGTGAGGCCAGGTTTACTGGCCTGCAGATGTAAAGAAACAAAGCATGTTTTGCCACCTCAATGTTCTTTCTGTAACTCCTTTTGATGACATCACTATATTGTGCCCTTTAGAGGTACTATGATCTACATAAGGGAGATTTCAGGGCTCTCTGGGGGACACTGCATCAGAGAACCTGGGGAGATGAGGCTGAGGACAGAAGCTGAGAGAACAAAGGCGCAAGTACTTGAGAGATCCTGGGGCCTCCATGACATACATCTCTTCCATGTAATAAACCTTTGCTAAGACCACCCAGCCTGGCCCTCATTTCCTTCCTTCCCCTGACCATTGCCATCGACCTCCCAGGAGTGGGGAAACGGTCTGACCGCTGGCCTTTTTAGTTTTTGTGTGTTTACACAGGGGAAGATGTCAGTCTATTCAACTTTTTTCCATTGGTCTACAGCTCTGCCTTTGTTCCAGTGCCATGCTGTTTTAATTATTACTGCTTTATAGTAGAGTTTGAAGTTAGGGATGCTGATTCCTCCCATTTTCTTTTTCCCAAGAATTGCTTTAGCTATTCGTGGGGCCTTATTGTTCCATATAAATATCAGGAGTGTTTGCTCCATTTTTTTGAAGAATGTCATGGACATCCTTATAGGGATCGCATTGAATTTTTACAGTGCTTTGGGAAGTATTGCCATTTTGACAATGTTAATTCTCCCCATCCATGATCAGGGGATATTTTTTTAAAATTTTTATTAGTGAAACACAATGAGGTACAGTTGTAGATTTACAAATTTTTGTGCTTCGCTTTTGATTATGCAATGATCAAACACCCATCCCTCCACCAGTTCCCATTTTCCACCACCATGGATAATATCCCTCCTACCCACCATCCCCCCATCCCACCCAGCCTCTGGCAGGGCATTCCCTTTTGTTCTCTCTCTCCTTTTGGGTGTTGTGGTCTGCAGAAGAGGCATTGAGTGGCAAATATGTTCAGTCCATAGTCTGCTATCAACATGCATCTCCGCTCCTGTGAGGATTCTCCAAACACCCTTTATTTGGTGCTCCCTTCTCTATCTGAACTGCTCTTTCCCCTAGAATGCCTGGCTGGCCTCTAAGCTATGGAGTAATCCTCCTGGTGCTGATCTCAACTATTCATGGGTATTAATCTCATTGTTGGGATCCGGAGTTCCCTAGCCCTGGGAGGCGCGGAGAGACCAGATAGACACAATTCCTGCAGGAGTAAAAACGGGGTTTATTTAGACCAGCATGCTGGGGCTCCGCAGCATACCCCAAAAATGGGCAGTGGCTGAGAGCCCCGAACTTCTTCAAAGGGGATCTTATATAGGCCTTCACTGGCCGTTACAGCAAAGCCCGCGCATTTCATAGCCAATAGATTTGTAACAACATATACTTTCTTAACCAATCCATTTAAAAGTACCTCACTCCTTAGCCTATAGATTCAAAGATCAGCATTTACGTACATCGATTGTCAGCACAAGCAAGGTTATAGCTGGAATCATTAAGCCTTAGGTAATCTCCCTTGACCATCCTCATTTTGAGTTACCCAAGTCTGCAGGGTGCTTTAGTGAGACAATACATTCCAGGAAAGGGCAATTTCCCCCAACCACCAGCATCCTGAGTTGTCCTTTACCCAAATCTGCAGGGTGCTTTACTGAGACAATATATTTCAGGGACAGTAAATCACTTTCCAAGTCCCCTCTCCCCGAGGTGCAAAGCAGCCAAGCAGTTTTACAGAAAGCAATGTTGCAAGTTAGCTAAAGTACACAAAAATTTGATGCCCTAAGATGGATTCTTTCATTCCCCACTTCTTTTCATGAGCATCTCTAATCCTAGAGATCATGGGGAGGTCGGGGCCTAATTCGAGGACCCGTGGTTAAGAGTAGCTTTCCTCAGTGGGTAGAGTCCGGTATTGTTGCCCAGAATTAGGAGGATCTTCAAGACTCAAACCAATTCTCCCAGGCTTCTCCGACGTCGTTCAAGGCCTTCCCGTAGCTTGGCTATAGAGTCTCTGACAACCTCAGTGTGGTCTGCGTAGAAACAGCATCCCTCCACCAGATCAGAGCAAAGCCGTCTGTTCTTGAGGAAGAACAGGTCGAAGGTCGAGTCCTCTCAGGTTTTGGGAGACTATCTCGAACCGGGATGTGAGAGATTTCTCGATGAGGTCTTAAAAAGAGTTAAAGCAACAGAAACCAAAGCAACATAATGCCATACACATCTCTATCATTAAAACAATGAAAAGGATTAACTCTACAAACAGGTTTGGTTGATAATATAACTTCCTGTGTTCAGATTTTTCTAATGGTCACAGAAACACCAAGCCATACTCTGGCTTTCTCAGTACAGATTGGAAAAGCTTCTGCCCATATACTGAAGCTATCAATGAGAACCAACAGATATTTATACCTTGAACATATAAACATTTGATCATTTGTATAAGGTCAAGCTGCCAATTCACCTCTAAGTTCCTTGATGCTGAACAGGTGTTAGGAAAGGAGGCTCAGGATTTCCACTAGGTTCATTAATGGCACAGAAAGCACAGTTCTGAATTACTTCTACCTTACTTGCTGCTCAGTTCCTCCCAATGGAAGATGGTTCTCACTAGTGTTAAAACATAACCCTTTAATAATATTCCATTGCATTGGTCCAGGAGTTGTTAATCCCATGATGCAACAGAAATTAAGAGCTGATAATATTCTTGTTCTCTCCAAATGACTGTTCACAGAAAATGAGATGCAATAAAGTATAGAAAGAAAATTCACAGTATTTTAGAACTAGATATTAATCTACTCTAATTTAACCAGTTTAGATGCCTTTCTCGACACTTTGGCCAATTCAGACCGGGGGAAAGCAATTCTGCACTTTGAGATGAGCTTCACCCTAGTAAAGCTCTGGCTTTCAATGCTCGTATCAGATTAGTGACAGCATGTATAATATTGAGTTCCCTTTACAGATTAGGCTGTTTTACCTACAGACAGTAAACTAAGTTTTATCTAAATTTCCCCAAAGGGGGTACCTTTTAGATCAAGATTAGAATACATTTATTCAATCACCTCTGTAGAATTAGAATCTGATTCTTACAAAAAGCAAGTTACAGAAACATGGTTTTCTCTCCACCTTCATTTTAAAATGTTGCAAGATAGTTTAACAAACCTGGCTTGTTCTTTTGCATAAACACAGTAAGATTAGAGAACTCTCCATTTGGGATACCCAATTATTTACTGAGAAGTCCTGGGGATCAGCTAAAGACAGGAGACACAACAATAGTGGCATTAATCTTCATTAATCTTATCTGGCACGTCAGAGCTACCCAGGCCTGGCCAGAAGATGTCCGGCGATGTCTCGAGCCTTCGGGTTGTGGCTTTGGTCCTCGTTTTCCACAGAGATGTCCTGGCAGAAAGGAATCCATCCCTTCCCTTCTTCAGGGCTGGGAGAAATCCTGGTTTCTAGGTTTTTCCTTGACGCTGAGAGTAGGCCCAGACTGAGTTAGTCATTGCAGAGTCCTAGATTCCTCATTCTCCATAGCAGTGATGGTTTCCAGTCTTTTCTCGAGCCAGCCTGCCTCTAGGGTCGCCCTGAGGTTTGTAGGGTTCTTGAAACAGTACCTGTTAAATCCCTGCTCCTGTCATTTAGACAGATCCCCTGACTGTTTCCCTGGAAGAGGGCTTTGGGGTCCCATGGCTGGTTTTTCCTGTCTGCATGAGGGGTAGACCCTATTACAGAGAGGAAAGACTTATCTGGATTTATGCAAACCAACATAGTGCCATGAAACATTAAAAAAACATACTGAAGGTACAAAAGAAGAGAAAAGCAAGTATTTCACTGTACTCACAGAGATGTAATACGCCTGTTTGCTATGGGTCCTAGTCAGAGAAGCTAAAATCTGTAGAGATAAAGCATACCGTTTAACATGTTTTTAATCCCATGTCAAAACCCTTGATTTCCTGCAACTTTTGAAAAATTCAATGATCTTAAGAGCACTGTAACAGGAGTCCAGATGATCCATCAATCATCTTTTCCATAGATCTTACCACAAAGGTGCTAGAAGAATTCTGCATGTGATTTAAAGCGTTTCTTATAACAGTTTGACCAGTTCCTTTTCTTTAGAACAACCTCAAACCTTCTACACATACCTTTACATACATTCTGTAACTTTCATTCATTTAAAAATCAATTTCCACAGCCCCGAGACAGCCGGTTTTCAACCCCTGATCTGCGTGGGACGGGCACAGAGGCCCAGCTCTGGGCAACAAAGCTGAACGGCTCCAATTCCAACAGGTAAAGCCCGCCCCCAAGGGCCTGGGTTCCTCTCTGGGCACGCGCAGCTAGAAACAGCCCCGAGACAGCCGGTTTTCAACCCCTGATCCGCGTGGGACGGGCACAGAGGCCCAGCTCTGGGCAACAAAGCTGAACGGCTCCAATTCCAACAGGTACAGCCCGCCCCCAAGGGCCTGGGTTCCTCTCTGGGCACGCGCAGCTAGAAACAGCCCCGAGACAGCCGGTTTTCAACCCCTGATCTGCGTGGGACGGGCACAGAGGCCCAGCTCTGGGCAACAAAGCTGAACGGCTCCAATTCCAACAGGTAAAGCCCGCCCCCAAGGGCCTGGGTTCCTCTCTGGGCACGCGCAGCTAGAAACAGCCCCGAGACAGCCGGTTTTCAACCCCTGATCCGCGTGGGAAGGGCACAGAGGCGCAGCTCTGGGCAACAAAGCTGAACGGCTCCAATTCCAACAGGTACAGCCCGCCCCCAAGGGCCTGGGTTCCTCTCTGGGCACGCGCAGCTAGAAACAGCCCCGAGACAGCCGGTTTTCAACCCCTGATCCGCGTGGGACGGGCACAGAGGCCCAGCTCTGGGCAACAAAGCTGAACGGCTCCAATTCCAACAGGTACAGCCCGCCCCCAAGGGCCTGGGTTCCTCTCTGGGCACACGCAGCTAGAAACAGCCCCGAGACAGCCGGTTTTCAACCCCTGATCCGCGTGGGACGGGCACAGAGGCCCAGCTCTGGGCAACAAAGCTGAACGGCTCCAATTCCAACAGGTAAAGCCCGCCCCCAAGGGCCTGGGTTCCTCTCTGGGCACGCGCAGCTAGAAACAGCCCCGAGACAGCCGGTTTTCAACCCCTGATCCGCGTGGGACGGGCACAGAGGCCCAGCTCTGGGCAACAAAGCTGAACGGCTCCAATTCCAACAGGTACAGCCCGCCCCCAAGGGCCTGGGTTCCTCTCTGGGCACGCGCAGCTAGAAACAGCCCCGAGACAGCCGGTTTTCAACCCCTGATCTGCGTGGGACGGGCACAGAGGCCCAGCTCTGGGCAACAAAGCTGAAAGGCTCCAATTCCAACAGGTAAAGCCCGCCCCCAAGGGCCTGGGTTCCTCTCTGGGCACGCGCAGCTAGAAACAGCCCCGAGACAGCCGGTTTTCAACCCCTGATCCGCGTGGGACGGGCACAGAGGCCCAGCTCTGGGCAACAAAGCTGAACGGCTCCAATTCCAACAGGTACAGCCCGCCCCCAAGGGCCTGGGTTCCTCTCTGGGCACGCGCAGCTAGAAACAGCCCCGAGACAGCCGGTTTTCAACCCCTGATCTGCGTGGGACGGGCACAGAGGCCCAGCTCTGGGCAACAAAGCTGAACGGCTCCAATTCCAACAGGTAAAGCCCGCCCCCAAGGGCCTGGGTTCCTCTCTGGGCACGCGCAGCTAGAAACAGCCCCGAGACAGCCGGTTTTCAACCCCTGATCCGCGTGGGACGGGCACAGAGGCCCAGCTCTGGGCAACAAAGCTGAATGGCTCCAATTCCAACAGGTACAGCCCGCCCCCAAGGGCCTGGGTTCCTCTCTGGGCACGCGCAGCTAGAAACAGCCCCGAGACAGCCGGTTTTCAACCCCTGATCCGCGTGGGACGGGCACAGAGGCCCAGCTCTGGGCAACAAAGCTGAACGGCTCCAATTCCAACAGGTACAGCCCGCCCCCAAGGGCCTGGGTTCCTCTCTGGGCACGCGCAGCTAGAAACAGCCCCGAGACAGCCGGTTTTCAACCCCTGATCCGCGTGGGACGGGCACAGAGGCCCAGCTCTGGGCAACAAAGCTGAACGGCTCCAATTCCAACAGGTACAGCCCGCCCCCAAGGGCCTGGGTACCTCTCTGGGCACGCGCAGCTAGAAACAGCCCCGAGACAGCCGGTTTTCAACCCCTGATCTGCGTGGGACGGGCACAGAGGCCCAGCTCTGGGCAACAAAGCTGAACGGCTCCAATTCCAACAGGTAAAGCCCGCCCCCAAGGGCCTGGGTTCCTCTCTGGGCACGCGCAGCTAGAAACAGCCCCGAGACAGCCGGTTTTCAACCCCTGATCCGCGTGGGACGGGCACAGAGGCCCAGCTCTGGGCAACAAAGCTGAACGGCTCCAATTCCAACAGGTACAGCCCGCCCCCAAGGGCCTGGGTTCCTCTCTGGGCACGCGCAGCTAGAAACAGCCCCGAGACAGCCGGTTTTCAACCCCTGATCTGCGTGGGACGGGCACAGAGGCCCAGCTCTGGGCAACAAAGCTGAACGGCTCCAATTCCAACAGGTACAGCCCGCCCCCAAGGGCCTGGGTTCCTCTCTGGGCACGCGCAGCTAGAAACAGCCCCGAGACAGCCGGTTTTCAACCCCTGATCCGCGTGGGACGGGCACAGAGTCCCAGCTCTGGGCAACAAAGCTGAACGGCTCCAATTCCAACAGGTAAAGCCCGCCCCCAAGGGCCTGGGTTCCTCTCTGGGCACGCGCAGCTAGAAACAGCCCCGAGACAGCCGGTTTTCAACCCCTGATCCGCGTGGGAAGGGCACAGAGGCGCAGCTCTGGGCAACAAAGCTGAACGGCTCCAATTCCAACAGGTACAGCCCGCCCCCAAGGGCCTGGGTTCCTCTCTGGGCACGCGCAGCTAGAAACAGCCCCGAGACAGCCGGTTTTCAACCCCTGATCCGCGTGGGACGGGCACAGAGTCCCAGCTCTGGGCAACAAAGCTGAACGGCTCCAATTCCAACAGGTACAGCCCGCCCCCAAGGGCCTGGGTTCCTCTCTGGGCACACGCAGCTAGAAACAGCCCCGAGACAGCCGGTTTTCAACCCCTGATCCGCGTGGGACGGGCACAGAGGCCCAGCTCTGGGCAACAAAGCTGAACGGCTCCAATTCCAACAGGTAAAGCCCGCCCCCAAGGGCCTGGGTTCCTCTCTGGGCACGCGCAGCTAGAAACAGCCCCGAGACAGCCGGTTTTCAACCCCTGATCCGCGTGGGACGGGCACAGAGGCCCAGCTCTGGGCAACAAAGCTGAACGGCTCCAATTCCAACAGGTACAGCCCGCCCCCAAGGGCCTGGGTTCCTCTCTGGGCACGCGCAGCTAGAAACAGCCCCGAGACAGCCGGTTTTCAACCCCTGATCTGCGTGGGACGGGCACAGAGGCCCAGCTCTGGGCAACAAAGCTGAAAGGCTCCAATTCCAACAGGTAAAGCCCGCCCCCAAGGGCCTGGGTTCCTCTCTGGGCACGCGCAGCTAGAAACAGCCCCGAGACAGCCGGTTTTCAACCCCTGATCCGCGTGGGACGGGCACAGAGGCCCAGCTCTGGGCAACAAAGATGAACGGCTCCAATTCCAACAGGTACAGCCCTCCCCCAAGGGCCTGGGTTCCTCTCTGGGCACGCGCAGCTAGAAACAGCCCCGAGACAGCCGGTTTTCAACCCCTGATCTGCGTGGGACGGGCACAGAGGCCCAGCTCTGGGCAACAAAGCTGAGCAGCTCCAATTCCAACAGGTAAAGCCCGCCCCCAAGGGCCTGGGTTCCTCTCTGGGCACGCGCAGCTAGAAACAGCCCCGAGACAGCCGGTTTTCAACCCCTGATCCGCGTGGGACGGGCACAGAGGCCCAGCTCTGGGCAACAAAGCTGAATGGCTCCAATTCCAACAGGTACAGCCCGCCCCCAAGGGCCTGGGTTCCTCTCTGGGCACGAGCAGCTAGAAACAGCCCCGAGACAGCCGGTTTTCAACCCCTGATCTGCGTGGGACGGGCACAGAGGCCCAGCTCTGGGCAACAAAGCTGAACGGCTCCAATTCCAACAGGTAAAGCCCGCCCCCAAGGGCCTGGGTTCCTCTCTGGGCACGCGCAGCTAGAAACAGCCCCGAGACAGCCGGTTTTCAACCCCTGATCCGCGTGGGACGGGCACAGAGGCCCAGCTCTGGGCAACAAAGCTGAACGGCTCCAATTCCAACAGGTACAGCCCGCCCCCAAGGGCCTGGGTTCCTCTCTGGGCACGCGCAGCTAGAAACAGCCCCGAGACAGCCGGTTTTCAACCCCTGATCTGCGTGGGACGGGCACAGAGGCCCAGCTCTGGGCAACAAAGCTGAACGGCTCCAATTCCAACAGGTAAAGCCCGCCCCCAAGGGCCTGGGTTCCTCTCTGGGCACGCGCAGCTAGAAACAGCCCCGAGACAGCCGGTTTTCAACCCCTGATCCGCGTGGGACGGGCACAGAGGCCCAGCTCTGGGCAACAAAGCTGAATGGCTCCAATTCCAACAGGTACAGCCCGCCCCCAAGGGCCTGGGTTCCTCTCTGGGCACGCGCAGCTAGAAACAGCCCCGAGACAGCCGGTTTTCAACCCCTGATCTGCGTGGGACGGGCACAGAGGCCCAGCTCTGGGCAACAAAGCTGAACGGCTCCAATTCCAACAGGTAAAGCCCGCCCCCAAGGGCCTGGGTTCCTCTCTGGGCACGCGCAGCTAGAAACAGCCCCGAGACAGCCGGTTTTCAACCCCTGATCCGCGTGGGACGGGCACAGAGGCCCAGCTCTGGGCAACAAAGCTGAACGGCTCCAATTCCAACAGGTACAGCCCGCCCCTAAGGGCCTGGGTTCCTCTCTGGGCACGCGCAGCTAGAAACAGCCCCGAGACAGCCGGTTTTCAACCCCTGATCTGCGTGGGACGGGCACAGAGGCCCAGCTCTGGGCAACAAAGCTGAACGGCTCCAATTCCAACAGGTAAAGCCCGCCCCCAAGGGCCTGGGTTCCTCTCTGGGCACGCGCAGCTAGAAACAGCCCCGAGACAGCCGGTTTTCAACCCCTGATCCGCGTGGGACGGGCACAGAGGCCCAGCTCTGGGCAACAAAGCTGAATGGCTCCAATTCCAACAGGTACAGCCCGCCCCCAAGGGCCTGGGTTCCTCTCTGGGCACGCGCAGCTAGAAACAGCCCCGAGACAGCCGGTTTTCAACCCCTGATCTGCGTGGGACGGGCACAGAGGCCCAGCTCTGGGCAACAAAGCTGAACGGCTCCAATTCCAACAGGTACAGCCCGCCCCCAAGGGCCTGGGTTCCTCTCTGGGCACGCGCAGCTAGAAACAGCCCCGAGACAGCCGGTTTTCAACCCCTGATCTGCGTGGGACGGGCACAGAGGCCCAGCTCTGGGCAACAAAGCTGAAAGGCTCCAATTCCAACAGGTAAAGCCCGCCCCCAAGGGCCTGGGTTCCTCTCTGGGCACGCGCAGCTAGAAACAGCCCCGAGACAGCCGGTTTTCGACCCCTGATCCGCGTGTGACGGGCACAGAGGCCCAGCTCTGGGCAACAAAGATGAACGGCTCCAATTCCAACAGGTACAGCCCTCCCCCAAGGGCCTGGGTTCCTCTCTGGGCACGCGCAGCTAGAAACAGCCCCGAGACAGCCGGTTTTCAACCCCTGATCTGCGTGGGACGGGCACAGAGGCCCAGCTCTGGGCAACAAAGCTGAGCAGCTCCAATTCCAACAGGTAAAGCCCGCCCCCAAGGGCCTGGGTTCCTCTCTGGGCACGCGCAGCTAGAAACAGCCCCGAGACAGCCGGTTTTCAACCCCTGATCCGCGTGGGACGGGCACAGAGGCCCAGCTCTGGGCAACAAAGCTGAATGGCTCCAATTCCAACAGGTACAGCCCGCCCCCAAGGGCCTGGGTTCCTCTCTGGGCACGAGCAGCTAGAAACAGCCCCGAGACAGCCGGTTTTCAACCCCTGATCTGCGTGGGACGGGCACAGAGGCCCAGCTCTGGGCAACAAAGCTGAACGGCTCCAATTCCAACAGGTAAAGCCCGCCCCCAAGGGCCTGGGTTCCTCTCTGGGCACGCGCAGCTAGAAACAGCCCCGAGACAGCCGGTTTTCAACCCCTGATCCGCGTGGGACGGGCACAGAGGCCCAGCTCTGGGCAACAAAGCTGAACGGCTCCAATTCCAACAGGTACAGCCCGCCCCCAAGGGCCTGGGTTCCTCTCTGGGCACGCGCAGCTAGAAACAGCCCCGAGACAGCCGGTTTTCAACCCCTGATCTGCGTGGGACGGGCACAGAGGCCCAGCTCTGGGCAACAAAGCTGAACGGCTCCAATTCCAACAGGTAAAGCCCGCCCCCAAGGGCCTGGGTTCCTCTCTGGGCACGCGCAGCTAGAAACAGCCCCGAGACAGCCGGTTTTCAACCCCTGATCCGCGTGGGACGGGCACAGAGGCCCAGCTCTGGGCAACAAAGCTGAATGGCTCCAATTCCAACAGGTACAGCCCGCCCCCAAGGGCCTGGGTTCCTCTCTGGGCACGCGCAGCTAGAAACAGCCCCGAGACAGCCGGTTTTCAACCCCTGATCTGCGTGGGACGGGCACAGAGGCCCAGCTCTGGGCAACAAAGCTGAACGGCTCCAATTCCAACAGGTAAAGCCCGCCCCCAAGGGCCTGGGTTCCTCTCTGGGCACGCGCAGCTAGAAACAGCCCCGAGACAGCCGGTTTTCAACCCCTGATCCGCGTGGGACGGGCACAGAGGCCCAGCTCTGGGCAACAAAGCTGAACGGCTCCAATTCCAACAGGTACAGCCCGCCCCTAAGGGCCTGGGTTCCTCTCTGGGCACGCGCAGCTAGAAACAGCCCCGAGACAGCCGGTTTTCAACCCCTGATCTGCGTGGGACGGGCACAGAGGCCCAGCTCTGGGCAACAAAGCTGAACGGCTCCAATTCCAACAGGTAAAGCCCGCCCCCAAGGGCCTGGGTTCCTCTCTGGGCACGCGCAGCTAGAAACAGCCCCGAGACAGCCGGTTTTCAACCCCTGATCCGCGTGGGACGGGCACAGAGGCCCAGCTCTGGGCAACAAAGCTGAATGGCTCCAATTCCAACAGGTACAGCCCGCCCCCAAGGGCCTGGGTTCCTCTCTGGGCACGCGCAGCTAGAAACAGCCCCGAGACAGCCGGTTTTCAACCCCTGATCTGCGTGGGACGGGCACAGAGGCCCAGCTCTGGGCAACAAAGCTGAACGGCTCCAATTCCAAACAGGAGACATTCCCAACTCCTCGCCCAGTGCCAGGGACTCTTTCCGGAGCCGCGGCCGCTAACGCGGCCGCGAAATATTTTCCCACTACATATGCCATAGGAACCATAAGCTAACTTCTTAGATGGAAACTTCTCTATTTTAGCTCAGCCACTAGAAATACAGTTGCCAATAACTCATAAGCCTATCTTAACTCACACTGCATATCAAGCAGAATAGTAACACTGAACGTGAAGGACTAAACCACACCTCTCACAATGGTAAAGCAACGCAAAAAGCCCACCAAACATTCATATTGAAGAATCTAGCCCAGATGACACCAACAGTACTGTAGTGTTAGACAACCTCTCTGACAAGGAATTCAGAAGGGAGCTACTTAGGATGCTTAGGGAATTAAAAGAAACAATGGAAACCAATGCCAATAGAAGACAAGAGGATCTGAAGGCAGAAATGAGGAAAATGCAATCAGAAATGTCAGACCTGAAAAATCTCGTAGGCGAATTGAAAAGCTCAGTGGAAGGCCTCAGCAGCAGAGTAACAGCGGCTGAGAACAGAATCAGTGAGCTCGAAGATGAAGTTCAGAGACTCTCCCGAAAAGAGCAGAAAATGGAAAAGAGACTCACAATTCGGGAACAGATGGCAAGAGAAGATCGTGATGAAGCCAAGAGGGGTAACATAAGAATTATTGGAGTCCCAGAGGGACAGGAAGAAAACCTCGATGAAGAAGAAACTGTCAAAGACATCATTGCTACAACATTTCCAGAGCTGAAGAAAACTTGTGACCACATTCAGGAGGCCCGAAGGGTACCAGCTAGAAGAAATCCGAATAAAAATACCCCAAGACACATTCTGATCAAAATGACCAAAACCTTAGACAGAGACAAAATTCTGAAAGCAGCAAGATCGAAGAAAGAAATCTCTTACAAAGGAGCATCCTTAAAATTCACAGCTGATTTTTCTGATGAAACCCTCATGGCCCGAAAACAGTGGTGGGACATAGTAAAAAAACTCAATGAAATAAATGCCTCCCCCAAAATACTTTTCCCAGCAAGACTCTCATTCATAATAGAAGGAACAACACACAGTTTCACAGACAAACAACAGCTCAGGAACTTCATAGACTCAAAACCATGGTTACAAGAACAACTAAATGGGCTACATTAAGGCAAGAAAGGCCCCTCAAATACACCCAATTTTAACATAACAATGGGACAAAACCCCATAACAATAATCTCTCTCAATGTCAATGGGCTAAACGCACCAATTAAAAGACATAGAGTGGCAGGATGGATTAGAAAATTGAACCCAACATTCTGCTGCCTGCAAGAAACGCATCTCAATAGTCAAAGCAAACACAGACTCAGAGTCAAAGGCTGGAAAACAATCCTACAGGCAAACAGCTCCCATAAAAAAGCTGGGGTAGCCATCCTTATATCAGACCACATTGATTTCAGAGTGAGGAAGGTCATAAGAGACAGTGAAGGCCATTACTTATTGATCAGAGGATCTGTACAACAGGAAGAACTTACAATAATAAATGTATATGCACCTAATGAGAGACCAGCAAAGTACTTAAAACAACTTCTCATAGATTTGGAAAAAGACATCAATAGCAACACAATACTAGTGGGATACTTCAACACTGCTTTGTCACCTCTTGATAGATCAACCAGACTCAAGCTTAGCAAGGACATACTTCATTTGAGGGAAACAATGGAAGAAAGGGACTTAGTAGATATATACAGGACACTTCATCCACAAAAAGCTGAATACACATTCTTCTCAAGCGTACATGGAACATTCTCCAAGATAGACCACATGCTGAGCCACAAAACATGCCTCCATAAAATTAAGAAGGTAGAGATTGTATCAACAATCTTCTCAGACCATAATGCGCTGAAATTAGAAGTAAATCACACACAAAAACAGAAAACTAAATCAAACACCTGGAAATTAAACAGTGCACTATTGAACAACGAGTGGATTAGACAGGAAATCAAAGAGGAAATCAAAAGATTCCTAGAAACGAATGAAAATGAGAACACGAGTTACCAAAACTTATGGGACACAGCAAAGGCTGTGTTAAGAGGAAAGTTTATAGCTCTACAAGCATTCCTCAGAAAGGAGGAGCGAGCACACATAAGTAACCTAACCTCACAGCTTAAGAGCTTGGAGAAGGACCAAAAAAAGGAGCACAACCCGAACAGGAGAAAGGAAATAATAAAACTCAGAGCAGAGATTAACGAGATGGAAACCCAAAAAACAATCCGAAAGATCAATGAAACCAAGAGCTGGTTCTTTGAGAAAATTAACAAGATCGATAAGCCTCTAGCAAAACTCACAAAGAAAGGGAGAGAGAAAACCCTAATAAACCGAATCAGAAATGAAAGGGGGGTCATTACAACAGAAACCACAGAAATTCAGAGGATCCTCAGGGAGTACTTTGAGAAGCTTTATGCCACGGAACATCAAAACCTCGAGGAAATGGATAAATTCCTAGACTCCTACAGACTCCCAAGGCTGAACCAAGAAGACCTGGAATACCTGAACAGACCTATCACCATCAAGGAAATTGAAATGGTAATAAAAAGTCTCCCCAAGCACAAAAGTCCTGGCCCGGATGGATTCACTAGTGAATTCTTCCAAATCTTTAAAGAGGACTTACTCCCAATGCTCTTTAAGCTTTTCCACGAAATTGAAATATCAAAAACACTTCCAAACAGTTTCTACGAAGCAAATATCACACTGATACCAAAAGCAGACAGAGATACCACAAAGAAAGAGAATTACAGGCCGATATCCCTGATGAACACAGATGCAAAGATCCTCAACAAACTACTAGCAAATAGAATCCAACTACTCATCAAAAAGATCATACACCATGACCAAGTAGGATTCATCCCAGGGATGCAAGGATGGTTCAACATTCGGAAATCAATCAACATAATCCACCATATCAACAAAAGAAAAGATAAAAAGCATATGATCATATCAATAGATGCAGAGAAAGCATTTGATAAGATCCAGCACCCCTTTATGATGAAAACCCTAGCGAAAATGGGTATAGAGGGGACCTTCCTCAACATAATTAAAGCCATCTACCACAAGCCTACAGCAAGCATTATCCTCAATGGGGAAAAACTGAGAGCCTTCCCTCTAAGATCAGGGACGAGACAGGGATGCCCACTCTCTCCACTGCTGTTCAATATAGTACTGGAAGTACTTGCAATAGCGATTAGGCAGGAAAAAGATATTAAGGGCATTCATGTAGGAAAGGAAGAAATCAAGCTCTCACTATTCGCAGATGATATGATACTCTACTTAGAGAACCCAATAACTTCCACCAAAAAACTCTTAGAAACAATAGACTCGTATAGTAAAGTTGCAGGTTATAAAATCAATACCCAAAAGTCCATGGCTTTCCTATACGCAAACAGTGAGAGAGAAGAAAGCAACATGAAAAAAACAATCCCATTCACAATTGTGCCCCAGAAAATCAAGTACCTAGGAATCAGCTTAACTAAGGAAGTAAAGGACCTGTACAAAGAAAACTACAAAACGCTACTTCAGGAAATAAAAGAGGACATGAGGAAATGGAAAGATATCCCCTGCTCATGGGTCGGGAGACTTAACATTGTCAAAATGGCAATACTACCGAAAGCATTGTATAAATTCAATGCAATCCCTATAAGGATACCCATGACATTCTTCAAAGAAATGGAGCAAACACTCTTGAAATTTATATGGAACAATAAGCCCCCACGAATAGCTAAAGCAATTCTTGGGAAAAAGAAAATGGGAGGAATCAACCTCCCGAACTTCAAACTGTACTACAAAGCAGTAATAATTAAAACAGCATGGTACTGGAACAAAGGCAGAACTGCAGACCAATGGAACAGGGTTGAATACACTGACATCTCCCCTCAATCATATGCTCATCTAATCTTTGATAAAGGTGCAAGTAATGTGAAGTGGAGTAAGGAAAGCCTCTTTAATAAATTGTGTTGGCATCACTGGATGGCTACATGCAAAAAAATAGGCTCAGAACTCTGCCTAACACCATGTACAAAAGTAAGATCAAAATGGATGAAAGACCTCAACATCAGACCAGAAATCATAAGGTACATTGAAGATAAAGTTGGCAAAACCCTCCATGACATTGAAGCTAATGGTATCTTCAAAGATGCCACGCCACTGGCCGAGCAAGTGAAAACAGAGATAGATAAATGGGACTATCTTAAACTAAGAAGCTTCTGCACCTCCAAAGAAACAGTGACCAAAATACAAAAACAGTCTACAGAATGGGAAAGGATATTCACCGAATACACATCTGACAAGGGGTTGATATCCAGGATATACAAAATACTGGTTAAACTCCACAAGAAGAAAACATCCAACCCCATCCAAAAATGGGGCAATGAAATGAACAGAAACTTTCTCAAAGAAGAAATCCGAATGGCAAAAAAGCACATGAGAAAATGCTCTACATCATTAATCATCAGGGAGATGCAGATCAAAACCACAATGAGATACCATCTCACACCTCAGAGACTGGCCCACATTCAAAAGAACAAAAGCAACCGATGCTGGCGTGGATGTGGCGAGAAAGGGACACTCCTTCACTGTTGGTGGGAATGTCCACTGGTTCAGCCCTTCTGGAAAACAGTATGGACGATTCTCAAAAAATTAGAAATTGAGCTCCCATTTGACCCAGCAATACCACTCCTGGGAATATATCCCAGAGAGGCAAAAATGTATAGTCGAAGTGACATCTGCACTTGTTTGTTCATTGCAGCCCTCTTTACAATAGCCAGAAACTGGAAGAAACCTGAATGCCCAAGAACAGATGACTGGTTAAAGAAACTTTGGTACATCTACACAATGGAGTACTATGTAGCTCTTAGAAAAGATGAAGTCATGAAATTTACATACAAGTGGTACAATATGGAAAGTATCATGCTAAGCGAAATGAGTCAGAAAGAGAGGGATAGACATAGAAAGATTGCATTCATCTGGGGGATATAAAGTAACAAAGTATGAGATTAATACCCAAGAATAGCTGAGATCAGCACCAGGAGGATTACTCCATAACTTAGAGGCCAGCCGGGTATCCTAGAGGAAAGGGCTATTCAGATAGAGAAGGGAGCACCAAATAAAGGATGTTTGGAGGATCCTCCCAGGAGGGGAGATGCATGTCGAAAGTAGACTATGGACTGAACATGTTTGCCACTCAATGCCTCTTTTGCAGACCACAACACCCAAAAGGAGAGAGAGAACACAGGGGATTGCCCTGCCACAGAGACAGGGGGGATGGGGGGATGGGGGTGGGAGGGATATTATCCATGGTGGTGGAAAATGGGCACTGGTGGAGGGATGGGTATCTGATCATTGTATAATTGAAACCAAAGCACAAAAAATTGTAAATCTACAACTTTAAAAAAAATAAAATAAAATAAAGGGGAAAAAAAAATCAATTTCACTTTAACAGAATTCCTTTCCTTTCTTCCCACTGACGATATCTCCATCCATTATCTTTCTGACTTATGGCATACATCTATAGTAGTACAATGTACAATGTGATCTCCCAAATTTAGACACAAGTTACCAACCATCTCACTTAACATGACAAAACTGTACTCTGCAGTACTATTTCAAAAGCATTAGATCAGTTCCATAGATATTCAAAATGCCTTAAAAATGCTCACAATTAAAGCTCTTACAAGGAATATCCACTGGGCAAAAGATCACTTTACATTAGAAATTAACCAGGAGACATCTTAAAATTCTGATTTACAGGAAAACACAAAATACAAAAAGATTAAAACACTCATATATTACCATGAAACAGAAAGCATCTCAGGTCAGGGCTAGGTTGATACCTGGAGACAAAGCTTGGCATAAAATAAAATTATCAAAATAATAGCATGCACTTTCAAGCACTAGACAAGCAATGCTATGGCTTCAAATTGTCAGGCTGACATCTGAGACTAATTCAATACAACTTATTACTAAGTAGCCCTAGAAATTTTAGTTACCAAGAGTCTCAGAGATCAGATAGAGCACTGGTAGGACAAACTTTGTAACCAATTTTATAACTCTAGAAACTCATGATTAAACTAAACCATTACTTTTAAACCAGTTTTAATGTGTCATAGTTATTTTAACTCTTTCTAGGTCAAATATTCTAATCCAATGCAGATACAAATATGTACATTAACATAACAGCATAAGACCTATAAACAATCAATTTTTATAAAACATGATAAAACCTTCTTTGGCTTAATTTCAATAGTTCTTGTACCTTAATTATTTAAAATCATGAGCTTTCTACACCAGATACTTTTTAACAATTCCACAGAAATACAAACATGCTTTCAGACACAGAAAAAGCCCTTTGGATTTTTTTTTAACCAAACTTTGATATCAGCATAAGAAAATATTTGAATTGTTGTGTGAGCACAAAAAGGATGGCAACAATCTATCTTTCCCACCGCCAGCGTTCTGTAGTTTCCCCCACTCCAGGGAGGTAGATGGAGATGGGCAGGAAAAGGAAGGAAACCTTATGGCCAGGCTGCTTGATCTTAGTTGCAGTTTATTCCAATCCTCTCTCCACTCTCGTACCAAAGACTAGCCTGCCTAGAGCTGGGAATCTGCAACCCAAAGATCAGGCCTGGCTAGCACCTGAGATCTCCGTATCTAAGACCTGCTAGGTTCTGTGAGAAAAAGGGAAACTGCCTCTTACAAATTTTTCATAAAAGTTAGCTGAGGCTCGTAAGACAAGTTCTTGCTTTCTCTGAACTCTTATTTCACTTTAGTTTCAGGCTCTAGTTCCATAGCTCTTCTAGACAGTACAAGATTCTTAAGTTCAAAAAGGATTTCAACTGTTAATAATATAATCAATGTTCTTCTAACAAGAAATTTAGATTGAGAATTCTGCTTTCTCTGTAGGCTCAACCTTCTGATAAGGATTAACCCTTGTCTAACAGGTTCCTAAAACAACTGCATTTCTTAAATCACTGGGTTGCATGTCACTAACTTCTCTAAAATTTCTACTTCTGATTTCAGCCTGGTTCCAACACTCAAGTGTTCCACACAGACACACAGACAGACAGACAGTCAGACACAGACAGACGGACACAGACAGACAGACAGTGAACTGACGAAAACACCACACGTACATGTGCACATATCTGTAGTTGATTGATCAATCTGACCCTTCAAAAAAATGGCAGGGAGAAACTGATGGACTGAGAAAGGAAGGGACAGCTCCCAGGGCGGCTGATTGGGAACTCTGCTCCTCATCTCCCAGCCTAACTAGTCAGTCTCCCACTTGTTAAAAATGGGTCAAGAAAGCGCTTTTGTTGATATAAGCCGGCAAAATAAACTATGACAAAGATGTTACCATATTTTCGCCAAGGCTAATTCTGAGGCAGGGAACTAGTACCTTCCTATCAGACATGGGGATAGGCTTCTTTGTTTCTGATGTCAAACAGTTAATCATAAGATCTCGCATTTTCCTGCCTCCTCTGCTTTGATACTCTCCTATTTCTTTTGTTACCTGCAAAGATCTGACTGCAAAATGATCTGGTAATGCAAACTGCCATTCACTGGCTATCTTTCCCCAATATACTCAGGCCACATGGTGTTACAGAGGTCAATAAGATCTCCTTATCTAAAACTACCTAGTTGGAAGCTCCTCAGATGATTTCCTAATTGCAAGCAATAATCTATGAAAAGGGATGGTTCCTTGGCAAAACTTTTCTCCAGGTCTATCACTTTTGCCTCTCCTAAGGGGACTCTAACCTCCCTTAAATTGGCCTTTATTCAGAGGCTCATCTCCACCTGGGTGGGCCTGGCTTTGGGCAGACCCACAGCTGTGTGCCTGAGCCGAAGTTAGTGCTGTGGTCTTAAAAACTCTGCTCCTTAAAAAAACAGTTCTGCCTTCTCTCAGCTTGCTACATCTTCCCTGCTTTTGCTGGCTTGCTGCTTTTCTTAGGCTTCTTACCTGCCTTTTACCCCTTTTTTTTTCTTTCTGCCTTACATCTGGACTGCCTTCATTAGCATTTGAATTGACCTCTAGCTGAGACTGGGTGGGGAAAAGGATTTTCTGCCTGTAAATTGATCTGCCTTAGTTTCCCAGAATCTTCTCACTAGTGGGCTTTCCTCCCATCCCCCCAATAGTGGATGGTGATGCAAGACAGACAAAGGAGGGGTGCCTCTTTGCAGAGACTATTCAGATGCTTGCCTGGAGGAGAACTTCACAGCAGATCTTCCACAGATTACCTCCTTTATCTGAGCCACAAGGTTTGGAGAGAAGGAACCTCGTGGGGGCCAATCCACACCGAAGGAAGGTCATTCTGATGAACAATAAGTGTCAAATTTACCTTTCTTGATCATCAAGCCCAGATCCTGAGCTTTCCTGTGGATCTCAGAGAAGTGATCAATTCTGACCCGTATTAAACAATCTTAATAAACAGAATTAGGAGAAAGATAATAAATACAAACACTATGGATACACGCACAGATCACACTTAGGCACTCGCTCGGACCGGTCCACTCTTTCACACGGGTGTGCACCACACTCACCAGTCACCCTGGGACTCCCAAATATGCCCAAAGGGCATGCACATGATTTTTCACCTCCAGAGGATTTAGTTCTTCCAAGTGAAGAGATCGGAAGTAGGGAAAGGCCAGTGCTGGCCCGGGAGTGGCAATAGAGAGTTCGGGGTTCAGGGGCAGAGGAGGAGCAGAGTAAGTGGGGGCCCCTACTCTCCCCCCCCCGGCCTGGCACTCCTGCCTAAGGCTTCTGGTCCGGGTACCCCCGGGGAGCAGGCTGGTAGATGACTCCCTTGACCTGGAAGATAAGCGGCGAGTGGAACGATCCCTTGGGGGGCCAACCAATCTGGAACGTCAGCCATCCTGCAGAGCAAAAGGTCTGCCATTTAGGCTTTTTAACAATCAGAAAAGGATTCTGAGCACGAGAGCAGACCTCTGACCAGTGGGAGAGAGTGAGTGAGAGGAGTGGACGGAGATTGTCCCATGGTTCCAAAGACGGTGTCTCGGTAGAGAAAAAGGACGAGCGTGATCCAACCTACAAAAAAAGAATGACGCAAGCGCAAGGCCTTTTGGAGAGGAAAGAAGAATAGAGAAGTAATAGAGCGGCCGATGATTCCTGACACACCAGATGTAGCCTCTCCGAGGCTACCACAAAAGAGGCCTCCAGGCGTCCCTGGCCCTCATCCACCTCCGGGGCGTCCCCCAGGGCTGCGGCCCGTGTCTATTCCCGACACGTCTGTCAGACACAAGGCTCGCACACACAACAGTGTGCTGCACACCTCTGTCACTGTGCTGCACACCACTGTGCTTGTGCCACCGATCGGTTAAAATGGTACCGGAGAAACAAAGAGAAAGAAAGAGGCGCCTTAACTTACCCCACGGCTCAATCCGGCGTCCCTGGGGCAGGGTCCTCGGTGATCTCGGTGGGACCTCCAAATGTTGGGATCGGAGTTCCCTAGCCCTGGGAGGCGCGGAGAGACCAGATAGACACAATTCCTGCAGGAGTAAAAACGGGGTTTATTTAGACCAGCATGCTGGGGCTCCGCAGCATACCCCAAAAATGGGCAGTGGCTGAGAGCCCCGAACTTCTTCAAAGGGGATCTTATATAGGCCTTCACTGGCCGTTACAGCAAAGCCCGCACATTTCATAGCCAATAGATTTGTAACAACATATACTTTCTTAACCAATCCATTTAAAAGTACCTCACTCCTTAGCCTATAGATTCAAAGATCAGCATTTACGTACATCGATTGTCAGCACAAGCAAGGTTATAGCTAGAATCATTAAGCCTTAGGTAATCTCCCTTGACCATCCTCCTTTTGAGTTACCCAAGTCTGCAGGGTGCTTTAGTGAGACAATACATTCCAGGAAAGGGCAATTTTCCCCAACCACCTGCATCCTGAGTTGTCCTTTACCCAAATCTGCAGGGTGCTTTACTGAGACAATACATTTCAGGGACAGTAAATCACTTTCCAAGTCCCCTCTCCCCGAGGTGCAAAGCAGCCAAGCAGTTTTACAGAAAGCAATGTTGCAAGTTAGCTAAAGTACACAAAAATTTGATGCCCTAAGATGGATTCTTTCATCATATTTTGTTACTTTATATCCCCCAGATGAATGCAATCTTTATATGTCTACCCCTCTCTTTGTAACACATTTCGTTTAACATGATACTTTCCATGTTGTACCACGTATGTAAATTTCATGACTTCATCTTTTCTAACAGCTACATAGTACTCCATTGTGTAGATGTACCAAAGTTTCTTTAACAAGTCATCTGTTCTGAGCGCTCAGGTTTCCTCCAGTTTCTGGCTATTGTAAAGAGGAGCAGGGGATATTTTTCCATTTCCTCATGTCCTCTTTTATTTCCTGAAGAAGCATTTTGTAGTTTTCTTTGTACAGGTCTTTTAATTCCCTAGTTAACCTGATTCCTAGGTTCTTGATTTTCTGGGGTACAATTGTGAATGGGATTGTTTTCTTTATGTCACTTTCTTCTCTTTCACTCTTTGCGTATAGGAAAGCCATGAATTTTTGTGTATTGATGTTATAGCCTCCAACTTTACTATACAAGTCTATTGTTTCAAGGAGTTTCTTGGTAGAGGTTTTAGGATTCTCTAAGTATAGTATCATATCAGCTGCGAATAGTGAGAGCTTGATTTCTTCCTTCCCTACCTGGATGCCCTTAATATCTTTATCTTGATTAATTGATATTGTAAGTAGTTCCAGTACTATATTGAACAGTAGTGGAGAGAGTGGGCATCTTTGTCTCGTCCATGATCTTAGGGGGAAGGTTCTCAGTTTTTCCCCATTGAGGATGATGTTTCCTGTAGGTTTGTGGTAGATGGCTTTAACTATATTGAGGAAAGTCCCCTCTATCCCCATTTTGGTGAGGGTTTTCATCATAAACGGTTGCTGGATATTGTCAAATGCTTTCTCTGCATCTATTGATATGATCATATGATTTTCATCTTTTCTTTTATTGATATGATGGATTATGTTGACGGATTTCCGAATGTTGAACCATCCTTGCATAACGGGGATGAATCCCACTTGGTCATGGTGTATGATCTTTCTGATGAGTTGTTGAATTCTACTTGCTACTATTTTGTTGAGTATCTTCGTATCCGTGTTCATCAGGAATATCGGCCTGAGTTTTCTTTTTCTTGTGGTGTCTTTGTTTCCTTTTGGTATTAGAGAGATATGGGCTTCATAGAAACTGTTTGGGAGAGTTTCTGTTTTTTCAATTTCCTGGAAAATCTTGAGAAGAACCTACAATAGGTCCTCTTTAAATGTTTGGAAAAATTGGCTAGTGAATCCATCTGGACCTGGGCTTTTGTTTTTGGGAAGACTTTTGATTACAGTTTCAATTTCCTTGATGTGAATAGGTCTATTCTGGTACACTGTATCTTCTTGATTCAGCCTTGGGGGATAATAGGAATCCAGGAATTTATCCATTTCTTCTAGGTTCTCTTGTTTCGTGGCATACAGACTTTCAAATTAATCTCTGATGATCTTTTGAATTTCTTTGGTTGTTTGTTTGTGATATACCCATACTTATTTCTGATTCGATTTATTAGGGTTCTCTCTCTGTTTCTTTGTGAGTGTTGCTAATGGTTTATCTATCTTATTTATTTTCTCGAATAACCAGCTCTTGGTTTCATTGATCTTTAGAATTGGTTTTTTTTTTTTTGGGTTTCCACGTCTTTGATTTCTGCTCCAAGTTTTATAGTCTCTTTCCTTCTGCACAATTTGTGCTCCTTCTGTTGACCCTTTCTAAGATCTTGAGCTGTGAAGTCAGGTTGTTTAAGTGCATCCTTTCTTCTGTCCTGAGATATGCTTACAGAGCTATAAATTTTCCCCTTCAAACGGTTTTTGCTGCATCCCATAATTTTTGGTAGCTCGTGTCTTCATTCTCATTTGTTTCCAAGTATCTTTTGATTTCATCCTTGACTTCCCTCCTGATCCACTCGTTTTTAAGCATTGAGTTTTTTAATTTCCAGGTGTTTGATTTGTTTCTCCATATCTGTGTGTGATTCACTCCTATTCTCAGAGCATCTTGGTCTGAAAAGATTGTTGATACTATTTCTATCTTCCTGATTCTATTTAGGTATGTTTTGTGGCCTAGGACATGGTCTATTTTGGAAAATGTTCCATGCGCACTGGAGAAGAATGTGTATTCTTTCTTTTTGGGGTGCAAAGCCCTGTGCAGGTCTATACGACCTCTCTCTTCTATTTCTTCTTTGAAAGCCAACGTTTCCTTGCTGAGTTTTGTTCTTGTTGATCTATCCAGAGGTGATAAGATGATGTTGAAATCTTCAGCTACTATTGTGTTGCTAGAAATGTCCTCCTTAAAATCTGTTAGCAGTTGTTTTAAATATTTAGCTGTTCCCTCATTAGGTGCATATACATTTAAGAGTGTGATTTCTTCCTATTGTCCGTGTCCCTTCATGAAGAGAAAATAACCTTCATTGTCTCTTCTAATCTTTTTCAATGCAAAATTAATGCTATTGGATACTAGTATGGCCACCCCAGCTTTTCTGAGGTAGCTGTTTGCTTGTAGGATTGTTTTCCATCCTTTGACTTTGAGTCTGTGTTTGCTCTTGCTGTTGAGATGAGTTTCTTGTAGGCAGCAGAATGTTGGGTTCTGTCTCTGAATCCATTTTGCCACTCTGTGTTTCTTAAGTGGTGAATTTAGACCGTTGACATTGAGAGAGATTATTGTTATGGACTTTTGTGTCATCTTTCTGTAAGGGTGTGTTGTGGTTGTAGGGTTTGTTTTGTATTATTGTACCCCCTTTAGCCCTTATTTTATGTTTGGTTTTGAGTCTATGAAGATCCTGAGCTGCTGTTTGTCTAGAATATACTGTACCACTCCTTGAATTTTGAGTGAGAGTTTAGCTGGATAGAGTATTCTTGGTGAAGCATTCATTTCAGTGAGTTTTTTCACTATATCTTGCCACTGCCTTAGGGCTTGGAGGGTTTCCTCTTATGGATCTGCTGTGAATCTAAGGGGTACTCCATTGTATGTGATTTTCTTCTTTGACCTTGCTGTTTGCAGTATTGTATCTCTATCAGGAGCATCAATCATTCTAACTATGATGTGTCTTGGAGTGTTTTTGTTAGGGTCTCTTTTAGCTGGTACTCTTCGGGCTCCTTGAACCTGAATGGCTGCATTGTGGAGCTCTGGGAATAGCTCAGCAATGATTTGTTTCACCGTGTTTTTTTCATTGGGATTGTTTCTCTGAGCTTCTGGTAGTCCAATGATTCTAATGTTGTTCCTCTTGGAATGATCTCCTAGGACTCTGATTCTCTGTAGAGCTAATTTGAGGTTCCTTGCAACTATGTGTTGTTGCCTGTTGGCTTGGTGCAGCTGATCTTCCAGCTCACTGATTCTCTCTTCAGCTGCAGTCATTCTATTGTTGAGAGAAGAGACTGAGTTTTTCATTTCATCTACAGAATCTTTTATTCGTGACATTTCTGCTCTCATTTCCTCGCGTAATTTGTCAATTTTTTCTGTCATGTTACTGGATATCTGTATAACTGTCTGATTGAGTTGATTGAACATTTTCATGACTTCGTATCTGAATTTTTTGTCTGAGAGTTCCCTTAGGTAAACAGTATCGACAGAATCTTCTGCATTCTTTTTGTTGTCCTCCCCATGTGGTGGGGATTTGCGTTGTTTCTTCATGTTGCTGGGTTTGGGACCAGATCAGTGCTGTGTGAGTGGTGAATAGGGAAAGACTGAGTCTCAGAGCTACTTTTCTGCAGGCGTCTCTCTTTAAACACTTTAAAGATACAAAGTGCAAAAATATGGAAGACTAGTTAGAAATAAAAGTTCCGTTAACAGCAGTTATCTAGGTGATTTATAGATCTTTTTTGTCTTTCATATAATTTTCAATATGTTCTAGCTTTACCAATCAGTATATAAGACTTTCAGAAGTTAGGGGGGAAGGGTACTTTGAATAATTAAAATTATGATTTAAATCATATAAATAAATCTAAGGATTCTTAGAATAGGGTTTAGGGTACAGTACATGGATTAAGGTGCAAGCCTGCATGAAAGCAAACTTGGTTTGATCCCTGACATCACAAAGTCTCCCAACCATTTCCAGCTTCATCCCTGGGACCTGTAAATTCTGGTCTCGAGGCCCTTGACAACCAACAGAGTTGCCTGGCCAAACTCTCAGGGCCCAAGCAGCATCCTGAAATGAACTTCATGCCCAGCTGTCCAGGAAATGCCAAGAAGGGTCCCAGAACTTCAGAGCACCATTTGGGATGTAGTAGCAACATACATGCCCCCATATCCCCAAGAAATATCCTTAGAATGAGTTCAACAGAGAAACTTGATTTTTTCACAATACTGAGTGAGACTCATTTTAAAACAATTAAAACAGGATAAAACCATGAACATATCATCCTGAAAGCTAAGTTGTACTCCCACATTTCTTTACTTTCACTCTGGCTACTGGGAGAAAATGCAGCCAGAAATAAAACACTTCTCTTCTGCTAAAACAATGCCTGGGCATCAGCATACACACACACACACACCAAATATGGGTATTATTATTTGATTATTGCTTTTTATAATTGTTAATGTTCATGTTTAGCATGTATAAAGTTACTGTACTTCCTTCCACCACCATCAAACCCCCAAAATGGCTTAGAAATTATTAAATGGTGCCAGATCAAGTTCACCTGACACAGAGCTACATGGCTGTAAAGTCAGCCACTAACAGTACTCCAGAGTTCAGAAGTATATCTTATGTGGATGCACTGCAAAGGGGTACTTATGGATTACAAGGAGTCAAAGAAATTGAAAAGCCTCTAGAAGGATGAGAGAGTTAACTAACACTTCATTCCTATGGTGAAGTTACACTTCTTAGAAAATGTATAGATGGAGGAAAGAACAGGAGCACAGCTGAGATATTGAAACAAAAGCAAATGTTCCCCTAAGATGGGGAAACTACACAATCACATTAGTAAATACAACTCAAATTAGCCAGAGTCAGAAAGGCAAAACACTAAAGATGGAAAAAAACAATTGGTAACCCAAAAGGTGATTAATGCTCTACTTCAAACCCACTCACCAACCTACCACTGCTAAGGCAGTGAACTTGAAAAGGAGATGGTAAGTTTCACCTTGCTCTGTGTTAAATTTTACGTATCTGGTCATCTAACTCAGATAAATTAAGCTCCACTCTGAGAAATTGTTCAGAAATATCACCGTTTCACATGTCTACAAAATAATCCTTTGTCTAAGCAAGTCTCTACTGTCTCTGGCTAGAGCTCTACTATGGTGCAGTGATAACTCCCCCCAGTGGAAGATCCCTAGGATGTCATCTAACACATAGTCTCTCATTCCAGATAAGACAGAATCCACATCATAATAAATAATTTTGAGTTTATGGGGTTTTTTTGCTTTGTTTTTCAACATTATTCCTGGTAGTGCTTGGGGGCCTGGAATCTGTTCATGGACTAAACTTGAGACTCTTGCATGCACTCAGTCCATTATATTACTGATCCATAAAAGTACTTTTTGCTTGGTTTGTTTTGGGGGCCACACCTGGGAGTACTCAGGAATTAATCTCAGATCTGTGCTCACAAATCAGTCTTGGCCAGGTTGAAGGGACCATATGTTCTGCCAGGGATTGAACCTGATTCGGTTGCATATAAGACAAGTGCTCAACCCATTGTACTATTGCTCCAGCCGTCCCATAATGTTTCTTTCATCAATTACATTACAGAGGTTGTATAGATAAATAATAACCAATAAACGAGAAAATGTTAAAGGAAAAACTGATAAAATCTAGTAGAATAGAAGAGTGTTAAGTGACTCAATTGAGCTTTCATTCACCAAATACATAGTGAGAATCTGCTTCTCACTCACTCACTCATGAGTCCAAACGATATGTCCTGTAACTTAGGTAAAGGTAAAAAGGTAAAGGCCCTCCCATTGATCGTCGATTTCCTCGAGCGGGCCCAGTAACGTCTCCATTGGAGACTTTGTTGTTACTGTGTCTGGCATATGGAATACTCTCGGTAGCTTGCCGGGCTCTCCGAGAGGGGCGGAGGAATCGAACTCGGGTCGGCCATGTTGGCCGCTTGTAAGGCGAACGCCCTACCCGCTGTGCTATTGCTCCAGCCCTTATTAAAACACAGATATAAACAAAATTGATAAACTTAATAAAGTGTTTTATGTAACCAAGTAACACCTTCAGGAATTTATCATCATTTGATAGTGAAAGAGGAAGCCTCAGTTTCCCCTCGCCAACAAGAGGGGTGTCCACTCTTCCCCCTCACAAGCAGTTCCATTTTCCCCATTGATCTACTACAACTCATGTTCAAGGCCAAATCTTAAACATTCCCGAAGTTCCCCAGGACCATATTCTCCTGTCCTAGAATTGGGAGTCACAAGGCTAAGATAATGAACAATACCTGAGGCAGACGACCAGAAAGATAAACCAGCATGACCACCCTGTAGATTCCCTGCATTCTCTGTCACACAAAGACCTGGTTTTCCTGTCAAAGTCTCGCAAAAAGAGCCATAGACCCACACTAAGTTCCTTCCCATTTTGGGAATCTCCTATTTTTTCTCTTCTACTTATCAGTAAACTTTTCTACTTTCTAATTCTGAGAATCTTTATTAATTAATATTTTCATTCTTGAAAATATTGAAGAACCTGGGATTCGCGATTGAACATAGAAACCCTCTGCCCCCACTTCTCCTGCACCTGCATCAATAGTATTCGGGGGGCGGGGTTCAATTTGACCACGTCCAGCGGTGCTCTGATTTTTCTGCCTCTCATAGAACACACGTGGTGCTGTGGATCTGAACTGGATCTGCAGAATGAAGGCAAGCATCCTACTTCCTGCTCTTTATATTTTGGATTTTGGTTCACACCTGGCTTTGCTCAAGGATTACTCTTGGTGGACTCAAGCGACCATATGGGATTCCAGGCATGGATCTCGGATCCCTATGTGCAAGGGAAGCGCCCTACCCATTGAACTATCTGTCCAGTACTAAATCCTGTTGCTTTAGAGGATAGTGGCAAAAGTAATTAAAATACATTCTCTGACTTTAGAATGTAGTGCTGGAAGGGAAATTCTGGACCCCAACCGCCGCCACCCAATACAGGCAACTTTAATACGAGTTGAAATAAGTGACTTTCGGGGTCATCCCTGGTGGATGTCTCGGTTACTCCTGGCTCAGCTCCGCCACCTGGTGGTATTTGGGGGGATCGTGTGTTGTGCTTGACGCGCTGAGGGCGATTTTCCGAGTGCGAAGGCGCAGTGCAGGTACCGCCCCCTCAACGCATCTTCCTGTCCTGCTGCTGGTGCAGGGCGAGCCGGGCTCTATAGCTCTGGCTACACTCGCTCCGGACTGAGTGTGACCGGCCTCCGGTGTCCGCACATCCTGCGGGGATCTCCGCGAGACCCCAGGCACGCGGGCGCTCGCAGGAGGGGAGCCGAGGGTGCGCCCCTGAGTGAGGAGGGGGTGCCTGGAGCGAACTCCGGGGTCCGAGCGTGGCTCCCTCCTGTCCGGCTCCAGCCGCGGGTCTCCCTGTGCAGACCCCGGTCACCCAGTGTAGACTCCAGTCACGGTGCAGACCCCCGTCACTGGTGCAGACCCCGCTGTCCATCCTCCGGCAGGCAGTGCGCGCCTGGTGGGCGGCCTGCCCTGCTGTCACTCAGGGCTCCAATATGCTCTCCTGCCCTGGACTCCTCCCTGGGCTCTCCTGGGCTCCTCTCTGTGCTCTCCTCTCCTGGGTTCCTCCCTAAGCTCCTTTCCCTGACTGTAAAAACTCCTTTTACCCAGGTGTCGCTAGGAATGATCACAGATTAACGGATGTTCATGGACTCTCCTCGTGGCTCTCTCTCACTGTTCAGTGCTCTTGAACCGCTTCCCCACCTGGGATGACCATTGCCTGAGGCCGACAGAGGAGAAACGAGGGCCAAGCTGGTTGATAATCAGTTGCCTTATTCCATCTCTTGTCTCTCCCAAACTCTCTCCACCATTTTCTCCCCCTCTAGTCATGACTCCCCAATTTCCCCCAACTCTCTCCAACTCTCTCCAACCTCTCTTTAACACACTCCACAATTCTCTCTCCAACCCTCACTCGCTAACTATGTCTCTTGCTCTGCCCACATCTCCAACTCTGCCGACTCTACCTCTCTTTCTTTTTTCACCAACTCTCTGCAGCCACATTTTTTACCCTCTCTTCTCCAACCAAGCCTCCCAAACCGTGCCTCCCCCCACCTCAGGTACAATAAACAAGTTCTTCACGCCTTTCTGACCACCTGCAGCCCACCAGGCCAAAACAGCTCTTAAGACGTGTTTCTCCCCTCCTTAGACCAGAAAGTTAATTAACATCTTAATTCAACTTCCTAATAAGTGCCATTCTGTATGGACACAGGAATAGACACAATTAGGCTTGTAGGACAAGTCTCCTGGGGACATCTCACCACAGACCCATACTACAGTGCTCAGGCTGGATCAATCATTCCTAACCCCAACAGGACCCATATCTAGTTATTACTTTTGGATCATGACAGAATTTGTCCATGATCATGTTCTTAACTTATAGTTTAGTATTAGGCAACTTTGACCAGGCCCACTTTGATGCCAGGGTAGTTCACCGCTTGCCCTGGGTCCATCCAGTCCATCATCAGGGCCCTGATTTGGGGGATGTAGGCAGTAAGGGCAACTGAGGCATGAGTTGAGAGAGCAGATGTCTAGGAGGTAATATTATCTGGAGTCAATCATCTCCCAAGTTACAAAAGCATGTCTTTTTAACTGTCTTCCTGTGTCCATACAAAAAGCAATTGCTCTGAGGTAGCTAACTATGCAAAGGACAGTAAGAAGAGAAAAACAATATTTACAAGCCAGCAAGAGTCTGATCAGGAGGCAAAGGTAATTGACAGGTTGGGGGACAAATCAACAAACCCAAGCTCCCTGTGGCTGGCAAGGAAAAGCAAACCAATGTTCTCCTACAGGAGAGAAATTGGGGACATTGGTTGTCGAAATGTGCACTGGGGAAGGGATGGGTGTGGAACATTGTATGACTGAAACCAAATCATGAACAGCTTTGTACCTAGATCTAATGGTGATCCAATAAAAAAAAATAATAAAACAATGTGAATTGGGGTAGGGTCCGGTTCTGTAAAGTAAGTATTGATTTGACTATGTTTAAAGTTGAAAAGAGAAAATAATACATAGGCAATTGCTCATCTGAGGACAACAGGTAAGTTTAGGCCAAGTATTTGGTATAGGATATCATAACAATGTGAATTAGGACGTGGTTGGGGTTATTAGAGAAAGAGTGTTGGTTCATTTGAGGCTAATTAGGCAGAGCCTTTGGTGTGGGTTACTAAAAGAATGCGAATTGCATTCAGGTTTGGGTTTGGATTAAAGTTTTGTTTGATAAGGGTTTGACTGCTTTTAAAACTGAAAATGAAGGAAAGTCTAGGGAGATTGTTTGGTTGAGGCTAATAGGTAAGTTTATGCCCAGCCTTTAGGTTGGGGATTATAAGAATGTGGCTTTGCTGTTTTTGGTTTACTGTTATTAGGGTTTGGGTTCTGTTAGAGTAAGGATATAGACTGGGCTACTTGTACAAGTAAAAGCACTGTAGCACTATCCTCCAGTTGTTCATCGCTCGAGAGGACACCAGTAACGTCTCCATTATGAGACTTGTTACTGTTTTGGGAAAATCATATATGCCACGGGTAGCTTGCCAAGCTCTTCCATGCGGGCAGGATACTCTCGGTACTTGCTGGGTTCTCCTAGAGGGACGGAGGAATCAAACCCAGGTCAGCCACGTGCAAGGCAAATGCCCTACCCACTGTGCTATCACTCCACCCACAAGTACAAGATGCAAGTAAAGTATAGGGAGATTGTTCGCTAAAGGCTAATAGATAAGGTTAGGTCAAGCCTTCGGTTAGTGTTACTCAAGGATAATTTTTGCTTAGGACTAGTGTTCTGTTATAGTAAAGGTATAGTTTGGGCTATGTTTAAAGGTAAAGGTAAAGGTAAAGTCCCTCCCGTTGTTCATCGATTTGCTCGAGCAGGCCAGTAACGTCTCCATTGGAGATTTTGTTGTTACTGTGTTTGGCATATTGAACACATCAAGGGTGGCTTGCCAGGCTCTGCTGTGCAGGCGAGATACTCTTGGTAGCTTGCGGGGCTCTCCGAGAGGGGCGGAGGAATCGAACTCGGGTCAGCCATGTTGGCTGCGTGCAAGGCAAATGCCCTACCGCTGTGCTATCACTATGTTTAATGTTGAAAATTAAAGTGAAGTATGTGGTGATTCTTCAGTTGAGACTATCAAGTAAGATTAGACTAAACCTTTGGTATGGATTATTAAAAGGATTTTCTAAAATAATTGAACAAAACAACTTTTGAGTTATGGAGCTTCTCAAGAATATTCAAAGATATGACTGTAGAGATTCAAAAACTTGCCACCCCAAATTATGTCTTGGAGTGTCTGGAGAGTTGGTAGAGCAGAAAGACTGATCTGGGTTGAGTCCCCAGAACCCTATCTGGTCTCACCAGGAGTAAGCCCTGAATATAAACCAGTGTGGCCCCTCCAAAATGAAAAAGCAAAAGCAAAATATGTCTTGGACTGAAGGTGAACTTCATGGCAGGGATACTGAAGATATAATGTAGTTTACAGCTGAAGGGATATTTTCCTCACCAGATCAAATAATTCTGTTCACACTTCTTTCATGGTGATCTTCAGCATGAAATAAGCCAGATCTAAGTCAGCCCCTTAATTCATATCTGACAATGGAGGACAAAAACATGCATAAAAAAAGAAATATTAAAAACCCCCACCCCAGCAAAACTCCTATGGATGCAGACTGTTAAATAAGCATAGATCACCTGACTGCAATGAATGCAGAATTATTGGTGTGGATAAGATACCTTGAAACTAGGATTTTGATGGACGCACTCTTCCTGAGTCTCTAGCCCTGCGGCGTCTCCTGTGCTGTGGGCACACACATTTCTCTTCGAGAGCCAACAGGCATTAGGATGCTGTCTGGAGTATAAAACAGCAGAAGGAACTGTTTATTTTTAATACCTAAGTGGGGGCCTGAAGAAATAGTATAGCACGTAGGACACTTACCGTGCACATGGTCAACCCAGGCTCCACTCTAGGTATCCCATGTGGCTCCCTGAGCACTGTCAGGAGTGATCTCTGAGCCAGGACTAAGCTCTGAGCACAACTGAGTGTGACTCCAAAACAAAACAACCAGTAACATATCTCCATTTCTGTGAGAAGCTGAAACTGCACTCAAGGCAAGTCTTTCAATCTTGGTGGGGCCTGGCTTGAGCCACTTCTTCTGGGGTCTCTTGAGAAACTGTGTTCTAAATCAGGCAGGTGATGGGGCTGCTTCCAGGGGGAAGTTCCCTAACAGCCCTGAGTAGGCATGCTCCAGCAGGCTGAATCATCAGTGTTTAAAGGTGTGTGCTTGGTGAGGAAGGGCTCTCTGCAAGGAGGCAGCAAAGACCTTCTGAGGAAATAAAGAATCCTAATATAATCATGTATGAAAAAACATCAACGGCTAAGACCCAGAGACTATAAAAACCCAGCTCCTGGAAGCAGGTGACCACTAGTCTTATTATCTCGTTCTTACTTTGGAGAACCCGGCAGGCTACTAAGGGTGTCCTGCTCGCATGGCAGAGTCTGGCAAACTTCCCGTGTCATATTCAATATGCCAAATATCAGTAACAATGATAGGTCTCATTCTCCTAACACTAAAAGAGCATTGAATATGGCTCTTTTAAAATCTCAGGGCTAGAAAGAAGGAGACATTACTGGTGCCTGCTCGAGGCAATCGACCAACAACAGGTTGATCGTTATCGTGATCGTGATGGTCCTGGTACCTGTAGAACCGGTGTCTGAAAGCCATTCTTTATTTTCAGTGACAAGATATTTGAAACTCAGGATCTTATAGATTCTCAGGGAATTAGCCTACTACATCACTGTATCACTGTCCTCCCGTTGTTCATCGATTTGCTCAAAAGGGCCCAGTAACGTCTCCATTGGAGACTTTGTTGTTACTGTGTTTGGCATATCAGTACGTCACGGGTAGCTTGCCAGGCTCTGCGTGCGGGCGAGATGCACTCGGTAGCTTGCCGGGCTCTCGGAAAGGGGCAGAGGAATCGAACTCGGGTCGGCCATGTTGGCTGCGTGCAAGGCAAACGCCCTACCGCTGTGCTCTCGCTCTAGCCCAGACTACTACATAGTTTTTCAAAACTACTTACAACTCTAATAATTGAGAAACAGTAGGAAAACAACTCTTCAGTGTTAAACATTTTAATTATTTGCACTTATTACTATTAATGAGGGCTGAAGCGATAGCACAGCGGGTAGGGTGTTTGCCTTGCATGTGGCCGACCCAGGTTTGATTGCTCTGCCCCTCTAGGAGAGCCCAACAAGCCACCGAGAATATCTCGCCCTCACAGCAAAGCCTCGAAAGCTACCCGTGATGTATTCAATATGCCAAAAACAGTAACAACAAGCCTCACAATTTGTTACGAGACATTACTGGTGCCCACTCGAGCAAATCAATGAACAACGGGAGGACAGTGCTATAGTGCTACTATTTATGAAAAGTTAAGCATAAAATGTGTTTCTTAAAATATTTAGTGAATTTAAATTTATCTAAAATTACATTGCAGAGAGGGAAGGGACAGACAAGACAGGACAAAAATCAGTGGCGGAGGTGTTTGGACCCATTAGTGGAGATGCAAGTGAATAACATATACCCCTAAAGCAGAAATATTAAAACAATTTGGGGCAGTTGAGTCACACCCAGAAGTGCTTGGGCTCCTCATGGCTCTGTACTGAGGAGTTACTCTTGACTGCTCCAGTGAATGTACACTGTGCCGGGGACCAAGCCTGTGAGTTTACCCTACACTGCTGCTAAACCCTGGGAGACATCTGAAGCCTCCTGTCGCCTTATTGCCTCAGAAGGTGCCTGTCTGCTGCCCGATACAGGACTGCCCCTCTGTGGGTGCTGCACCTGGGCAGAGGCCCGGGGCACCTCGACTATGTTCCCCAGGAAGGCTATGTTGGCTGCTGGGCCTGCAAGAGGACAGGACACCCCCTGGCAGTGGTGCTGGGCTGGGCGTGTGTCTGGCAGCACATGGCCTTTGCGCCCCTCAGTACGCATGTGCGACCACTGGGCTGGTTCCAGGGTCTCTCTTGAGGTTGGGGAGACTCCCCCATGGGATGCTCAGGCGATCTTGGGGCGCCATGAGTGATTCTTTATATTTCTAAAACATTTGGTACCATGATTTCTAATGCTATTACAATAGGTTCCCATGGACAGAATGTGCCTCTAGCATACCAGCACCAGAGTATCTACTGCCCTCTGCTGTAGTGATAGGGGCCCATAGACACAGAGTCCTACACACCAGTACCAGGGCACCCACTTCCCACAACTCACTGTCCACTGCTACAGTGATAGGGGACCATGGACACAGTGTCCTACACATCAGACCAGAGCACCTGTCTGTCTGTCTGTCTGTCTCTCTATCTGTCTACCCCACCCCCTCTCATTTCCCTTGTAGGTAGTGTTGTTTGCAATACTGTTACGGAAAGGGTATCATACGTATCCCTTTACCTCCTTTCAGCACTGCCCACTGCTACAGTGGTAGTGGTCCATGGACACAGTGTCCCTCCACCACACCAGCACCAGAGGGCCCACTGCCCACCCCAGCCATGGCTCCAGTACCCTCTCCCCAGCCAGTTCCTCTCCTCCATATTCTCTTCCCCTGCCACCCAGGAAACTCCACTCTGTAGGTCAGTTCTTACTTTTTATAGTGTCTGGCATTTATTATTTCCTTGTTATGTCTATTTGTATGTCACATATGAGGGATAGATCTATGCACACCTACGTAAAGTTCATCAGTGGCAAGATTACAGCTGTCGCGGAACCGACCACAGGGTGATGGGTGCAGAATGGAGACACAATTGGGTGTGGGGACCGAAGAAACAACGGGTGAGGAGGAGGAGACCTAAAAAAGGTAGACAGAGGGAAGGCAGCAGCAGACCAGACACTGTACCTGTGCATCTGCTCTTGGCAAGGAAAGAGTGTAGTGAAGACTGAGGTGGAGAGCCTTTGTGCACCCAGATCAGAACACAACAATGGGGCACTGTAGGGGCGTGGAGAGATGAAGATGCAGGGGTGAGGGGAGTGGAGATGAGGACATGAACATCAGTGACTGCCATCCCACTGCTCTGTGTTCTCAAGAAGAGGCAGCGAGCTCTCCAGATGAAAGGGAGAGGAGGAAGTGGATGTGTCTCTTTTCTAAATGGAATCACCATGAGATACAGTTACAAAACTTTCATGTTTGAGTTTCAGTCATACAATGATTGAACAACCATCCCTCCAGCAGTGCACATGTTCCACCACCAATGTCCCCATTATTCCCCGAGCCCAGCCTCCCCCTGCCTCTTTGGCAGACAATTTCCCCCATACTTTCTCTCTAGTTTTGGGCATTATGGTTTAAAATATAAATACTGAGAGACTATCACATTCGGTCCTTTATCTACTTTCAGCATCCTGGTCGACCTCTCCAACCATCATTGACCTACTGATCCCTCCTCTATTCCAATTGCCTTCTCCCACAGCTCACAAGGCAGGTTTCCAACTGTGGAGCAATCCTTACTGGCTCTTGTGTCTACTATCCTTGGGTGTCAGTCTTGACGGAGCACAGAACCTGAATAAGATGGTGCAAACAATGTGACAAATTAAGCATCCCCATCCCTGCAACAAGGGACACATACCTATCATGGCAAAGGGACTCCATGATGGAATTGAGGACCGGGAAATTGGAGATGTTCCTGGATCATGTCAGTGGGTCCTATATCATCAGAGGGTCCTTCAACTGGAAGGAGGCTGGGGACTTAGGTGAGAGAACAGATGTGGTGAGAGGAAGACTCAGATATGTTCCCTGAGAGTGCCAGAAGGGGTACTGGGCCAGGAATGGGGGCAGCATCTGAAAGCTGGAATAACCAAAGCGACCATGTGCCATACACCATCCAAAGGAAGCAGAGGCTGCACCTCGATTTCAGACTTTCACTTCCAGCGACATCATAATGCATTTTCAGGGGCTGGAGCGAGAGTACAGCAGGTAGGGCTTTTGCTTTGCATGTGGCCAATCCGGATTCGATTCCCCACATCCCATATGGTCCCCTGAACACTGCCAGGAGTAATTCCTGAGTGCATGAGCCAAGAGTTTCCCCAGTGCATCACTGGGTGTGACCCAAAAAACATAATGAATTTCCACTATGTTAGTCACCTTATTTGAGGTGAGCTGTCACAGCTTCCCTGGTGCCTGAGTGTTGGGCTAATCTTGGAGAGTGGGAATGTGCCAATCATCCTTTTCCCTCAAAATCCCACCAGGAGTCCTTGTAACCTCCAACTCACTACCAGTGTCCGGCTCTCAAAGGACAGAGGAGGTTTTTGGCATTTCAGTTACCCCCACCTCACTCTGCCACTCTCTAGCACTCCCAAAGAACAAAGTTTTTCAGCCCAGCTGAGCCTCAAGCACTGCCTCAGTCCCCTACCCACCAGCAAGAAAAGCCGCCTCCTATTTCCCTATGCCTCCTAACTTATCTTACTTTGTCTATCTCTCTCCCATAAATAAATATTCAACCCTCTTATTACACATACAAAAAAGGCAAATTCCCCCACCAACGCATTCAACTCACAGGGCAGAACCACTCACCAGCAGATATCCCCTTTCAGGATCCATTCATTCTCCAAGAGTCAGTTTTCTCCCATTCTTCCAGATCAGCAGTCACCCTTCCATTGGCCTCTCTCTCCTCGTGTACATTCACTCACACACCCTCCTATCCCTTGGTTATCCATTCACCTTTGTCCATCTATCCATCCATTCTCCCATCATTCTCATAGAAATCCCGATCAGCCAATATATCTTCCCGTTCCACCATCCAATGACAGACCCACCATCTTTCCTGTTACCCTCCCACCTGGCTTCCAGTACTCATCTTCCATCGCATTAATACCTTTAGACAACAAAAATTCAGGAGAATATTTTTAGTTCAGAGATAAAAACGTAAGTAAAACAAAAAGAATTATTTTAGAGCTAGACCATGTAAGTAATGTGAAGAAAACTCAGTAAGGAGATGCAATTATAGGGGGAATATATTTAGCTGATATGAAAATTCAAGCTTCTTAGGAAAGGAGGAAAAGGACAAACTCAAAGGAATGATGCACTATTTCTTGAATAAACAACAACTCAGGAACTTCGTAGACTCAAAACCAATCTTAAAAGGACTAAAGGGGCTCCTGTAAGACAAGACAAATCCCTACAAGCACAACAAACCTCTACAGAAAGATGGCACAAAACCCCATACGATAATCTCTCTCAATGTCAATTAAGAGACAAAGAGTGGCAAAATGAATTTAAAACCTGAACCAAACATTCTGCTACCTACAGGAAACATATCTGAACAGCCAGAGCAAACACAGACTCAAAGTCAAAAGATAGAAAACAATCCTTCAAGCACACAAATCCCTCAAAGAAGCCAGGGTGGCCATAATAATATCCAACAACAAAGATTTTAGGCTGAAAAAGATTATAGGGGCCAACAAAGGACATTTTTTTAATAATCAAGGGATATGTACAGCAGGAAGAAAATCACACTCCTAAACATATACACACCCAATGAGGGACCACCAAAACACTTAAAACAAATTTTAAGAAACTTTGAGGAGTATATTGGTAGCAAAACAATAGTAGTTAGAGAATTCAACACCATCTTATCACCTCTGGATAGATCAACAAGATTAAAACTTAGAAGGAAGTCATGGAATAATTCCTTTGGAGGAAGAATGGCTTTGAAGAATGGCTTTGAAGGAAGAAATGGGAGAGAGAGAACTAATAGATGTATACAGGCCTTTCCATCCCCCAAAATGTGAATACACATACTTTTCTGCAAATGTGCACATGGAAGATTTTTCAAGATAGACTATGTGCTGGGTCCCAAAACATACCTCAATAGAATCAGGAATATAGATAGATGTATACAGGCCTTTTCATCCCCCAAAAGGTGAATACACATACTTTTCTGCAAATGTGCACATGGAACATTTTTCAAGATAGACTATGTGCTGGGTCCCAAAACATACCTCAATAGAATCAGGAAGATAGAAATTCTATCCACTAACTTTTCAGACCATGATGCATTGAAGTCTTCCAGCAAAACTTCATAAAGTTGTGTGGACACTAAATCATATACAGCATGGGGCTGGGAGAACTGTCTGGAGATATTGCCTGGACATAAGGATCTTGGGTCAGAGAGATTGTTGGGTCAAAGTGCTGAGCATATGTTCTGCATGCAGGAGTAAAAGGTCACTATCCAACACTGCAGGTCCCCTTAATGCTGAAGGAATGACACCCTCACCCCCAGAGACAGAAAATTCCCTGAACACCTCTTGGTGTGGCCCAAACACACAGAGAAACACATACAGAGAGATGTTGTCTATAAAATCATAAAACACACAGAAGAAAAGTTAGGGGATATATTCTGGGCTTTCAACATTAGGGATACGTTCAGACACATCTCCAATGGGGAGAGAAAAGCAATCAAGAATACATGAATGGTGTGAGTTGCCAAATAAAGGAGTGGGCACACATGTGGGACTCAAGTGTTTGGTGGCCGAGAGCCACCTTTCAGGCTAGATGACAGCAAGAGATGGACAGCAAGGATGTTTGTGGACAAAGGATTGAGGGAACAGGGGAACTGGACCCCAGAATTGTCAGTAGCCAGTTTCTCTCTCCTCCCCAATGTAGTCTGATCTCTCTCCTTACTGCACAACCATAGTTGTACTTTTGCTCGTAGTCCCAGTCATCATAGTTCCGTCATCCTAGTCTCCTCATAGATATCAACGTCCTCTACTTCCAGGCATTGTTCTTATATTCCTTGTCATCCTCCTAGTCCCCTCTTTCCCCTTACAGTATAGTAATATAGAAATCATGAAGGGCGGGGGTACACATAGGTGGGGTTGAACAATATCAGAACATCAAACAGAGATAAAGCTAGTCATTCAAGGGAAGTTCTAGGAGATTAACTCAAGGACAAAATCTCACCTGAGGGTTCAGCACTCCAGATAACTAGGAGCACTCCAGATTACTAGGAGATCCGTACAAGGGCGGGATTGCATCTAGGGTGTATTGCTTTCTCCTTTCCTTAGCTAGTAAGTAATCCATTTGAACAATCATAGTAACTTCTTATACAATTTCTAGTCATTTTTGTATGAACACAGTAAGAACTATATTAAGCTTAAAGGTTGGATCTTCCTGGGACATCTTGCTATATATTCCAAACCACAGTCCTCAGGCCAGGCTAGTTGATCCTAACCTCAGCAGGGTCCTTATTCAGTAACTTCTTCTTGGGTCATGACAGAGTCTGTTCCATGATGATGCTCTTAACTTATTATACTTCATACACTTAGCTTGTCCCTTTCCGGTGCCAGGGTAGTTTTCAGCTTACCCTGGGCCTATTCAGTCCCTTTGTCAGGATCCTGCTATTGGAGAGCTAGGAACTAAGGGAAACTGAGGCTTAAGTCAAGTAAATATGGATGCCCAGGAGTAAATATTATTTTGGAGCCAATTAACTTCCATGTTACAAAGCATAGCATCAACTGTCTTTCTTTGTCTATACAAAAAGGACAATGCTAAATAAGCTATGCAAATGACATAAAGGAAAGAGGAAAATAATATAGGATTATTAGTGCTTGATGGAATTGGGTGTGCTTCAGGGGCACTGTTGTGGGAGCAACTCAATAAACCTAAGCTCCCTGCGGGAGGAGCAAGGACAACCCATTGTTATTCAACGGAATGGGACAACATAAAACTAAAACGCATTTACAAAGAAAAGGAAACAACCATGGAAGCAAACAAACAAACGCAACTGAGTAACAGGCAAAAGCTATTTGATCATCTTTCAAAAGGAAGGATTAATATCCAGAATATATTAACTCATAAAACAAAAAAAGAAAAAAACAACACAATAAAAATTGTTCAAAAGACATAAACAGACACTTCCTCAAAGATGGCGCACAGACACATTAAAAAAGTCAAAATTACTTATAATTAGGGAAGTGACTCATATTTGGGAAAATGGTTCAAGAAGAAATGAGTGTTGGCAAGGATGTGGAGAAAAGGGCTCTGTTACTGGGAATGAAATTAGTGTAGTTGCTAGGGATAATGATATGCAGTCCTTAAAAAATTTTACGGAAATTCCGTATGATTCAAAAGTACCACTACTAATTAGTTATCCAAAGACAATTAACAAATTTTGCTCAGATGTACGAGATGATTTATTAAGGCAAGCAATCACCAAGAAATGACAACACTAACTTGTAGACCCAGTGAAAACAAGGAAGCTTCTAGAGAGAAAGGAGAAGGGGAGAGGAAGTAATGGGCAGAAGGATGTTTGTGGAGGCAAGCTGGCATGGGAGCACTGGTCACATCTAAGCCCATAAAAGTCAGAAGATGATTGTCTGAAATTCTATAGGGTGACTAATGATAAGTCTGCTCCTGGACCTCAAGACAAACACAGTATAAGCTTGTATGAATGAGAGTATGAGTGTGTCTGTGCGTGTGTGTTTGTGTGTGTGTATGTGTGCATGTGCATGTATAGTTGGGGGCTGGTTATGAGGAAGGTAGTGTTCCTGCCACTGAGTCAGGCAAGAATATGGAATGCTGCTGTACCCCATTTCCAGAAGATATGGTGTCTCTGAAATGCCTGTAGCACCTTTGAAGAGAAACAGTGTACCAAATAATGACCTTAGAAATAAAGGCAATTGGGGCGCTGGAGCAATAGCACAGCAGGTAAGGCGTTTGTCTTCCATGTGGCCAACCCACGTTCGATTCCCAGCATTCCATATGGTCCCCCGAGCATCGCCAGGAATAATTCCTGAGTGCAGAGCCAGGAGCAGCCCCCTGAGAATTGCTGGGTGACCCAAAAAGCAAAAACCAAAAAAAGTAAGAAAGTAAGAGAAAAAGACAGAAAGACAGGAAGGAAGGAAGGAAGGAAGGAAGGAAGGAAGGAAGGAAGGAAGAAAGGAAGTTGGAAAATTCAAAATAATGGTAGTGGAAAGGTTTATGGTGGTGGGATTGGTGTTGGAATCACTATCACTATCACCCTGTTGTTCATCGATTCGCTCGAGTGGGCCCAGTAACATCTCCGTTTGTCCCTGTCACGTGCTAGTGTAGCCCGATGACATATTGGGGACTCTTTCCAGATCAGGGGAATGACGACAATTCATTGTTACTGTTTTTGACATATTGAGTACACCACAGTTAGCTTGTCAGGCTCTGCTGTGCGGGCGGGATACTCTCAGTAGCTTGCCGGGCTCTCCAAGAGGGTGGAAGCTTTGGGGGCAGCCTCTAATCACTTTTACAGGTGTTCCTAGTCAGGCATATAGGCAGGTATGATATTCTCAGTAGCTTGCCGGGTTCTCTGAGAGTGAGAACTAGAGAATAAGAGGTCGTGCAGCTGGGAGCTTGGTTTGAGAGTCTCTGGATCCTGGCCATTGATGGGGTTACATGGCAGTTGGTGGCTGTCAACTGTCTAGCTACTGGAAGGTGGGGGAGCTGGGTGTAGGAAGCCCAGTCCCGAACTGAGCAGGCTTGGAGATCTCAGCCCCGGGTCCCGCATACCTGGGTTTCTCTGCCGGTTCCTCATCCAAGCGTGTGGAGAGTGGTCTCAGCATGGCTTTGGCTGGGTCCCGGAGGTCTTCAGCTGTCGGGACTCTGCTCAGGGTGGAGAGAAAAACTCAATCTGCCACCCTCTAAGGGGCCCCAGTGAGGACGGTCAGGTACGGGGGCAGGAGACTCAAGTGTTGGAATACTTAATGTAATAAATTATTGTGAACAACTTCATAAAAATAAAAAAAATTAAAGGAAAATAAATACTTTCTTTTCCCTAATCATTATGCCATCAACATTTCACTAAAGTATAAACACACTTCTCTGAACAAGTTCATGTTTATACTCAATGTTTATACTTCTCCTCATTTTACTGAAAACATCCACAAAGTTTTGCCCTGTATTCACCCTATTACTCCATTCACTTAACAAATCCAAGAGGTAGAGAGGAGATACAGGTTAGGAGAAAAACAAAACTTAGGTGATGGAGCTGAGATCATTTCAGGCCATGATTGTTCTTCCCCAGGGTTCTCCAAGAGCGTTTTTCTTTCTTTTACATGTTCCTTCTATGGCCATGGAAAAATCAAGATATTTCAAAGTAGAAAGAGAAACACTCAGACAAATTGAGTTGACAAAGTCATGTCTGATCTACATCAAATTGAAATATTAGAACCAAGGGGCTAGAAGAGAACAGAAGTGTGAAATACATGCTTCTCACAAAATTGTTGCCAGTTATATCTCTGGCATGACATGTTCCCTGAGCATCAAGATAAAGACCTACAGGCCCTTGAGCACAACCAGATGTGACCTAGAGGTTTCCCCAGCATCACTGGGGTGGCATGGTCAGCCCTGTCACTGCAGGACCTAACACTGTATCCTCAAACTGAGCAGGTGAGCCATACTTCACTGAGAGGAGTTCTCAGGCCACCTAAACAGCCACCTAAACCCTCCATCAATTCACTTATTAGTTAAATTTTTACACCCAAGACAGGGAAACATTGATATCCAGATACCTGACTCCAAAAAGCAAACGACCCCAGAATTTCAGTGTCTTTGACTTGAGTTACTTTGAAGCTTTCAGAAGGACACATTTTTCATAAGAGGAACTAGAAGAGTCCAGTTCTCTGGAAATAAGGCACAGAGGCACAAGGTCCATAGGCCTCCACGCTAACTAGAGATTTTGATGAGCTTGAATCCCATTCCCCGTCTCCCACCCACACCCACACCATAGCCACTCACTGTCCTCAAAGAGCTTTCGCCAGCCAGTTATCCAACAAGATGTGCCAAGGGGAAGCTCCATGCCAGGGGTTGGAAAGTAGACAGGGATGATATAGGAGCTGAAATTCACAGGTTGGTGCAGTTGTAACACCGCTGCAAAACAGTGGAGCTTCTTAAAGTCTGGATGGATGATAATGCAGCTCACAGCCACCCTCTTGGCATATTGGGTGTCGTGGTAGAGCTGGGTACTTCCCCCAAACACCCAGTAATCCTCAGGGGCATGAGACTTCCTGCAGGAGGGAAGGTGACAGTCATCATCCATCTTCTGTATATGGCAGCTTGCACCTCTCCACCATCATCTGACCCCCAGCACTGCCTTGTCTGCACCACCGCACAAAACTCTCCCTTTCTGTCATCCCTTCTCTCTGGAGACCAGGGGCAGTTTTAGTCACAGCTCAGCGCACACCCACTATTAAAGGAAAGGATCACAGAGGGCTGGAGGTCCCTTGGGGCTGGACAATCCTGACCCTACTTCGGCACATGCAGAGAGCTCTGGCTCCATCTTGGCTCTTGACAAGCCTTATGACCAAACTGCTCTCACACCACTCCTTTCTCTCACTCCTTCTTGGTACTCACCTGTTCTAAAACTGCACAAAATCATTGGTCAAAAGAGACCATGCGGGCAAAATGTCCTGTGTTCAGACCATGAGGGATTAAACATCCCACTTTCCCACTCACTCACCTGGAAATTCCTCCCCACACAGCTGGTGACCAAAATCTTGCTTTCACAAGCTGACCCATGCCCATGGGAGCCTGCCCATCTGACTTCCCCAATCCAATGGTGTCAGCCCTGCTCACCCACAGAGGAAACTTCTGCTCTGACTTAATGGAGACACAGTGAGGTGGGTCAAGCCAACCTAATCTACAGTGGGTCTCCAGTGGGACACAGCACAGAGCAGGTGCTTGTGGTCCTCTGTATGTACCAAAGATCCAGCTCCTGGTTACTGCCCCCAAAAATCTCTCGGAACACTCAACCAGACCCAGGACAGAGAGCAGCTCTGTTCTTCTTCAAGGTCAGGGACTCCATATCTAGTGTCCATGCAGCTGACCAATAGACCTGTGGTGAGCAGAGACCCCAGGCCAGAGATGTGCAGAACAGCAGCATCTGCCACTGCATCCTAGGTTCCAGCCTCTCTCTGACAACCAGGATTTCAGGGACATTGAGAGAATCCCTGGTGTGAGGTGACACAGAACCAGCTGACATTGCACCTGGGAGGCAGGATGAACACTGCCATCTCGGGTGCATACCTGTGTCTGGGAAATGCATAGGGATGAGGATAGAAGATGAGCAAAATCAGGTGAGGAGAGAGGACAATACAGGAGAGGACAGGTCACAGGCAGAAAGACTTGGACTAGAAGGACACAGATTGTCCCAGCACACAGCCCTGAGGACGCAGGGGCTCTAATCTTTTAACCCTCTCCCCCTGCCAGCCCAGCTGCTAGGACCTGAGAAACAACTCACTTTGTAAAGCAGTGGGCGGTAGAGAGCAACCAGTGGGAATGAATGAGCACAGCTCCACAGGGATGAATGCTCTGGTACTGCAGACTGGCCTGCCATGGCCACTGGTCTTCCACGGCCTCCTGGCCACCAGAGATCATCCCTACGCCCCTGGGCTTCCCGCACACTGTGATGACCAGCCCGATGCCATGTGGTAAACAGGAGATCCCCGTTTCCTCTCCGGTAGACCCTTGAGCACTTCTCAGTGGGAAAGCAGAAGCAGGGGTCAACCAGTCCCAGAGCGACAGGGCAGCTTGGTGTCTGATGTCCCTGTCTGCTGCCGAGGCAGCAAGAACCTGGACAGTAGAGAGAATGTGAGCAAGACCCATGGGGTGACGTGGAAGTGATATGATTGCCACAGTTGGTCACAGCTGCATCCCGGCAACCCCATGACCGCAGCGCGCCCCACCACCACCCCTGGCCCAGAAACCAGCTTTGTGTGCAGGTCTGTACTATTATCCTGTCTCCACCTCCCCTCTGTCTCCAGGAGGGGCGGTAGGCCATGTGCCCTGGAGAGGGTGGGCCAGGTGCCCCAACTGTGTGGACGCTGTGACCCTGTGACCGGCTGCCAGCATGAATACTGGGGAACACAGAGAGGAAATAAGGGAAGATGGCTGAGCCAGTCCACTCCAGGCTGTTCCCCGCCCACACCCCATCTGCTCCTCTGTGCCTAGGATGCCCCAGGCACCTGCTGGGCACGAGGGCTCTGGGGGCGGGATTTCCTGCCAGGGGCTCTCAGGCTCATTGGCCAGGGCCAGAGTGTTATCAGCCCTGGCCCCGCCCCTCTGACCTCTGACCCCACCCTGTCACTGCCCCCTGACCCTAATACATGATCTCTCTAATCCCATCCTCCCCATTGGACACAGCTCTCTCCTGAGCCCTCCTTGACCTAGGGCCTGCCCCTGTGCTGTGCCTGCCCTGACCCTGCCCTGACCCCGCCCTGACCCCCTCTGACCCCCCGCTCTCATACACCACGTTGGCCACACTCTGACCTGGTCAGGCCTTGGAGAGTTGGAGCAGGGTCCACAGAGCAGCTGAGTGCTTCTACTCACTCAAGTGAGGGACCTAGGAACTCCACTTGGCTTTTGGAAGAGATTTGGGCTGGAGAGGTCTACATCAGAGTTAAGTAAGGGCCGAAGGCGCAGCTGGAGCTGGGGGAGTGGATCTGTCCTTAGATGAGAACGTTGGAGCAGAACGGGAGACCCAAGGAGTCAGCCGAGAGGAGGGACCCAGGGAGGCAGGATAGTACCGGGGATGCTTAAACCCAGAGGCCTTACCCAGTTTAGGGAAGACAGATTGTAGAGTTGGTATATCTGCAGTGGCTTCTTGCAGCTTTGTCTTATTTCATTTCATTTCATTTATTTTGAGTTTGGGGTCACATGGTAGGGCTCAGGAACTACTCCCAGGGATCCATATGGTGCCATGATCAATCAGATCCTCACGGATGCAAAACGAAAGTATGAGCACCAGCCCTGTGAGCCAACTCCATTCTCCTGTAGCCCTCTTTTATGGGGGAGCGGGTGTTCTATCAAGTGGTACTCAAGAGGCCCTCGTGGTCCTCTTGGCAGTTCTCCACCAACCATGCAGGACATCCAATGTAAGGGACTGTGGATGTGGTGCTTGCTGCTGGCTAGGGTGTGGGATGACCTAGGCCCCTGCACTTGTACTTGGGCCCTCTAGAGCTCCACCTGTAGAGTCTTGGGGCCACTTGGTTCCTGGGATCAATCTGAGATCAACTATTTAAACCCTATACTAAATCTTTGGCTTCTACAGCCCTGTTTTAAAATGATTCCAGTTATATTACTCGTCACACCTCCCAGGTACTACGGAAAGGTAGGGGGATACCTGTACAAGCAAAGGAAATCCCTTCACTAGCACTGAACAAAGCCAAACACAAGTTGTCATTTCTTTTGTGTTTCTTTGGTTTTGGAGCTCTTCCTGGGTTACTCCTGGAAGTAAGCTCAGGGGTTTCTCCTGGTGGTTCTGAGGATCAAACTGGGGTCAGCCCTTGTGAGGAAAGAGTCTTATTATCTTCTCTGGCTAGCTGACATTTCTTTCAATGTTCATATTATAGACACACATATGTATATATATGATCATTTCTTGAAGCTGCCTGGTCCCCAGGGAAAGGATAATTTTTATTTCTAGATTTCATGGTCGTTACTCCTGTCTCCAATATACTCTTACCCACAGTTAACTGACTGAAACAACTGAGGAGCATGAGATGAACTTTAGAGTCAGGAGTAAACCCTGAGCACTTCTAGGTGTGGTGAGAAAGAAAGTAGAGAGAGCAAAAGGAGAGATGATGCTAACTCAAGAATAGAGAGGAGAGAAGAGAAGGGTGTGAGTGAAGAGGAATAGGGAGGGAGAGAGAGCAGAGAGGAAGAGGGAAAGAAAAGAAAGAGGATGGGGGAGAGACTGTGAGAGCGAGAGAGAAGTATAAAAGGTTAACTCCATGTGAAAGTGCTTCCACCTCTGCTTGACTCACCTTGGTCACCAGTGCTCATGGAAATGCCTGGTCTAGGTCAGGTCAGTTCTATTATCAGCATGGAAGTTCTGGGTCCATCACTTTTCTCTCACAGAAAAGAATTTCAGGAGGAGGTTAAATGTGAAGCATGATAGTCTTTATTGAAACTTATCTAGAAAGATGTGAGGGTAAAGATAGAGAGAAGTACACGCTCTAAAGAAAATGGGCTTCTCCAGAGTGGAAATAAACAAAGAGACAACTTAGTCAGGTATGTGCTCTAGGGCTTGAAGTATAAGCTCCCGTTGACTTTTAAACTTGTAAGTTTGTTCCCTTAAATGCCACCATTAGTGCTCTCCCATGTCCTAAGCACTCCCATATTGTTTGCACATTATTTACAGTAGACAAGATAAGAAAACAACTGTGTCTATAACAGAGGAATGACTTTTGAACAATATAGATGGAGATCTTAGGGTCTCATGTGAGGTAAAATAAGCCAGATAGAAAGAGACAAATACTGTTTGATGCCACTTACAAATGGAATCAGAAACAGCCAATCTCATAGAAATGGAACCTACAATGGTGGTTTCTAAGGGGTTGAAGATTGGGGAGACTTTTTTAGGGGTACACACTCACTTGCAACTCATAGCTAAGTTTATTCTAGAGATCTAGTGCATAGTTTAGTGATTAAAGACAATATTGTTTTATAAATCTCAAAGTTATGAAGAGTTAATAGTTCTCAACACAAAAATGATACTTTTGTAGAGGAATAGAGCTATGTTGGCAGTCACATTAATAATATTTCAATGTATTAAGCCAGGGTGCTGTAAACCTAAATGTACACAGTCTTACATGTCAAGCACAATAAATTTTGTTTGTTTTTGAACCACACCAGACTTGTGATGAGGGATCACTCTTGGTGAGATCAGGGGACCATATGTCGTGCTGGCAATCAAACTCGGGTTGGCTGCCTGCAAGATAAGCACCCTGCCCACTCTACAGTCTCTCTAGCTCCACAATTTTTGTAAAGTCAATTTTAATAAAAACACTGTGATTTGCAAGGTTATCCATTATACCAAGTACTGTTCCTTTGTCACTCTGCTTGCTGATGGCAAGGAATTTCTTGGACCTTGAGCACTTGATAAAGAAACAAAGAGAACTGAGGAGGAAAACCACTGCCCATGGTGTTCCTCTTCTAGTAGCTGGTGGGGGGCATCCCCAGGGCAGGCGTGGCATTTCTGCTGTGCCTGGCGTAGATAAGGTGAGCTGGAGGAGGTGGGTACAGAGGACAGGCAATGCACTGTGCCTCAGAAGAGCCTTCACTCAACTGTTTTCAGGTGCAGAATAAGGATGTGATGTGGGGTAAAAGTGAAGTGGAGTATGAAAGTGCCCATGTCACCTGATGTGACACACACTGCAACTTGAGCTTCACCCAGTGTTGATAAAGACATGCTGATCGAAAAAAGCCAAAACCTAACTCTAGTGCATTTGCAAAAAAAAGCCAAGTGAATTAAACTGATCTTTCCTTCTCTCTTCACCAACCTCAGGTTAGAAGTAGCCATAGAAAGGATCATGGCAGCAGAAACTATTTTCCTATTTGTTGTAGGCAGACTGGTAAGAGAATTTGGGAATGTGCTTTGGGCAAATAATACATTTTAAAATGAAGAGATTATCTAGCCCTGAAGGAACCCAAGGACAGGAAGACCTCTTTGAAATACAAACCCTGAGCTTTTTGAAGAGGAGAAACTGAGACACTATAGGAGATGGAGAAATCCAAGGTTCCATCCAGAGAAGGGTGGAGCCCTCAGAAAAGGGGCAGCTGCAGAGGAATCTGTGAGATTAAAAAGACACTGTCAGCAGTTCAAAGGCCGCAATTTCCAGATGATTAACAGTGCAAGGCTTTTCTGTGACAGCACTGAGGTTGGCCGCCTGCAAGATAAGCACCCTACTCAGTGTATTATTGCTCTAGCTCCAAAATTTTTTAAAAATAAATTTTTATTAAATGCACGGTGATCTACAAAGTTGTTCATTATACAGTTGTTTCAAATATTTAGTGTTTCATCACCACCAGTGTGTTCTTCCTCCACAAATATCCCTTGTTTCTCTCCCAATTTTTCCCCTTAGGCACATAACAAATTTACATTATGTTGCTTATTCCAAATAAAAAAACTTAACAGATGGCAAATAGAATGATCAGAAAATAAAACAGTAAGAGCTAATTTGTGATTACTGTATGAATTTGACCTATGTAAATACAAGAATCAAAATCATTTAATACAATGTAATAAAATGCCTATTCTCATTTCCATGTGTCTGTTTCCAACTATGGAATCTACAGTATCACTGTATCACTATATTACTGTCCTCCCGTTGTTTATTGATTTGCTCAAGCAGGTGCCAGTAATGTCTCCATTCGTCTCTGACATGTGCTAGTGTAGCCCGATGGCATACTGGGGCTCTTTCAGGGTCAGGGGTATGAGGACCATCATTGCTACTATTTTTGACATATGGAGTATGCCACGGGTAGCTTGCCAGTCTCTGCCATGGGGGTAGGATACTCTCAGTAGCTTGCCAGGCTCTCTGAGAGGGATGGAGACTTTTGGGGTAGCCTCTAATCACCTTTACAAGTGTTCCCAGTCAGGCATGTATGCAGGAAGGATACTTTCAGTAGCTCACTGGGTTCTCTGAGAGCGAAAACTAAACAATAAAAGGTCTAGCATCCTTGGCTGCACGCTTCTGGGAGCTTGGTTTTATAGTCTCCGGATCTTGGCCGTTGGTGGGATTACACGGCAGTTGGTGGGCACAACTGTCTAGCTACTGGAAGATGGGGGATCTGGGTGGACGAGGCCCAGTTCTGATCTGAGCAGGCTTGGAGATTGCAGCCCCAGGTCCTATACACCTGGGTTCCTCTGCCAGTTCCTTCATGCATGAGGCTCAACCGAGCATGTGGAGAGTGGTCTCAGCATGGCTGTGGCTGGGCCCTGGAGGTCTTCAGTTGCCAGGGCTCTGCTCGGGCCGGTAGGGAAACTCAACCCGCCCCACTCCAAAGGGCCCCGGTGATGATGGCCAGGTGCGGGAGCAGGAGAGTCTGCATTGTTCTCTTCCAGAAGCTTGGTTTTATAGTCTCTGGATCTTAACCGTTGGTGGGATTACAGGACAGTTGGTGAGCGCAACTGTCTAGCTACTGGAATCTAAAGTATATTACATTAAATTTTACTTTTTACATGGATCTCACTATGGTAATAATCATCTCTCACCTGTCATTAATAAAACCTTTCATGTAATTCTGTGTTAATATATTTTGGAGTTCGCATGGAATATGTAAAGCCTACATATGTAAATTTTCCCCTACACTTTATGTAAACACTGTAGTTTACAAAGTTGTTCATGTTGGTTCGTTACAGGCATTGAACATTCCAACACAATACCATCACCATTATACTTTTCCTCCACCACTGTCTCCAATTTTCCCAACCACCCCTTAAGCCTGTCCCCATAGCAGGCCCTCAACGATTTATTTTATATGCTTTTTATCAATAATTTGCTAACAATGATAACAAATATTTCTTTAGCAGAAAATTAGTATAAATTGTTGTATCTCGCCATGGAGACATTAAGTCCTTGTATGAGAGATTATTAAGATGTTATTTCAGCTTAAGTCTTTTATGTTTATGTTTTATTAATTGAGATTGATTGCCTTCTATGTTACATCCCATCCAATCTGGTGGGCTACTACTGGTTCATCTGTGTTGTGGAGTTTGAGATGTCATTCGCATTCAAGGCTGTTCACTCCAGGAAGTTCGGAATTTTTAATAGGGTGGTGCGACTGGAGTTAAATTTTTAACTGGGTGGTGGCTTTAGGGTGTGTAAGTGACTTCTGGGGCTTATGGAAGTACAGGAAGCGGGGCAGAAGTAGCCCATCCTGACTCTGAGAAAGCCTGGAAGATCTCAGTCACAAAACCCGCATGCCTGAGTTTTTCAGCAGACTAATTTCTCTATGAGGTTGAGTCCCAAGACAATGGAGTCCCGTAGGGAGCATGGTGGCTATTTTGAAGTGTGGGAGCAAGCGCGGGCTAGGGTTCTGTTTGGGTGGGTCAGCCCAGGACCCACCCCTCCTTCCAGGGTACCATGGACATCTCAATCATGTGTGAGTGTCTGGAAAAAATATCTTTTGTGTCTTGTTGTTCTCTTGAGATTTACTTATGAATCTCTGGAGCATGGTCTTACACGAGCTTACCTCTTGTTTTAGCTAATTGTTTTACCTACTTATTTTAGTTTTACCATTTACATTTAAATTTGTCACATAGGAAAGCTATGATTATTGTTTGAATTTATTGCTTTCAAAATATGCACCCAGAATAATATGCGTGGAATCTGTTACAAATTTTAATGTTACTGAGAATTAATTGGACACACTTGTGTGATTTCCTTTAAATAAAGCTGAGTTGTATAACTTAGAAATGCTGTGTGGTCCAAATATTCTCTGTTAAAAAGTCTGTGAAATTATACAGCTTATTAGGGGTTGAAAGGTACTTGAGAGCAGAAATGTTATCTCTCAGTTTCTTAAGTTTCTGACCAGTTTTTTTTTTTAATTGAATCACTGTGAGCTACAGTTACAAAGCTTTCACGTTTGAGTTCTGGTCATACAATGATCAAATACCCATCTCTCCACCAGTGCACATTTTCCACCACCAATGTCCCCAGTATCCCCCACGTGCCTCTATGGCAATTTCTCCCACACTCTCTACTTTTCAGCATTATGGTTTTCTTGAGTTTTTCCACCACCATTCAAGCCTGCCTGCCAGCGGCAGATGCTAGATACTTTATTTTCTATTGCTTATTATGAATAACACGAGCGGTCACATGACCACAAAAGCAACCACACACTTCTGGAATTCTAAAATTGTAAATGGTTGGGTCCAGAGACATCTCTATAGGGAGCTAATACATTTTGAGATTCATTTGGGAGTCTCTGAATCAAGACTGTCCATGCACTGAGATGGCGCCTGGAGGCAGATTGTGGGCATGACAGCCAGGATCCCAAGCAGGCAGGGAGACTGGGAGGGACAGCCCATCTCAGCTACTGCCATGTGGCCTGGAGTCTTAGTCCTGGAATCCGCATACCTGGGTTTTGATTCTGGAAACTCGTGGCCGTAGGGGTTTCATCTGGAGCGGGCAGAGAGGGCACGTCTCTTCTGTCTGAAGTGCCCCAGTAGAATTGGCTCAGTAAGAGGTCCGGAAAGATCTCCGGTGACCTGTTGCCTGACCAGTTCTTTCTGTAGTCTAGGAAACCATGTCATGTAAAGAAGTAGGGTTTGGTCAGTCCAGGCTAGGGACCTATAAAAGGAAATAGATATCTCTTAAAAGAAAAATACAGAGAAATTAGAAGTATAGAAACAAAACAAAAATTAAGCTGACAAAGGTATAAAAAGAATTAAGAATGACGAAGAACCTCCGGCTCCGGGCACATCTCTTTGATTCCACTGTTCTTCCTGCATTAACATATGCCTCAGAGACCTGGGCCCTACGCAAACAAGATGAGAACGCCATTCAGGTCTCCCAAAGAAGAATAGAAAGAGCTATGCTTGGAATATCACGTTTCACTCAAATGAGAGAACGAAGCCGGAGTTCTGACATCCGTCGACGATCAAGGATCAGGGACGCTGTCTCATTTGCCAAGGTATCAAAAATCAGATGGGCTGGTCACGTAATGAGATTTAAAGACGACCGTTGGACTAGAGCTGTTACTGATTGGATTCCACGGGATGTCAAGAGACCGCGTGGCCGCCCACCTACCAGATGGTCAGACTTCTTTGTCAAGGTCATGAACGATCGGTTTGAGGCCCTCCATGTTCCCGGAGCGAAGAGATGCCATTGGGCTACACTAGCACGCGACAGGGACAAATGGAGACGTTACTGGCGCCCGCTCGAGCAAATCGACGACTAACGGGAAGTTAAGTGATTAAGTGTGATTAAGAATAATAAGAGAAATATAGGAGATTTAAATATCACAGTCAAATACTATTTTCCTTTGGAAGCATCAAGATTACACAAAAATACTGTAGGCTATATATATATATGTATATATATATATATATCTCAGCACACAAGTCTCAACCTTTAACAACATGCTACTAATCTCTAATAGAAGGGCTTAATGGCTCCTGGGTGAAATACAACAATCTTCACACATTTTTCTCTAAGAAAACTTTTTTTGGATCATTTTTAGTGGATTATTCATAACAAGAAATACAAAATAAATTACTTAGGTTCTGCTTTGGGGGCAGGGTTTGGGGTTTGGGATGTAAACACTTGAAATATGGCTATGGCAAGGTGTAATTGTGGTGAAATTGATGTTCAAATATTATATATCACGGTATATATATATCACAGTCCCCCTGTTGTTCACCGATTTTGCTCGAGCGGGCCCAGTAACGCCTCCATCATGAGACTTGTTGTTACTGTGTTTGGCATATCGAGTACGTCACGGGTAGCTTGCCAGGCTCTGCCGTGCACGGTTCAAATGTTAAATGTAATCAATTATTGTGAACAACTTTATAAAAATAAAATAAAAATATTGTAGGACCTCAATATGTGGATTACGTTTTTATGCTAATAATTTTCTTAGGTAATTAATTTTAAGTAAAGGTAAAGGTAAAGGCCCTCCCGTTGATTGTCGATTTGCTCGAGCGGGCCCAGGAACGTCTCCATTGGAGACTTTGTTGTTACTGTGTTTGGCATATCGAATACTCTCGGTAACTTGCCGGGCTCTCCAAGAGGGACTGAGGAATCGAACTCGGGTCGGCCATGTTGGCCGCTTGTAAGGCGAAAGCCCTACCGCTGTGCTATCGCTCCAGCCCCATTCAACATAGTAATATCCATTCACTAAACAAACTTAGCAGTTTACAAAGAAACAATCTTTAATCTGATAAGCAACTATAAAAAGCAGTGAGATAGTATCATAAAAATAATATTCAATGAAATCATTTGAGGAAAAGGGTACCAATGTAAAATTAAAATGTCCACCATTCAGGAAAAAAATCTGTACTCAGAAGCTAATATAATGTACAAAATAATCTTGTACAAGTAAGTGATTCAACTAGATATGGGGCCCAAGAACTCAATATAGTAATTACTTTTTAAATTATTCTAATATTATTGCTATATTTAAACTTGTAATCATATACTTTATATGTATTCTAGCCTCTGACTTAACAGTTAGCTTAGACAAATGTATTCACCCATGTCTGTTTGTGAATATAGAAAAGATTTCTTTTAGCTTGCATCAGACAGAAATATTTATCTCAGAGGACTGAACTCACCTTGCTGGTGAAATCGGCCATTTCTACATTCAGACTCCTTCACCAGACAACCGAACGGCAGCTGTCATTTGAGAAAATGAAGGTTTTCTCAAATATTCAAATTTAGTGGGGTGACACAAAAGCAGACTTCTGAGTAGATGGTTACTATTTTTTACTGTTTTTGGACCATTCCTGGTGGTAGTTTATGACAACAGTAATAAATTCTTCAGGAATGTCTTCTTACCTTTCAATCTTTTCTAATTTTCTTTCTTTTCTATTTGGAGATATTCAATCCTGTATTATCTATTATATGTGCCATAAATACGTATTTATGCACTGTACTTTTGTCTTTAGTAATTTTACTCATCCCTGGCTTCACATGTTTTTCTCCACAGAATAAGCAAATTAGTCCTCCACTCCAACTCTTTATTTTGTCTCCGGAAGAGATCCCTGCAGAATTTAATTCCTTTTCACTAGATAACTGATCTACTTCCCAAGCTTTAAAAAGGTTTGTATTGTGACATATATAAAAGATAAAATTGACATCTTCAGGGGCTGGAGTGATAGCACAGTGGGTACAGCATTTGCCTTGCATGTGACTGACCCGGGTTGGATTCCCAGCATCCCATATGGTCCTCTGGAGAACCACCAGAGTAATTCCTGAGTGTAAAGCCAGGAATAACCCCTGAATATCACCAGATGTGATCCAAAAAGCAAAAAAAAAAATTGGCATATTTGTTCTTATGTGTTCAGCGATGTTAACTACAGTGATGATGTCGTGCAACCAACTGCCTTCCATCTTCCTCTCCCCTTCCTTCTGCAGGGTAGAGACTGCTCTGTAAATAATGCACATGCTTTTCCCCCTTCTCTCCAGGAACCTGCAACCACAACTCTGTTCTGTTTCTAAGATTCCAGCTACTTATTAGAGCTCCTGTCTAAGCTGATTCAATATGTGTTTCTCTGTTTCTCACTGATTTGTTCACTTAGCAGCATGTCTTTAGTGTTCACCATGTGTCAGAATTTTCTGAGAAGCTCAGTAGTGCTCTGTTTTATGTCTATACAGCATTCTGCTACTTCCTCTTCTACCACTAGACACTTGTGTTGCTTCTTCTATGCTTGTGCTATTGTGATTAATGCTGTGTGCTTGGTTGTAATATCTCTTTTTGACTCTTTTCAGTCTTTTGGGCATCTAACCTGAAGTCAAACAGCTGTACTATATGATAATCTTATTCTAATTTTTGTTTTTAGAATTTCATTTTAAATTACCACTATTATTATTATTATCATTATTTTGTATTTGGGAGATATGGGTCCTGGAAGGAAGTCAGATCAGAAGGGTCCGTATTTATAGGAGATGCAGAAACACTGACAGATATGGTGTCAGAGTATGTAGCTGATCTGGTATGTTTTCTACTGAATAAACCTTCCTTACGTGGGAGTCAACAGGATCAATGCTTAATGGTGTGTCTGGACATCAAGTCGTGGGCATGTGTCAGGATGGAGGTGCCTGCAATTCTTGGTCATGCCATGACCTGGAAGTACTGTGTCACCTGCTCCCAGGCTGCTGTCTTTCCCATCGGCTTTGTGAGGGTCCAGCTCTGACTCCAGGCTTTCTGTTTGTTCCCTTTTGACTTACTTGTGCTTTATTGACCTCTCCACCTATGAGCCCTTGGGGCTAATATTTTCCCCTCTCTCTTTGTTTATGAGCACTGAGGCTAGTAATGTGTATGGATTTGGTTTTATACATAATTAGGTTGTGGTGGCAGGAGTGGAAAGGGGGGTTGGACTACACCTGGTGGTGCTTAGGGCTTATTGCTGGCTCTGTGCTCAAGGATCACTCCAGGAAGTACTCTGGGGGACCATATGCGATGCTGGAGAACAAACTGGGGTCAGCTACACAGCCTTATCCTGGTTCTATCTCTCTGATCGTACAAATTTGGGTTTAAGATAAACTGCTCTTTAGTCATCGTATGACCGTTAACAAATGAACTTTTCTTGGGTCCATTTATTTAAAAATGCAAATTATTTAATAAGAGGTAAGTAAAAGGGATGCTGCTGGAACATAGTGTTTTGTGTGTTTGTGCGTGTGTGTGTGTGTGTGTGTTTTATGATTAAAATCAGTTCTTTTATTCAGGGAGAGAAGTTACTCCAGTGTTCCCTGGTGGAGAGAAAGGGGGAAAGTGGGAAGTCAAGTTTGCTGGTGAGAACTGAAGGCTCTGCAAACATTGTCAGAATCCAGGCTTTTCCGGATCTTTCCATGCCTTGTGTCTACAGATCGGCAAAGGGTTCCGGAGAACCAATTGAGAGGCTTCTTTCAGCTGTCAACCAAGAGGCTTTAGGTCTTCTCTCAGCCAAGGCATCCAGTGAAAATACAATTTATTTTTCAGAATCCTCTGGGGAATTAAACAGTCTCTTTCGCATCGCATTATCATGCTCCCTGCTCTTGATCCTCTTTTCCGTGCACTCTTTCTTCAAGCATTTTTCTCATCTCTCAATCAAGATCATTGCAATGACCAAACATTTCAGAGCTCTGATTTTTGTGACATTCCTCAAGCAAGTTTATCAAGATGTTGCACTCTTCAGTTGTGCAAGTGTGGAGATAAGTCGGGATGCATCCTTAGGAAGAGGTGAAGGACCCCAGCAGAACAACCCGGACAGCGGCCCGCCCAGGAGCCTGCAGCAGAGTCAGGGCGACCCGCTGAGCCCGGCCGAGAGGAGGCTCAGGGCGCATGCGCGGGCGTGCCCAAGTACGGCGGCCGCGAGGGCCCGCGGCGGCTCCGCTGGAACATAGTTTTGAGAAAATTAAATGTGGGGAACACTAGCCAATTAAAAATTATTATGATAATTCAGATGATATGATTATAATAGTGTAAATAGCATCTATGTTTTTAATGGATAGTCAGAACAGTTCCCTGAAAGCCATTGCCCAGTCCCCACCTCATGTGATACTTCTACTCTGTCGCTTTATTCCCCCCCTACATCCCTTGCCTGGTGACTGCAGCATAATACATATAAACATGTATATGTATATGTATATGTATATGTATATGTATATGTATATGTATATGTATATATTCCACAATTGTTAAGTAGATTGAGTAAATGCTAGAACTTTGTAGACCAGCATTACTCAACAAGGGATCAAATAACTCCTAGGGCCCTCCAGGATGTTACAAGGGGAACACAGGTTAAAATCATATAAATGGGTGATTTTTGCCTCTAGTCTTGTGACAAGGTTAGAATACCAACTGATAGAACGGGGTGCCACAAGAAGAAACAAGGCCCAAAGGGAGTTGTAGTCAGTGAAAGGGTGAGAAACAATGATTTGGGCCACTGGTTTTGTTCACTGGTTCTGGAGATTACTAAGGTAGTTCAAGTGTCAGCTCTGGATATTAAAGTATTTTTCTCTTCCATCAAATTTTACTCATATTGAGATACTATATTTGTGTTTATATATATATACATAAACATATGCATACATATGTTGCATTTTGATTATTAATGATTTGTGATTATTAATGGTTTTCTCTCTCCTTGGTGATTCTTCTTATTCTGAAGTACATCCTAGTAGCATTCTAGCTAATTTAGATTCCATTTTTTGGGGGTCACACATGGCGATGCACAGGGGTTATTCCTGTCTCTGCACTAAGGAATCTTGGAAAATATTCCCTGTGCATTGGAGAAGAATGTGTATTCTGCTTTTGAGGGGATGAAAAGCCCTGTGAATATCTACTAGCCCTTTCTCTTCCATTTCTTCCTTCAGCACCAGTAGTTCCTTTTTTAGTTTTAGTCTCATTGATCTATCAAGAGGTGATAAGGCAGTGCTGAAGTTTCTGACTACTATTTTGTTGCTAACAGTGTCCTCCTTGAAGTCTATTAGCAGTTGTTTTAAGCATTTTGCTGACCCCTCTTGGGCACGAGTAAATTTAGGAGTGCAATTTCTTCCTGATGTACATATTTCTTGATTATTGTGAAATTAAATAAATAAATAAATAAATAAAATAAAACCAAGCTCCCGGAAGCGTGCGGCTGCATTTGTGGCCTTGCGACCTCTTACTCTCAAGTTCTTGCTCTCAGAGAACCCAGCAGGCTACTGAGAGTATCATTCTCACATATATTACAGACTCGGAACACCTGTAAAGGTGATTAGAGGCTGCCCCCAAAGCATCCATTGCTCTCGGAGAGCCTGGCAAGCTACTGAGAGTATCCCGTATGGCAGAGCCTGGCAAGCCACCTGTGGCATACTCAATATGCCAAAAACAATAACAATGATGGTCCTCATTCCTCTGACCCTGAAAGAGCCCCCAATATGTCATCGGGCTACACTAGCATGTGACAGGGATGAATGGAGACGATACTGGGACCGCTCGAGCAAATTGATGAACAATGGGGTGATAGTGATTGTGAAATGGCCTTTATTGTCACTTCTTATCTTTTTCATCCTAAAATTTACGTTGTCAGATGCTAGTATGGCTACCCTGGCTTTTTTGAAGAAATTGGTTGCTTGAAATTTTGTTTTCCTTCCTTGACCTTGAGTCTATTTTTACTATGACTGTTTGTGTTTTGCTTATAGACAGCAGAATGATAGATTTAGATTTTTAATCCATTTTTCAGCTCTGTGACTCTTTATTGGTGCACTTAAACCATTGACGATGAGAGAGAATATTTTCATTGGGTTTTGTGTCAACATTCTGTAGAAGATTGTTGTATTTTGGGGTTTTATTTTGTGTTACACTAGCACCTTCAGTTTTTCATTTAAGGTTTAAATCTACAAAATTCCTGAGCTGTTATTAATTCATGAAGTAGTATATCATTCAAATCTGAATGAGAGTCTAACTGGATACAGTATTCTGAGGAAATCATTTCATTGAGTTTTTTTTAACTATATCCCAATATCTTTGGACCCGGAGGGTTTCGTCTGATAAATCTGCTGAAAATCTACAAAGTTCTCCTTTGTATGTGATTTCTTCTTTGATCTTGCTGCTTTCAGTATTGTGTCTCTATCTTTGCTATTTGTCATTCTCATTATGTTTCTTTGATTCGTTTTATTAGGGTCTTTTCTAGCTGGTACCCTTCGGGCTTCTTGGATCTGGAAGCCTGCATTCTCCAGCTCTGGGAACTTCTCAGTAGTGATGTCATTAACAGTTACTACCAATATTGGTAGTAATTGGGCTTGCCTCCCTGTTCTGGTACTCAGATGATTTTTATGTTATGCCTCTTGAACTCATTCCATATATCTCTTACTCACCATTGAGCTATTTTGAAGTCTTTTTACCATATTCTGTTATTGCCTTTATGTTTTCTGGAGCACATCTTCAAGCTCACTGATTCTGTCTTCAACAGTTGCCATTCTACTGTTGAGGGCATCCCCTGAGTTTTTTATTTCGTCTACCAAAATTTTTATTAGTGACTATTTTTTTGTAGCTTTTTTTAAATTTATGCTGTCATTTCTTTCTGTATTATATTGACTGCCCCTTCCACCATTTCTTTCATATCCCCTCTATTTTATTGGATGTCCATTCCACTGTTTCTTTGAGCTCAATAACATCCTCTTAGCTTCACCTCAGAATTCTTTATCAGAGAGATTCTTAATGTGGGTATTCCCTGTTGAGGCTTCAGCTTGGTCAATAGTGTTCTCTTCTTCCCCCTTCAAGTATAGTATCTTCCTCTTTCAAGTATAGTACTTTGGTGCTCCTGTGCGAATTCTGTGGGACCTCTAACACTGATCCAGGCAATATTTTCTTTTAAATTAGGTTTGTACAGATTCTTGTGTTCACAGTTATTTTGTTGAATTTTGATTGGAATAGAATGGCAGACTACTGGCTTTATGCAGCTGAGGTAGCCAGGCTTTAGTCATAAGAGTTCTGTAAAGGAAGCTGAGATATGGGTCCAGTGCAGCATGAAAGGGAAATTAATTGTCAGATGCATGATCTGCAGCAACCCAAGAGGTCATGCCCCCTGCCACAGGTATACCTGGAGGGAAGGGTCCCTGTGTTGGTGCAGATCCTGGTTTACAATTAAAGTCTCACTTCTAGAACACTTGTAAAACCGCAGGTGTCTGCTCTCACATAGTTGCTCATTTGGGCCATGACATGTTTTTTAAAACTATTTTTGACAAGAAACTCGTGTGGAAATTTGAGTCAGATTAGGAGCGTTGAACGGGTTCTGAGATACTGTTTTCATTAGCACAGTGCTGCTGCACATTCCTTCAGTGCAACCTGAATATTAAGATGGAGCTTTGTTGCTGAAATTCTGCTCGGAGCTCTACTTCTCACTGTTTTCCTACTCACTGCTGTACCTGAAAAATTTTTCTTCCTACACTCTGGGCTCCCAGTGTGTGCTTGTTTCTGCTGCTGCTTGTTAGCTATGAGTATGCAGCGGTCTGTGCACAGGTGAGATGTCCAAGTAGGATCCAAGCTCCCCACACCTGTTTTCTCAGAGTATCAGGACTTGTTGTCCTTGTGATCCTTCTTTCCTCTGCATGCCCTTAGATTCTACCTTTCCCTGCCCCGGTAAGTGGGTAAGCGGTGAGTCCTAGAGTTTCTTCCCTCAAGTCAGTTTAGCAGTGTTCTCTTGTTTTTACCCTTTGGTATTGTGTCTTAGTCTACATCCCTGTGGCTCTGGTTAGGGCCTTTCTCCAGTTCGATGTCATGAAGAGAGAATATTCCTGGTAGGACTCTGTAGTGAAAGTGGCTGCCCTTACCAGAGTTTCGAAAAAGAAAGATTTCATTGGGGCTGCCCAGATTTCTTAAGAGTTCCCAGCAAAGGACACCACGAAGTGTTTGTAGTTGAGGGTGAACTGAACTTGCATTTGTATCTCTAACACTATTTCTATCTTGCATTACTAATATAATCCTTGCAATTTTAGTGTCCTATTCTACCTACCTTATATCTCTCTGATCCCTCATTACACAGGCGAGTAGTTTTATGCTCTTTCCTTCTGAAAGTAGCTTTTGGGAGAGATGGGGAGCTGCTGGTTACCCCAGATTTCTCATTGCTTGAATAAACTTTAAAACTTTGTAGATCATATACATATTTTTTGTTTTGTTAAGGTTTCGAATGACTCTGTCTCCAGCATTTTTTTCACAGTAGAGGTAAGTAGAACTCCTATAGTCTCAATTTGAATCTTTTATTATACTTCAAACTTCAATGTCCATGTTCCCTGAGGTTTGCTGATTTGTAGAAGAAGTTACTAGCTTTATTAATTAATGATTCTTCGGGCTCGCCACTATACCACCAATGCAGTGGTAGGGCATCTGTCTTGCATGTGGCCAGCACGGCCGAGTCCGGTTCGATTCCTCTGCCCCTCTCGGAGACCCCGGCAAGCTACCGAGGGTATCTCGCCTGCATGGCAAAGCCTGGCAAGCTACCCATGACATATTCAATATGCCAAACACAGTAACAAGTTTCACAATGGAGACTTTACTGGGCCTGCTCTAGCAAATTGATGAACAATGGGAGGACAGTGATTCTTCAGGCCTCTGTCTTTCATCTCGCATCTATAAAAGTCAAAAGTAAAAACGTGAATTAAGTTTGTGCATATTCTGCTCTGCTTATCTGAAGTATTTTTAACCTTTTACTTTTGATTTTGTTTATACCTTTTTTTAAAATTAATTTTTATTAGTGAGACACCATGAGGTACAGTTGTAGACTTACAAATTTTTGTGCTTGGGTTTCAATTATACAATGATCAAGCGGCAGATAAACTGACCTGGGTGGGGGAGACCAGCTTAGCTTAGGGGACGAAAAGGAAGAGTCAGAGGCTCAGGGTTGCTTTGTCTCCCAAGGTCTGAGAGGACGCCTGGGGGGCTTGCAGGGAGAAATCCAAGTCCCAGGTTTGAGAAGTAGCAGATAAACTGACCTGGGTGGGGGAGAAGACCAGCTCAGCTGGGTGGGGGAGAAGACCAATTTAGCTTGGGGGATGAAAATGAAGAGCTGTTTACACCTTTTAAGAAGAAGCTTTCTTTAGTATATATTCATATATAAACCAAGAGGTACTTAGACTTACTCCTGACTTTGAACTCAAAAGTCTGCTTCTTTGGGATCCCAGAGAGATAGAACCTAGGTTGGTAGTGTCCTAGGTAAGTGCTTGATGTTCTACCTTTTTGGCTTCTACCATTTTAAACTTGCATCACACATGGTGTTTGACAAACGAGTACACAAATAGGACACTCCTTTAAAGAATCTGATAAATTACAAGACCTATTTAGTTAAGTTTATGACTAAAGAGGGATATGCCACCGCCCTTTATAAAATTACCTTGGAGATTCTAGTAAAGGTGTTCAAATTGTTTCCTTATTTTGTAGGATTAAGTTGTAGAAAGATCCTTTGCATCTGAGTGGTTGGGGGAAGGGATTGCTTTATTTTGCCCTTGACATAATTTTATAAATGGATTTTGAGAATTTAAATTTCTCTTATAAGTCATTTATATCACTAAAATTATTTTCAACTTCAAAATTCTTTTTAATGTGAATGCAATAGTTGGTGCTTCATACACACACAAAAAAAGAATGTGGTTGACCTTCAACTAATTTCAAAATTGAAGTTTTTGCTGTTAAAAAATTTCTATATTCTCTATTGGTAAGTAATTTTTTGTTCTTTCATACCGGTTTTAAAATTTCTAAATATTAAATATATTTGGAAGATAATAATGACGATTTTGTTTTTCATAATTTTTTAGTATTTTCTGCAATTTATCATGACTGAAGTGTTTAGCATTGTATGGTACTATGGAACATCATTTTCACATGTAAGTTTACTAGTTATTTAGAGAATATATTTTATATATTTGAATACTAAGTATATATGTATATATATATATATATATACTATATATCACTGTCACTTCACTGTCACTGTCCTCCCGTTGTTGATCGATTTGCTCGAGCAGGCCCAGTAACATTGTGAGACTTGTTAGTGTATGGCATATCGAAAACATCATGGGGAGCTTGCCAGGCTTTGCCGTGAGGGCGAGATACTCTCAGTAGCTTGCCGGGCTCTCTGAGAGGGGCAGAATATATATTAATTATTTAATATCATAAGCTAAATAACGTTTACTCGACTTGTACTTATACTTAATTGAAGTTTGTTTTAGTTTCACACACGAAGTGTTTGTCATTGACAACTTCATTAAGGAGCGGTACAAGCACTCCTTCCTCCTGTCTGCTGTACCCCAGAGGAGAGAAAATGCTGTTCTATTGCAAGAAGAGTATGCTTGCCATACATCATGATAAGACTGCTTGTCACCATCATCAGTGACATCTGAGAGCAGGTCCACATCTACAGCAAAGGAAACATCAGCCTCTCCAAAGCTTGGAGCTATTTGGTCGTCATTAACACAGTGTCCCAGTTCTTTCCCATGTGTTTCCTCCTACTGGTTTACGAAGTACTAATGGAGGGGCTGAGTCCCAGCCAGTTGATGGAAAATTTCCTTGTTGCAAAACCCAAGGTTTTCATTTCCTCTGCGAAGCAATGGCGATTGCATTGTTGAAGGAAACTTGGTATTGTTTCCCAAAAGCGAACCTGGGAATGGCAGGCAGTGTAGGCAGTGGCTATGGGACTGCAGAACTTCATAATCTGCCTTGAAATAGTCTTTGCCATTATAACCCATCATTATACTTTGCCCTTTACATTCTTTGTAGGAGGTCAAGAACTAGGAATGTGCACTTCTCCGTGCATAGCAATGTTGGTTTGTCTCTGATGTCAGATATGTCTTTTCTAGGCAGGTAAAGAATACTGGAAAAATGTAAGGGGACCACTAAAGGTCAGAAACATATCACAGGGTGAAGATGATTATGAACAAACAAACTTGCTGTGTATTCATTATTCATTATCCAAAGACATGGGAGTTGTGAATGCAGGAACTCCAGCCAGTGTGTTCTGAGGCCCACAGCTCACAAACTAGTGAGCCCTGGAGAGCACACAGGTAGTAGCCCCTTGCCGGCATTTGCTGGCATGTGTGTGTGTGTGCGGGGTGTGTGGGTGGAGGTGATATGTGATGCCCATACATCACAGCAGCAACAAAAGGAGGAGAAAGAGAAAAAACATTTTCACGTGGACCTTTTAGGTTCTTGGCTAAGATGTCCTCATAACAAAAGAGATAAACAGGAGCAATAAACAACTGTCATGTCATGTGTTTCTCCTATAGATGGGAGATATTTACAGCATGGCCTACTCAGCCACCTTATATATCATCTTAAGCCAAACCAAAAAGGTATGAATGAGGGATGAGATGAGATACCACATGTAGGAGGCTATCAAGAAAATAATAGTACACAGAATAAGGTTGTTTATGCATATCTAACTTGGGTGTCCATTCTAGTGACAAGTTTCTTGGGACTTACCATCATCCAGGGAGATAGGGTAGTTGCAAATGATCCTTTATCAATGCACATGTCTTATGAAAGGTTTAAGTCTCAGTTTCCAGAATTTTCTCCCATCAGCAATGTTATTTTCTTTCACATACAATTCAGGATTTCCCTGAGAACTCTAAATTTCATTTATGAAATAGGAACTTTTTTGGTGTTCAAAGATTACCCCAAGTCTTCTTTTGGTTTTTTTAAATTTAGAGTTTAAATAATCCTTACGCCCAAATGGCATATAGTCTCTTCCTCCCCTCATCTTTCTTTGTGAGGCAACATTGTATCATCCTACTGAATTGGGTTCAGCTCCTTAGTAACTGGCTCCATAGACAGAAGCAAAATCAATGTGGTAAGCCACGGTATGGTATTGAAATTGCCATTTTTGGGGGGCGTGTGGGTGTCTATGCTCCAAACCCAGCATTCACTTTGGGGTATTTGTACTTAGCTTAAATTCCTTAGCTGAAACCAGTGCACAGAAGATGCCCAGGTTAGTCACATCTATCACCAGTGAGTGTCTGAAGTCCTTGCATTGCACCAAGTCCCACTTTGTTGGGACTGCAAGTTCTCACTGTGCTCCCACCTCTGTGCAGAGAACAAGAAACTCCCAAACTCTCTTGACTCTTACAGGCTAGATATGTAAGCAAAACATGTCCAAATGTGGTGGCCAAAGAGAAATGCATTTTCTAGCATGTATTTAGGAGGACAAGCACTGGTTTTGTCTAGCCCGGCTGTTCCAATGCTGTGGTAATAATTTCTAAAGTATAGTGAGGAGGACCAATGATAGATGTGGACATGAGGAGAGGGACTCTATTATTTACTCACAAAGTCAAAAGGTTATTTCCTCAGAAAAGAAGGAATAGTCATAGAAGCAAATCTACTCATGCCTGGATGATGCCCCAAACCCACATCTACATTCTCAGGGGTCATGAGGAAGAAAAACCATGGTTAATCTGATTGAAGAAAGGGCGGGAATGGGAAAGGACAAGAGTGACTTAGCGTGCAGGGCCTTGAGTGCTCTGAGAAGAGACCAGCAGCATCACTCAGTGAAGGGGATAGAGACCCCATAGCATGGATGGGTGTGCAGGAGAGAGTTGGAGTATCTGCTCAGCAGGCCGTCAGCCACTGGTCTGGTCTAACCCAGCTGTTTCAATGCTCTGGGAAGGTACTTCCAGTTCCCCAAGCCTCCCGTGGAGGCCCCATACTGGCACATCAGGTATAGAGAGGTTGGCCAGGTCTCTACACCCTTTCTGAAGTGCTTGTGAACGTCTCAATGCCCCCAGATGCTTGAGTGGTGGTGGTGGCATAGACATGCCCAATGCTCTCCTATGCACATCCTGAGAAAAACCTGAGTATTTGGGGAGTGACTAGCCGTGTGTTCAGGGGATCAGAGCATCATGCTGGAGAGGCAGAACCTATATTTGTGAAGTGGTACCATTGAAATGTGAAGCCTGAGAAAACAAATCTGCAGCAGAAAATGAGGAAACCATGGCAACTCCCCTGATGAACCAATTGGACTCAAGGTTTCTGCATGGCTCTGAAATAATCCACCATCACCATCCACACACACACACACACACACACACACACACACACACACACACACACACACACACACTTTCCTGGAGTGCTTTAGAGCTTATGCACTCCACAACTTCATAACCTTCCTACTCAACTACCTGAAGAGCTAGTTCCCACCCTCAAGGCCAATCTGAAAGGCAAATAGCAGTGCAATATCTTCACCTCGCTTCCTCTGTTTCCCACCTTGCACCCTAGGAGAGACATTGCTGTCCTCGTGCAAGGTGAGCATGCTGCATTACGTCATGATCACTCTGATCACCATCACCGTGGCAGTCATCTGTGAGCTATTGCACGTTTACAGTGAAGGAGTTTTCATCTTGTCCAGAGCTTGGATTTAATTATCTTCAGCAACGTGTCCCAGATCTTTTTCATGTATTTCCTCCTATTATTTCACAAAGCACTGAAGAAGAGCTGAGTCCCACCCAGCCCACAGGGAAGCTCGTTTGTGTGAAGCTTGTGGTTGGTCGTTAAGTTCTGGCATGCAGTGGTGATTGCTTTGTTGGTGAAATTTGGTGTGATATCCCAGAGCTCCATCTGGGAATGGAAGATTCCATCTGGGAATGGAAGATTCCATCTGGGAATGGAAGATGGCAGAGACATTGGCCATGGGGCTGCAGGACTTCATCGTCTGCATAGAAATGTCCATTGCCACCATAACTCACCACTACACCTTCTTCTTCAGATCTTATGTGGGAGATCAAGGATGATGGGAATGATGCTTCTTGTTACTAAAAATATGTGACATCTCTGATAGCATAGAAGACATTTCTAATCAGTCCAGCAACATTGGAAATACTATAAGAGAATCTCCAAAAATAAGCTCTTACTGAAACATGAGGACAGTCGTGAAAAAAGAAACCTATTGTCTTGTTCACAAGGCACACTATCACTTCTTCTGTATCATCATCACACACTGGTAGTTACCAAACCCTTGGAGACACATTGCTACCACAGACCGAGCCTAGTACAGTTATTGAGATACCTGATGCCATGGGAAATGACTCAGCTGAAGATACAGAAGAACCTGAACCTTCTGAATGAATCCATTTTCAATGCTGTGTATAATTACTCAGTGCCTTCATTAGCTCTATCCTGTTGCTGAGAACCATGTGTTTTTACAAGCAATCATCTATGAACACTTCAGTCAGAGGAACAGTGCAATCCTTTTTTATGTACCAGTTCTTCCCAGACTCATTAGGCTCACCCTGACCTGTCTCCAGTGAGACTCTCACAGTCTTGCTCAGAGAGGGAGTGTCCCAGTGTCTGCCCACAGGAGCTGAATGGGGAAAAAAGTTGCAGGCACACTGCACAGGCCGATGCAGGCTGAAGGGTAGGTGCACCTGCTTCTTGGGGGCTGGGTGAGGGAGGGATGAAAGGCTGCTGGAAGCTGATCTCACTGTCCTTAAGAAGAAAGTATAATTACTGAAGTGTTTCAGCCCTAAGAGCAGGTGTGGAGAAGCCTAAGTCAAAATGGTTAGGCCAGAGAAACTCCCTGCAAAGGCAAGGAATGGGAAGGCGTTGTAATGAAATTTGCTTAGTTAATCACACTGAAACCATGGTTAGGCAAAAAATCAAGATGTTATTAGCATCTAAATGGACCACATTTAAGCCAACTGACTTGAAGCTGTGACCCAGAATTAGGATACAGAGAACCTTATGTAGGCATTTTCTTGGCCCATATTACAATTGTTGGACAAAGAGGATCAGAATTATGGAGTTTCTTGGTTGGTTGCATTGTTACTATAAAATCAGGGTGGGAGGGCACGCATAGGGCTACCAATGAGCCCCAGTGCTGGGCATCTTTGTGTTGGATGCATTCTCTTTATGTTTCATTTTGTCATAGATTGTTTCTGCGTCACTCCCAACTTTATCTAGCTAATCAGGTCCTTCTTTGACATCATTGTCCAGTTTCTAGAATGGGTTACTCTGAGTTCCTACCTCCAGCTCCCTGCCTAGACTTTTACCTTTCCCACTATGACTACAATACATCAAGATAAGGAATTTCTTAATTCAATGAGTACACGAAGATCAAAGCGAAGCTGCAATTTAATCCTTACATACCATATTTCCTCTTTTATTTCTTGTGCATATCAAATCATTGTTACCATTTTCCATTAACATGATAGAATTATAATGAATTCATATACACACCAATGTTACCGATGAAATTAGTTGGTTAACAAACTTAATAAGCAATGAAAAATATAGGTTGAATCAAAAACCCAAGCAAAGGAAATAAGTGTCCTGCTAATCCAGTCATCACCAATTGAATTTAGCATACCAAAGAAGTGATGCCACTAATGAGATCTTTTTTATTCAGTTCCAATCTTCAAGGGCACTGGCCACCATTTCTATGTGGTAGCAGCAGGGCTAATTGCAGCAGCCAAAGTCACTGCAGAGTTGATGAGGTACCAAACTGCAACTTCTGGTCCATTCTGCATTCCTCAAGCTAATAAGCCCAGATAATGTGGAACTGGACTGTGCAGCTGTGCGACACATTATAAGACACTTCCTACCCATTTTCCACTATTACTACACCATGTCTGATGGGTAGGCAACAAATCATAGAGAAAAACATAAATATATGCCTCTCAGAGAGCCCGGCAAGCTACCAAGAGTATCCAGCCCACAGAGGCAGAGCCCTGCAAGCTCCCTGTGACGTATTTGATATGTCAAAAACAGTAATGACAACAGGTCTCATTTCCCTGACCCTCTAATCACTGAGAAAAGACAAGTAAGAAGAGGCTGCTAAAATCTCAGGGCTGGGAGGAACAGAGATATTACTGGCACTCGCTTGAGTAATTCGATGATCAATGGGATGACAGTGATACAGTGATAGCACAGTTGATAGGGTGTTTGCCTTGCACGCGGCTGACCTGGGTTCGATTCCTCCGTCCATCTCAGAGAGCCCAGCAAGCTACTCGGAGTATCCCACCCTCATGGCAGAGCCTGGCAATATCCCCATGGCATATCTGAAATGCCAAAAACAGTAACAACAAGTCTCACAATGGAGAAGTTATTGGTGCCCACTTGAGCAAATCGATGAACAATGGGAGGACAGTGCTACAGTGCAATTTAATATTTGATGGCGATATTAAATGTTATATTGAAATGTACAGCAAAATAGTTGGCTACTTCTTTTCAACAAGACTGCTTTAAGGGTTTAAGATAACTTTTACCTTATATTTATGTCACATAAAGGAGTAGATTTGGACAGTCTAGGTGGAGGCTAGGGACCAACATGAAACCTGCATTCCTGAAGCTTTCAGAAAACATTGGGCTCTTTCTAGTTCTTAGAGATTTTGAAAATATGTTATTATTTAATTTTTTAACTTTTCTGTGAAGAATTTTAGCATATTGTAAATGTAATGAGTTTGAAACTTTGTGGTTAAATTGCAGGTTTATTTATTTTATTATCATATTGAAAATACTAAAACTTTTATATTCACAACTATTGTGTATTTGGTTTCTAAGATTAAGTTGAAGTTTGCCGATTAAATATTCTTTTTTGAAAAACTAGGTCATCATGGTTTGAAATTTCATCAATAAATATTTTCTCTTGTGTTTCTGATAGCATTTTTATTTTTGATTGTATCTTCAGATTCTGGATAAATTTTCTGAGATACTTTTGTATTTTAATATGGTATGCAGCGATAGCACAGCGGTAGGGTGTTTGCCTTGCACGCAGCCAACATGGCCAACCCGAGTTCGATTCCTCCGCCCCTCTCGGAGAGCCCGGCAAGCTACCGAGAGTATCTCACCCGCACGGCAGAGCCTGGCAAGCTCCCCATGACGTATTTGATATGCCAAACACAGTAACAACAAAGTCTCCAATGGAGATGTTACTGGGCCTGCTCGAGCAAATCGACGAACAACGGGATTTGCCTTTTTTTACCTTATGGTATTTGGTGAAGATGATGTTCACTTAAACTTTTTGTAGACTTTGAATGTTTTATTATTATCAACCATTTTTTTGACCTGAGAATATTTACAGTGGATGTAATTTTCATTCCTTTAATGCTTACAAGGCAGAGTCTCCTGCCCCCATGCCTGGTTGTCCTCACTGGGGCCCCTTGGAGGGGGGAGGGTTGAGTTTCCCTCTATGCTCTGAGCCGAGCCCTGGCAGCTGAAGACCTCCGGGACCCAGCCACAGCCATGCTGAGACCACTTTCCACACACTAGGACAGGTCTCACTCATGAAGGAATCGGCAGAGAAACCCAGGTGTGCAGAACCTGGGGCTGAGATTTGCAAGGCTGCTCGGTTTGGGACTGGGCCTCCTCCACCCAGATCTCCCATCTTCAAGTAGCTAGACAGTTACACCCACCAACTGCCGTGTAACCCCATCAACAGCCAAGATCCAGAGACTATAAAACCAAGCTCCCAGAAGAGAACAACACAGAACCTCCTGCCTCCGTGCCTGGCAGTCCTCACCGGGGCCCCTTGGAAGGGGGAGGAAGCTTGAGTTTCCCTCTCTGCCCTGCGCAGAGCCCCGGCAGCTGAAGACCTCCGGGACCCAGCCACAGCCATGCTGAGACCACTATCTACACACTAGGACTGGCCTCAAGCATGAAGGAACCGGCAGAGGAACCCAGGTGTGCGGGACCCGGGGCTGAGATCTCTAAGCCTGCTGGAGCTGGACTCGGCCTCCTCCATCTAGATCCCCCATCTTCTAGTAGCTAGACAGTTATACCCACCAACTGTCGTGCAAACCCATCAACAGCCAAGATCCAGAGACTATAAAACCAAGCTCCCAGAAGTGCACGGCTGCATTTGCAACTGTGCAACCTCTTATTGTCTAGTTCTCACTCTCAGAGAACCCAACAGGCTACTGAGAGTCTCTTTCCTGCATGTATGCCTGACTGGGAACACCTGTAAAGGAGGTTAGAGTCTGCCCTAAAAGCCTCCATTGCTCTTGGAGAGCCTGGCAAGCTACCGAGAGTATCCCGCCCCAAGGGCGGAACCTGGAAAGCTACCTGTGGCATACTAGATATGCCAAAAACAGTAACAATGATGGTCCTCATTCCCCTGACCTTGAAAGAGCCCCCAATATGTCATCGGGCTACACTAGCACGTGACAGAGATGAATGGAGATGTTTCTGGTGCCCGCTCGAGCAAATCGATGAACAATGCGGTGATAGTGATAGTGATAGAATGCTTACAATGGTCCTAAAATATCATTCTATAGAAGAATAAAAATAACATGCAAAATATAGAGAAATAAAATGTATTGATAATGAAATTAAAAATTAAGCTGAAAAAGTTATGGAAACAATAAGAGAAGTGCAAGATACCCAAATATCATGTTTGGTCCATTATCTACTTTCAGCACACATCTCCTATTCCTACCGGTTCCTCAAGCCATTATTTTTTTCTTTTTTCTTTTATTTATTAATTAAAAAATTTTATTAGTGAAACACCATGAGGTATAGTTGTAGACTTACAAATTTTTGTGCTTGGGTTTCAATTATACAATGATCAAGTACCCATCCCTCCACCAGTGCCCATTTTCCACCACCACAGATCCCAGTATCCCTCCCGCCACCCATCCCTCCCATCCCACCCTGCCTCTGTGGCAGGGCATTCCCCTTTGTTCTCTCTCTCCTTTTCGGTGCTGTGGTTTGGAAAAGAGGCATTGAGTGGCAATCATGTTTGGTCTACAGTCTACTTTCAGCATGCTTCTCCCATCCTGGGAGGGTACTCCCAACACCCTTTATTTGGTGCTCCTTTCACTCTCTGAGCTCCCTTTGCCCCTAGCATGTGTGGCTGGCCTCCAAGCCATGGAGCAAAACTCCTGGTACTAATCTTGGCCACTCTTGGGTGTCAGTCTCCTATTTTGTTACTTTCTGTTCCCCAGATGAATGCAATCTTTCTATGTCTATCCCTCTCTTTCTGATTCATTTCACGTAACATGGTACTTTCCATGTAGTACCACTTGTATGTAAATTTTATGACTTCATCTTTCCTAACAGCTACATAGTACTCCATTGTGTAGATGTACCAAAGCTTCTTTAACCAGTCATCTGTTCTCGGGCACTCAGGTTTTTTCCAGATTCTGGCTATTGTAAAGAGTGCTGCAATGAGCAAAAAAGTGCAGATGTCACTTTGACTATACTTTCTTGCCTTTCTGGGATATATTCCTAGGATTGGTATTGCTGGGTCAAATGGGAGCTCAATTTCTAATTTTTGGAGAATCGTCCATACTGTTTTCCAAAAGTCAAGCCATCATTTTCTTAGTGATCCCTTCTCTATTCCAGCTGTCTTCTCCCCTTTGCTCATGAGGCTGGCTTCCAGCTATGGAGCAATCTTCCCGTCCCGTGTATCTACTATTCTTAGGTGTCAACTTCATGTTATGTGGTTTTATACTCCACAAATGAGTGCAGTCCTTCTATGTCTGTCCCTCTCTTTCTGACTCATTTCACTTAGCATGATACTCTCCTTGTCTATCCACTTATTACAAATTTCATGACTTCATCGTTCCTAACAGCTGCATTGCAAGCCATAGTGCCTCAAAGTAGAGAGAGAGTATGGTTAATATTGTCTGCCACGGAGGCAGAGGGAGGGTAGGAAAGGAGGGGTATACTGGGGATATTGGTGGTGGGGAATGTGCACTGGTGGAGGGATGGGGGTTTGATCATTGTGTGATTGTAACCCAAACATGAAAGCTTGTAACTATCTCACAATGATTCAATAAAATTTAAAAAAAATCTAAATATGACAGTCAAATATTTTTTTCTCTGGAAGCATTGAGATTACAAAACAAACACTGTAGGAGCTTAATACATGGATTATGTTTTTTAATGTTAATAAAATTTTCCCTTAAGTAGTTATGTAACTAATTACATCTTGTTCCTTTGAATCTACATTTCAAACCATCTCTCTATCAATCAAGACAGAATGAATCTTCTAGCAATGTGGAGTTTCTGTCCACATAATTCATTATGACAAAAGAGTTTTATGTTCACATGATTGTATACAGAAGGATTATTCGACATAATAATCCTCATTCAGTATACAAATTTCACAGTTTAAGAAGAAATAATCTTTAATCTGATAAAAAGCAACTATGAAAAAGCAGTGAGATAGTATCGTAAAAATGCTATACTGTAAGAATAATTCTGTACTCAGAAGCTAGAATAATGTACAAAATAATCTAGTAAAGTAAGGGATTCAACAAGATATGGGACCAAAGAAATCAAAATAGAAATTTCTTTTTAAATTATCCTAATAATGTTGCTACATTTAAATTTGTATTCAGAGCTTCATATGTATTTTAGCCTCCAATTTAACAGTTTACTTAGAAAAATGTATTCACCCATGTCTGTTTGCGAATACAGAAAAGACTTCTTTTAGCTTATATCATACAGAAATGTTTATCACCAAGGACTGAGCTCACCCTGCTGGCGAAATCGGTCATGTGCACACCCAGACTCCATCATCAGACAAACAAACAGCAGCTTTCATTTGAGAAAATGCAGCCGTTTTGTCAAATGTGGCTTTTTTTGAATGCAGCGGGTGGGGGTGGGATAGTGGTACAGAAGCAGCCCCTGGAATACAGACTTCTGAGTAGACAGTTACTTTTTTTTTTACGCTGTTTCTGGACCATTCCTGGTGGTAGTTTGTAATAACAGACTTCATCAGGAAAGTCTTCTTACCTTTCAAGTCTTTTCTAATTTCTTTCTTGTTCTTCTAACCATTTGGAGATACTTGTTATCGTTGTATCTATTACATGCGCCATAAATATGTGTGTAGGCATTTTAATTTTGTCTTTAATAATTTTTATTTATTCCTGGCTTCTCTGGTTTACATGTTTTCCTACACAGAATAAGCCAATTAGTCCTCCACTCTGCCTCTTATTTTGTCTCCAGAAGAGATCCCTGCAGAATTTCATTCCTTTCCACTTGATGACTGATCTACTTCCCAAGTTTTAAAAAGGTTTGTATTGTGACATATATGAAAGAGAAAGTTGGCATCTTTGTTCTTAGTGTGCAGCGATGTTAACTACAGTGATCATACTGTGCAACCTTCTTTCTGCCTTCCATCTTCCTCTCCCCTTCCCTCTGCAGGTGGAGACTGCTCTGTAAATAAGCACACGCTCCTCCCTCTTCTCACCAGGAACCTGCAACTCTTCATTCTGTCTTCAAGATTCCAACTCATTAGAGTACCTGTCTAGGCTGAATCAACATAGCATTTCTGTTTCTTGCTGGTTTATTCACTTGGTAGCATATGTTTAGGATTGACCATGTGTCAGAATTTCCTGAAAAACACAGGTTTTTTTTTGGTCTTTTTAATTTTTATTAGTGAAACACCATGAGGTACAGTTGTAGACTTACACATTTTTGTGCTTGGGTTTCAGTTATACAATGATCGAATACCCATCCTTCCACCAGTGCCCATTCTCCACCACAACTGATTCCAGTATCCCTCCCACTCCCCTTACCCTCCATCCCACCCTGCCTCTGTGGCAGGGCATTCCCTTTTGTTCTCTCTCTCCTTTTGGGTGCTGTGGTTTGCAAAAGAGGCATTGAGTGACAATCATGTTCAGTCTATAGTCTACTCTCAGCATGCATCTTCCATCCTGGGAGGATCCTCCCAACACCCTTGATTTGGTGCTCCCTTCTCTATCTGAGCTGCCTTTTCCCCCAACACGTGTGACTGGCCTCCAAGCCATGGAGTAAACCTCCTGATACTTATCTCAGCTATTCCTGGGTGTTAGTCTCTTATTTTGTTACTCTATGTTCCCCAGATGAATGCAGTCTTTCTATGTCTGTCCCTCTCTTTCTGACTCATTTCGCTTAACATGATACTTTCCATGTAGTACCAATTGTATGTAAATTTCTTGACTTCATCTTTTCTAATAGCTACACAGTACTCCATTGTGTAGATGTACCAAAGTTTATTTAACCAGTCATCTTTCGGGCACTCAGGTTTTTTCCAGGTTCTAGCTATTGTAATCAGCGCTGCAATGAACAAACAAGTGCAGATGTCACTTTGACTATACGTTTTTGCCTCTCTGGGATATATTCCCAGGAGTGGTATTGCTTGGTCAAATGGGATCTCAATTTCTAATTTTTGGAGAATTGTCCGTACTGTTTTCGAAAAGAGTTGAACCAATTGGCATTCCCACCAGAAGTGAAGGAGGGTCCCTTTCTCTCCACATCTGGGCCAACACCGGTTGCTTTTGTTCTTTTGGATGTGGGCCAGTCTCTTTGGTGTGAAATGATATCTCATTGTTATTTTGCTCTGCATCTCCCTGATGATTAATGGTGTAGAGCATTTTCTCATGTGCCTTTTAGCCATTCGAATTTCTTCTTTGAGAAAGTTTCTGTTCATTTCGTCGCCCCATTTTTGATGGGGTTGGATGTTTTCTTCTTGTGGAAGAGTTAAAGGGGTCAGTGCTTAATGATGTGCCCAGAGGAGGGAGGTGTCTGCAAGTCTCTGGCCATGCCATGACCTGGGGTTACTGTGTCACCTGCTCCGGGCTGCCGTCCTTCCTGCTTTCTCAAGGTCCAGCTCTGTCTCCAGGCTTTTTGTTCCCATTTGACTTGCTTGTGCTTTATTGACTTCTCCACCCAGGAGCCCTTGGGACTAATATTTTCCCCTCTCTCTTTGTTTATGAGCACTGAGACTAGTCATGTGTATGGATTTGGCTTTTTACATAATGAGGTGTTGGTGGTAGGAGTGGGGAGCGGGGGTTGGGTCACACCTGGTGGTGCTTAGGGCGAATTGCTGGCTCTGTGCTCAGGGATCACTCCAGGCAGTGCTCAGGGGGACCATATATGGAGCTGGAGATCAATCTGTGTTCAGCTACACAGCTTTACTCTTGTTATATCTCTCTGAACTTACAAAATTGGGTTTAAGATAAACTGCTCCTTTGTAATTGTAATAGCAAATGAACTTTCCCTGTGTCTGTTTCCGTAAAAATGAAAACTAAGTATTTATTAAGAGGTAAGTAAATTGGTTATTGCTGGAGCATAGTTTTGAGAAAATTAAAAGTGGGGAACACTAGTGAAATTTAAAAAAATATGACATTTTAGGTGATATGCTTATAATAGTTTTAATACCAGCTATGGTTTTGACATACAGTTAGAACAGTTCCCTGGCCAACAATTGCCATGTCCCCACCTCCAGAACCATGTTATACTTTTAGTCCATCCCTTCACTATGCCACCACAACCCTTGCTAGGTAATTGCAGTATTATGCATAGAAGCATACATATTTTAATAACTTTTTGTATCTTGAAATGCTGTAAACTTGTGCCTGTTTCTTGTTTTCACAAAGAGCTTGAAATCAGGTTGAATATGGAAGCTATTTTTTGAAAGTAATTTATTCATATGATGCTTACTTGTATAGCCTTTATGTCTATTACATAGAGTAGGTAGGGACTGAAGGAGATTTTGTTACTGGGTTTAGGTTTGTAACATTCTTTAACTGTTATGGAATTGGAGAGTTACAGTTAAACCAGAGCCCTTAGGTAAGATTTTCAGTTGTAACTGTAGTCTGACAGTGTATGAGATGAGTTTCTAGTTCTCATCTGACAGGGTAGGAGATAAGTTTCTGTTGTTCTCGGTGAGTTTGTCTTGAGATTTCTCAATTGTGTTAATATTTCAAAGAACTGCCTTCTGTGTCAGCTGAATCATGTCTTTATTTCTTATTTCCTTCATCTACTTTTGATATGGTAGTTCTTCATGGCCTACTTTCTTACTTTTGCTGGGTTCTCCTCAGAAATTCTCCAGAGTCACTCCTGTAGTACTCAGGGCCTCTGGATGGTGCTGGGCACCATGTGGTTGTTAAGGATTAAGCCCAGGCCGTGCCCATACAAGTCATGCCTTCCATCTTGTGTAGCTCATGCCCAGCCCTTTCTCTAGCTTTTAAGGGTAGAAACTTTGGGGATGTATTTGAAGACTTGCCCTTTGGGCTCAGAGAGTCCACAAGTCCCTGGTGGTACTTATTGACTACTCCTGCCTTAGTCTGTGTGTGTTGCTGCTGGCATTTCTGGGGGGCATATGTGGTGCTGGAGGTCAAACTAGGGTTGGACATGTGCAAGGCCAGTCTCTTAACCCCTGTGGTATATCTCTACACCTCACTAGAAGTGCATTAATAAGTTTTTTTTTCCTGGAGAGACTGCATTAATCACACTAATTTGTTTCACATGTTTATGCAACTAAAAATGCTGATTTGAATTTTGTATTCCACATGCCTATGCTTCTTTGGAAGTTTACTGTTTTACTTACAAGTATATTGATGCTTTTCCAACATCTGTCTTTTCCTAATTTCTACTTTAAGCCAGGTTTTTCAGAGGATAAATTTTTGAAATCTTTTCAATCTTGTTACATTTTATCAGCATTCATTATGAGCTTTGGAGAACAAAATCAGTGTTTTTTTTTTTCCCATCTGAAAGTGCTCTGGGTGTACTGCAATCCATATGATCAGGCATCATTCCTGGTGGAGGTCAGAGCAGCCATACTGTGTATCGGGGATCTAAGCCAGGTCAGCTATCTACAAGGCAAGAATACTTTTGCTGTTCTATCAATCCAGCCCTTGAAGTCAGTATTTATATTGGATTGTTGCTGGGTTTTATGTTCCAAACTAGGCTTCTGCAGCGATCACACATTCAGGACATACCACAATCATTAAGAATGCCAGGATGATCAGCTTTAGGGGAAGGATTAACTCCCTCCACTTATTTAATTGCTTAATGTGCTTAATGAGACAGGAACACTGTATGTAGTAGATGATTCCACAAAAACCTGAGGCCGGGAAAGCAGATCTGCCCGGGAATGAGGCAACCAGGGCGCTCTGCTCTGATGAACTGGACTCGGGGTTTGCGGCTCCAGGCAGATTTCCTGAGAGCCCTGCAGAAGCAGCTCCAGAGCCTACAAACAGTTCGGGGAGTTCCCAGGGAGTGAGGGACCCTCTTGGGCCTCACCCCTGTACATCATCAGCAAGATTGGACCAGGAGAGCCAGGGTGGAAGCTTGGCCCCGAGAGAAGGGGCCGGGACCATCTCAATGTAGGCCACTGCTCTCCTTTAGAGGCCAGACAGAGTGCAGGGGTTCAGGGACAAGGGGTCGCGCCAGGGGTCCCAGGACTTTGTAAGGGGCCACATGCAGGCAAGCAGCGAGGATGCTGCCCGCAGCGCCCCCGGCGGCCATCAGTGGTACAGCGGGGGCGGCGCCCAGCGGTACCCCTGACATCACACTGCTGCTTTGTTACATGGAAAGTGCATCCACCTATATAACCTTGGACCTCAGCGCAGGGGCCTCAGAGACTTTCTGCGCTCTTTGCCTTCAACCTTTGAGAAATGTTCGACGCTTGCGTGCCTAAACTTAAGAACTGGAGACGTTGGATCCGGCCCTTAGTGCTGATCCTCTATCTGCTGGCCGTGGTCGTGACCATCCCCCTGGGTGTGTGGCACCTGCAGAAGCTGGAAGTCAGTATCCACACCAAGGTGTGGTTTATCCCCGGGATCTTTGTGCTGTTCACCATCCCCGTGACCTTCTGGGAGATTCTGCAGCACTTGGTGCACTACACGAGGCCCGAACTCCAGAAGCCCATCATTAGGATCCTCTGCATGGTGCCCGTGTACAGCATAGACAGCTGGGTGGCTCTGAAGTGTCCGTCCATCGCCATCTACGTGGACACCATGCGGGAGTGTTACGAAGCGTATGTCCTCTACAACTTTATGAACTTCCTATTCAACTACTTGAAGAGCCAGTACCCCGACCTGGAAGCTATGATAGAAGGCAAAGAGAAGACGCAGCCCCCCATACCCTTCTGCTGCTGCCCGCCCTGCCCCGTGGGAGAGGTGTTGCTGTACCGGTGCAAGCTGGGAGTGCTGCAGTACATCGTGATCAGACTAATCACCACCTACGCCGCCGTGATCTGTGAGATATTCGAGGTGTACAGTGAAGGAATCTTCAACTTGCACAGAGCCTGGGTGTACTTGGTCATCATCAACAACGTGTCCCAGTCCTTTGCCGTGTATAGCCTCCTGCTATTTTGTAAAGCCCTGAAAGAGGAGCTGAGGCCCATCCAGGCAATGGGAAAGTTCCTTTGTGTGAAGCTTGTCGTTTTTGTCACATTCTGGCAAGCAGTGTTGATTGCTTTGCTGGTGCAATTTGGTGTAATTTCCAAGAACTCCACCTGGGAGTGGCAGACAGAAGAGACAGTGGCCACGGGGCTGCAGGACTTCATCATCTGCATAGAAATGTTCATTGCCGCCATAGTGCACCACTACACCTTCTCTTATACCCCTTATATGGGAGAAGAAGAACGAGGAACATGTTGCTCTTTGTTCCTAGAAATATGGGATGTCTCTGACATCAAAAGTGACATTTCTAAGCAGGCGAAGAACATTAGCAAAACGTTAAGGGGGAATCCAAAAAGTAAAAGTGTTCCAATGGACGAAGATGAGCAATTCAACCTGTTGTCTTCATCACCAGACACTTCAGTCACTTCTTCCACATCACTGCCACACATTGGTAGTCACCAAGAGCTTGAAGAAGTCCTGGTAGAATAGAATGTGCCTAGTACAGTTACATATACGTAAGTCATGTAAAATGACACAGAAGAACACATGGAAGAAGCTGAGACTTCAGAATCCATAATCCATAATCCATAATCCAGTGCTGTACTTAATCCTTTTTATTTCTCTGTGTTCCTCTTTCTTCCCTTCTTCATTTCCTCCTACCATACTCCCCTCTCCCTTTCTCCTTTTTCTTTTATTCTTTTTCCTCCCTCCCATCCTAGAGCAATGCAGAGGACCATCGCTTGGACAGCCAATCTATGGAGAAGACATCAGACATAAGGACGTTCGGTCCAGGTACAAGTTCCAGTTCTGCACAGACTCATTAGGCTCACCTTGACCTGCCTCCAGTGAGGCTCCCACACTCCCACAGGCAGAGAGGGAGTGTCCCAGTGTCTGCCCACAGGAACTGAGGGGGGGTGTTTTCTTTCTTTCTTTTCCTCCTTCCTTCCTTCTCCCTCCCTCCCTCCCTCACCTCCTTGCCTCCTTCCCTCCCTCCTTCGCTCCCTTCCTCCCTCCCTCCCTTCCTCCCTCCCTCCCTCCCTCCCCTCCTCCTATCCTTCCTTTGTTCCTTCCTTCTTCCCTCCCTCCCTCCCTCCCTCCCTCCATCCCCTCCTCCTATCCTTCCTTTGTTTCTTCCTTTCCTCCCTCCTTCCCTCCCTCCTTCCCTCCCTTCCTCCCTCCCTCCCTCCTTCCCTCCTTACCTCCTTTCCTCCCTCCATTCCTCCCTCCCTCCGTCCCCTCCTCCTCTCCTTTGTTCCTTCCTTCTTCCCTCCCTCCTTCCCTCCCCTCCTTCCCTCCTTCCCTCCTTCCCTCCCTCCCTCCCTCCTTCCCTCCCTTCCTCCCTCCCTCCCTCACTCCCTCCCTCCCTACGTCCCCTCCTCCTATCCTTCCTTTGTTCCTTCCTTCCCTCCCTCCTTCCCTCCTTCCCTGCATCCTTCCCTCCCTTCCTCCCACCCTCCCCTCCTTCCCTCCCTCCTCCCTCCCTTCCTCCCTTTCTCCCTCCCTCCCTCACTTCCTTCCTTCCTTCCTCCCTCCTTCCCTCCCTCCCCTCCTATCCTTCCTTTGTTCCTTCCTTCCCTCCCTCCTTCCCTTCTTCCCTCCCTCCTTCCCTTCCTCCCTTCCTCCCTTCCTCCCTTCCTCCCTCCCTCCCTCCCTCCCTCCCTCCCTCCCTCCCTCCCTCCCTCCCTTCTTTCCTTCCTTCCTTCCTTCCTTCCTTCCTTCCTCCCTCCCTCCCTCCCTCCCCTCCTTCTATCCTTCCTTTGTTCCTTCCTTCCTCCCTTCCTCCCTTCCTCCCTCCCTCCCCTCCTTCGATCCTTCCTTTGTTCCTTCCTTCCCTCCCTCCTTCCTCCCTCTCTCCCTCCCACCTGGCTCTCTCCCTCCCCTCCCTCTTATCCTTCCTTTGTTCCTTCCTTCCCTCCTTCCTTCCTCCCTCTCTCCCTCCCCCTCTCTCCCTCCCTCCCTCCTCCCTCCCTCTTCCTTCCTCCCTCTCTCCCTCCCCCTTCCTCCTTCCATTCCTTCCCTCCTTCTATCCTTCCTTTGTCCCTTCCCTTCCACCCTCCCTCCTTCCTCCCACTTAAGAAAGCATTTTATCAAAGACTATTTTTACTGTTATTGATATAGTAATTTTAAATATTTTTAAATTTTTAAATTTATTTATTACTTATTTGTGGTGTTGAATCATTATATGGACCCCAGCCATGTAAGACATGGGCTTGAGCACCGAGCCAACTGCTTGTTCTGATATTTTAGTTTTATATTGTCTATGCATAAAATAAATTTAAGGTTATAATTTTTTCTAGACCTAAAGATAATACAGAATGCATTTGGGTATTTGATGCATGTAATAAATGTGTGAACATTTTGTTTTCATAGGCAGCAAGTATTCAGCGTATCTTTCTGAATCTCTAGATGTTGATTGAATATTATCCACACTCGATAACAGCTAAATTTTTATAAGAGCAACAGTATGTATCATTTATTGAAAACTTCAATGGAAAAATAGTTCTACACTTTCTTTTTGTGAAATATTTGTGTAGATCATTGTGTCTATATGAATAGCTTGAGAAACTATACATGTATAGCAAGTAGAATAAAGCTCTGTATACACATTTCTTCATAAATAGTCTAATTGATTTTTTCCTTTTCAGATAGACTGTACAAATTATACCCTAGCTGAAAAGTACCTCTAAAAATGTCATTCAACTGATTAAGGTATGAATAAATATCTTTAAAATGAAGTGTAAATATAAATTCTAATTATAAATGTAATATCCTTCAAAATAAAATAATATAAATTATAGATTTATACCACAATGTACAGTAATTTATAGGGAGCAGAAAAACACATACTTGTTGACCCATTACTAAAATTAGGTGAATTTTTATTCCTTGGAATTCATTTGCATGCCAAAGCATTCACGAGCACAAGAATTAGCTTTAATAATTTTTTTTATACAGTTGGAGGAAAGAACAGCTTCACTGTATTTTGTGGATACTAAGACAAAGACATCATTAAAAATTTTGTATGTTTCCTTAAATCACAGCATCAGGATATTTACCAGTAAATTAATACATTTTGTCTCTGGTCTTGTATACAATTGAATTCAGAATTTTGTAACCTAGATTAATATTTAGAAATGCATCATATTACCAGGTTAAACTTGAAACTAATAGTAAAAGATGGTCAATACTCATAAAGAAAATAAAACTTTTATCATATAATTTATTTCTTTAATTATTCAATTTAATTTGACTTTGGGACACATCCCTGGCATTGCCTAAGGCCTGCATCTGGCTTATGACTCAGGCACGTTCCCAGGCACTTGGGGATTGTGGAACTGGGAATGGATTGAACCTGGGCTAATTGCATGCAAGACTTGTGTTCTAGACCTTTGAGTCATCTCCGCCTGGCATATCAGTTCTTCCAGTTGAAGACTGTAACATACAAGTACTTGCTTTGTGTTAAAAGCCATGAATTTAATAATATTTTAGATTACAAAAATAAGTCGTAATCTTGCATATTTTAGCAGAATTATCAAGTTTACAGATCATTACTGAGGATAAGAAACAACATTTCTGAAATTAAGATTGAAGGTAATAAAGTCTCAGACAAGCAAGCTGAGCACTGTTCAGGGAGAGACAAGGCATTCAATCACCCTTTCATTCTCCTAGGACTGCACTCTGAGTAGTCATGAGGCTGTTAGTAATGGAAATTACTGCAAAGCTGTAAATATTCTTGTTTTGGATTCTGATAGAAGAGCCATGTACATAAAGGTATGAACCTTTTTTCATGAATGGTACATTTGAGGAATAGCTTCTCTGTTGACCGGTGATCCTGGCCATAACCCTTGCTTCAAGTTTCCTGGAAACTCATTCCAGGTCACCCTGCCAGTCAGGTGCAGTGGCCCTGGGTACCTGGTCTGTAGACACAGAGAGCTGCAGGCCTTGGGAGTGTGGTGTGTCTCTGGTTCTCTCCTCCTGTAACACATCACACACACACACACACACACATACACATGCTCACACACACATACACACACATATAAATTTGAATGAATTTGATAATGGACAGTTGTTGGGAATAAGTATTTAGCTTAGATTGTCCTTAGATTTGAGTTAAACCTAATTATCTCATGGTGCTGGGAGTGGGCATGGGTCTTGGGCCACACCTGCTGATGCTTTTGGCTTACTCCTGGCTCTGTGCTCAGGAATTACTACTGCAGGGGATAAGGATCGGGAGGGGATGTGGAATTGTGGATCAAACTGGATTCAGCTTTACAACCTTACCCTTATCTTAGCTCTCTGACCATAGATAACTGGGTTTAAGGTAAACTGCTCTGTTGGTTACCATTAGCAAATGAACTTGTCTTGGGTTTTGTTTTAAAAATTAGGATGAAATATCTGGGGAACATAAAGTAACAAAATAGGAGACTAACACCCAAGAATGGCCGAGATTAGTACCAGGAAGTTTACTCCATGGCTTGGAGGCCAACCACACATGCTAGGGGAAAAGGGAGCTCAGATAGAGAAGGGAGCACCAAATAAAGGTGTTGGGAGGATCCTCCCAGGATGGGAGAAGCATGCTGAAAGTAGACTATAGACTAAACATGATTGTCACCCATTGCCTCTTTTGAAAACTACAACACCCAATAAGAGAGAGAGAACAAAAGGGAATGCCCTGCCACAGAGGCAGGGTGGGATGGGGGGATGGGGGGTGGGAGGGATACTGGGATCCGTGGTGGTGGGAAATGGGCACTGTTGGAGGGATGGGTATTTGATCATTGTATAATTGAAACGCAAGCACAAAAATATGTAAGTCTGCAACTGTACCTCATGATATCTCACTATAAAAAATAAATAAATAAAATTAACACACACAAAAAAGATAATGCAAAAAAATTAGGATGAAGGGTAGTTTAGGTGTCATGCTTACAATAGTGTTACTATTATTTATAGTTTTGCTGTACAGTTTGAACAGCTCCACTGATACCAGGTGCCCAGTACTCTCCTCCAGGGTCCTTGGGATACTTTAGTCCATCCTTACATCCCTCTTCACTTTGCTTGATAATTGCTTGGTAATTATACATAATATTTGTGTGTACTATAGCACTGTAGCACTGTTCTCCCATTGTTCATCGATTTGCTCAAGGGGGTCCAGTAACGTCTCCATTGTGAGGCTTGGGCTGGAGCGTTAGCACATCAGATAGGGCGTTTGCCTTGCAAGCGGCTGACCAGGCCAAGCCGAGTTCGATTCCTCCGCCCCTCTGGGAGAGCCCGGCAAGCTATCGAGAGTATCTCACCCACACAACAAAGCCTGGCAAGCTCCTCGTGATGTATTTGATATGCCAAACACAGTAACAACAAGTCTCACATATGAACTATAATTGTTATACAATTGCTTATATAAATATATTTTATTATATTATGATTATATATAATAATTGCCTTGTTTGGTAATTATACATGACTTTGACTTGATATTTTGAGACACTGTGAACCTTGCACTGCATTTTTTCATTTTGGCTGGCAAGATCTGAAATCAGATTGCATAGATGAGATATTTTAAGGAATGTGTTCATGTGGCATACTTGTATAACTATTATAAGTTTTTAATTAAGTGACTAGTAACAGAAGAATCCTTTGTTCCTGGATATTTTGTTACTCAGTGTATGCTTGCAACATTCACTGACTTCCATAGAACTGGACTGTTACAGCTAATTTGACCTAGTATTTGGATAAGATTTCACTTTGTAGCCGAGTCTGATGCTCTGCATAGGATATGTAAATGTTTCACTTACTTTTTCTTGGGAAGCTTTGCTTGAGATTTCTCCAGTTAATTAAAATCTTTCAGAAAATAAATTTCTGTCAGTTGAATTTTATTTTCATGTGTTCTCATATTTATTTTCTTCTTTCATCTCACTTTAGATTTAGTAGTTCTTACTGACTTACTTTCTTACTTTTGGTGAGTTTCTCCCCAGCAATGCTCAAGGACAATTCCTGGCAGAGCTTAGGGCTATTGGGCTTGTGCTGGGTTTTAGGGCTTGAACTGGGACCCTGCCCATATGGGGAGTGCCCCCCACCACATGGAACTTGCTCCTAGCTCTTTTCCTAGTATTAGAAGTTTAAAATTTGGGTAATTTATTAGAAAACTTGTTCTTTGGGTGAAGACAGTCCTCCAGTCCCTCATGGTACATAGGGACTACTCCAGGCTTTGTATAGGGGTGCTGTTTCTTGCATTTCTAGGGGGCATATGTGGTGCTGGGGATGGAACTAGGGTGGTGCTCATGGAGTCCAACTTCTTAACCTCTGTGCTATCTCTGTGCCCCTATGTTTTCAAATTGAAGCATTTGCTTTTCTGGCACGTGTGTTATAGTCAAATCTCATTTTGTTGATTGTTTTTTGTTCCTATTTTCTTGGGTATGATAATTATTGCTTGAATGTCAGATATTTGTACAAGAAAGAGACATTGATGTGACTGACTTTGTATCTAAAAATCGTTCTTTTTTCTGACAGGTTATTAATATGAGAATTTTGAGTCATTTCAAGTTATCTGCTGAATATTTTCTTCTTAACGATGCACTTCAGAGAGAGGACATATACAAAACTGATGATGTACCAGAAACTAAATTGATATTATCTAACCATGCTGAGAAGCAATTAAGAAATAGCTAATGAAGATTTTGGTGCCTTTCTTTCATTTATAAAAGATGACTGATTTTTATAAATAAATTGCATTTATTTATTGATGTATGGGACTCAGCTGCTCTTTCAGTAATGGGTAAACTTATTCATAAAGAGCTTTGAACATTGTTGATGATTACCAAGTGTGTCCAAGAATTGGACAAGCTGAAAAGTTCCTTCATGATAGACATGGAGCACAGCTCACAGATGCGCTGATGGTGGCAGTCGTGGGTCCTACCTCTCTGTCCTGCAGCATGGCCAGCTTGCACCAGAGCAGCGGGATCTCTGGAGCGCTCAGAGATAGAGGAACTGCCCACTCTCTCATCTTCTGGGATGTGCTCACACACCGCGTTGGGTTATGGTGAGCTGCAGGGCAGTGGGGGCCTGTGCTTCTCTGTCCTTCCAGGATGGCTTCCTGGTCAGGGTATTGGCTTTTCAGGATGTTGGCCAGGAAGTTCATAAAGTTGTAGGTGACTAAGGCTTCATAACAGTCTAGGAAGTTGTCAACTGTACGGTTATAGTAGGATATTCCAGTTATCTAATTTGTAAACAGCACTTCCCAGAGGTCCCTGTTGATGGGCTTCTGGAGCTCAGTCACCACGCAATGCATCCAGAGGAACCCAGGATAGTGAATAGTACATCCCTCTTTGGTGTGTATTTCCAGCTTCAGTAGCTGCTACACAAAACTGGCCTTGATGTCAGCTGGGAGATTATACCTGAAGGGGGTGTCAGTGTGCAGAGTTTAGGAACTGTGAAGCTGGGCCCCTTGAAAATGAGAAGGTCAGATGTTGCAAATATCCTTAGCTATTCTTGCAAGCAAGAGTTGAGGTCCCCTCTACCTACTTTCCCATGGAAATCCAGACCCAAACTGCAGTAAAAAATCTTGGGTCATTGGGTTCTATCAACAACAACAACAACAACAACAAAAGAAATAATAAAAGGCAGGGTCTGGTGTATGTTGCCTCTTGTTTTATTTTTATCTCACTTATTCTTAGTCAAAATTCTGAGAAGCAGTTAAGAAGCAACTCGGAGCTTCGGGTAGTGTCTTTTATAAAAAAGAATTTGATTCATTATTTGTAAATCATAACTGTCATCAATGTCATCCCATTGATCGTCGAATTACTCGAGGAGGCACCAGTAACGTCTCTATTCCTCCCAGGACTGAGATTTTAGCAGCCTCTTCTTACACATCTTTTCCCAACGATTGGAGGCTCTTTCAGGGTCAGAGGAATGAAACCTGTTGTCGTTACTGTATTTGGCACATTGAATATGCCACAGGGAGCTTGCCAGGCTCTGCCCATGTGGGCAGGATACTCTTGGTAAATTGCTGGGCTCTCCAAGAGGCATATATTTATATATTTCTTTCTATGATTATATTTTTCTTTCTGTGATTAATATATTTCTTTCATAGAAAGAAATATTTGTAAATAAATTATATTTATTACTTGAAGGATGAGACTTAGCTCACCCTTAAATAATTCACAAAAAAACTTTGACAAGTGTGTCCACTAATTGGACAAGCCAAATGTCCCTTCGTGGTAAACATGGAGCAAGGTTCACAGAAGCAAAGGTGATGGCAGTGACGTGCCTGACCATTGTGTCACAGGAAATCTGACAGGTCTGGTCACAGACCATGGTGAGCAGTACAAGCTTTCCCTAGATGAGCCATGCCTTGCTGTGCAAGTGGAGTTCCAGCTTCTCTAGCTGCCACACACAGAGGGATACGGCCAACAATAAGGCTACGATGATGGTCAGTGCTAGAGGCATAATTAACACCCTCCACTTACTGCACAAAGAAAAGGTTTCTTGGCATCACTGGTTTTGCCTCAGCACACCCATACCCTCTCTCAGGGCTGAAACACTTGCCAACTCTTGCCAACTCTACTTTCTTTTCTAAGTCATGCCTCAGGCAGCAACCAAGCAGCCTCTTCCCCACCCCACCCCACCCCCAGCTCTGCAGCAGGTGCTCCTGCCCCCTGGGCCTGCATCACTGTGCAATGTGTCTGCACCTCCCTCCCCACTCAGTTCCTGTGGGCAGACATGGGCACAGGATACAACTCATGAACCTCTGGGTACTTAGGCAAGTGCAGTACTGGAACACGTACTGGATGCTGAAGGGGACACGTTCTTCCATGTATTCAGTGGTGTCACTTTACACGTCCTTCGGTATCTCAGTAACTGTACTTGGTATAGATTGCAGTGTCAGAGTGTGTCCAAGCCTTTGTAGTTACCACGGGGACAGTGATGAGAAATCATGGAAAGTGTGACTGGTGATGAAGACGAGTATATGTAATCATGATCATCCTCACCCGTTGGGACGCTTTTATTCTTTGATTGTCCTCTCGAGTTTTTCTAGTGGATTTTGCCTGTGTGTATGGACAAGCAGCTTGTCACAAACAAGGGCATGACAATGACTGGACAACAGGGGGCATGCTAGGAACAGGATACACCATCTCCAGCTCTTGTAGGGGCCCGAACATGTGCCAAGCAACTTTCCACAAAAAATAATTGCAGCTCTGTGGAGCACCAGAGCACGAAGGGAATCTGAGGGTTGCACAGCTGTGCTGGGGTCTGCTGGGATGAACACACATCCCACCTGAAAGAGGAAATTGAGGATATCCTTGTACCAGGATGTACCTAATCCCTCCATGTGTTTAGAATGTACATAATACCTCCATGTGCTTTGAATGTACCTAATTCCTCCATGTGCTTTGAAGCTGTGAATTAAGCCCTGTATGCATGAGGCTTTAGACCTGGCTCTACCATATAAGCCATGTTGAGTCCACACATGTAAATGGAAACATGCTTCTCTCTCATCTTTTAAATGTAGACTATATTTTTGGTCAGATTTCTATAAACGTTTTCCTCGCATTCCCTAGTCTGCTCTTGAGCACATAACACATTTACCTCCTGTTGCTTTCTCCATCAAAACGAAGGAATGGCAAATGGAATTATCAAAATATAAAGCAAGAAAAGTCAGTTTGTGGTGACTACTAAATTAACTTATGTAAGGAAATTAAAGTCATTTAATATGGTGCCTATTCTCATTTACATAGACATGTTTTCAATTCTGTCCCCCAAATGCATTGCTTTAAATGTTATTTTGTACTTGGGTCATTGTGGTGATAATTATGTCTTCCCAGGCTTTAGTAAAACTTAAAAGAAATTCCTTGCTAATGTATTTTAGGTTTTACATGTACTTGTTAAAGTCTAACATATGTAAAATTTAATGAGTGAAGAGAACTAAGAAATATAAAGGTGAAAATATGAACAGATCTTTAAATATTTAATATTTAAATTTAAGAAATAAAATATTGATTTTCCATTTAAAAATTACATTACAAATACTGATTGTCTACATTAGCAATTGTAATAAAAATCTCTGGATGTGAAAACAAAACCCAGTAAGACAAAGAACATTCAATATAAATGAGTTTATTCTGGAAGCTGCATAAAATCCCTTAGCAAGCTTAGAGTAAACAGACGTTTCTGAATCTAATAGAGGGTAAATCTAAGCACCATGAGATCATATCCAATGTCATGTGCTGGGAAGTTTGTCCTGTCCTTAAAAGAAGCTTCTTTCATGCTTCTTATAAAACTGATTTCAAGGCTATGAATTCTTCAAGTTGTTTACTGTCCCTGAAGCTTTGCATTATTCCTTCAAATATGACTGATAATCTAGAATATGAAGTATTCTTGGTGAGTTGTACATTTTTTCCAGATATTAATCAGCTCTTTAAGTGAATTTTAACTTGAATGCTGATGTGGGTGTGTTAGGGTATGTTCAACAAAGTACTAGCAAAGTCTCTCTAGAGAGGCGCACTTTTTTTTGTTTATTTTTATTCTTATTTATTTATCAAGCTACCGAGAGTATTCGATATGCCAGACACAGTAACAACAAAGTCTCCAATGGAGACGTTACTGGGCCCGCTCGAGCAAATCGACGATCAACGGGAGGGCCTATTTATTTATATCTCTTTTTATCTATCTAATTTTTTTTGATTATACAATGATCAGATACCCATCCCTCCACCAGTGCCCATTTTCCACCACCATGGATAATATCCCTCCCACCCCCATCCCCCCATCCCCCCTGTCTCTGTGGCAGGGCAATCCCCTGTGTTCTCTCTCTCCTTTTGGGTGTTGTGGTCTGCAAAAGAGGTATTGAGTGGCAAACATGTTCAGTCCATACTCCACTTTCGACATGCATCTCCCCTCCTGGGAGGATCCTCCAAACACCCTTTATTTGGTGTTCCCTTCTCTATCTGAGCTGCCCATTCCTCTAGAATGCCCGACTGGCCACTAAGCTATGGAGTAATCCTCCTGGTGCTGATCTCAGCTATTCTTGGGTATTAATCTCATATTTTGTTACTTTATATCCCCCAGATGAATGCAATCTTTCTATGTCTATCCCTCTCTTTCTGACTCATTTCGCTTAGCATGATACTTTCCATATTGTACCACTTGTATGTAAATTTCATGACTTCATCTTTTCTAAGAGCTACATAGTACTCCATTGTGTAGATGTACCAAAGTTTCTTTAACCAGTCATCTGTTCTTGGCATTCAGGTTTCTTCCAGTTTCTGGCTATTGTAAAGAGTGCTGCAATGAACAAACAAGTGCAGATGTCACTTCGACTATACATTTTTGCCTCTCTGGGATATATTCCCAGGAGTGGTATTGCTGGGTCAAATGGGAGCTCAATTTCTAATTTTTTGAGAATCGTCCATACTGTTTTCCAGAAGGGCTGAAGCAGTGGACATTCCCACCAACAGTGAAGGAGTGTCCCTTTCTCGCCACATCCACGCCAGCATCGGTTGCTTTGGTTCTTTTGAATGTGGGCCAGTCTCTGAGGTGTGAGATGGTATCTCATTGTGGTTTTGATCTGCATCTCCCTGATGATTAATGATGTAGAGCATTTTCTCATGTGCTTTTTTGCCATTCGGATTTCTTCTTTGAGAAAGTTTAGAGAGGCGTACTTTAAGCGGAATCTGATTTTTTTTTGTTCAAAATCTTTCCTGATTAAAAAAAAGTTTGTTTTGTTTATTGAATCACACAATTATAAAGTTGTTCATGATTTGGTTTCAAAATATATTCATCCATACAATGTTTCAGTCATGCAATGTCCTTATACTAGTGTACATTTCCCACCACCAATGTCCCCAGTTTCCCTCCCACCAGCCCCTTGCCCCTCCAGACCCCAGCCTCTCTAAAGCAAGTCCCCCACTCTCTCTCTCCTTTTGCCATATATATTTCCTATAATCAGTTTAACTGCTTTGTTGCATTTCATTACGTGCTCTTATTTTATGTGGACCTTTGTATATAATTTTATTTCAAAACTTGTTTTGACTACAAGCAACATAAATCCAAACAAAAAGTTATTAATGTTGAGTGCGATAAACTGTCAAATGCTGTTTGTTTGGAAAATAAGGGTTCTCCAAAACATAAAAACATCAATTCAAAACAATATGCACTACACCAATGTTCATCAGTTTACTTAATACAATAGTCAAGATATGAAATCAACCAAACTCCCCAATTATACACAAAGGGATCAAGAATTTGTAGGGATATATACACAATGGAATTCTATGCAACTCTTAGAAAAATCAAAATCATGTAATTTGCTGCAACATGGATGGGAACTAGTGGATATCATGCTGAAAGAAGTCAAATGAAAGGGAGAGATACAGAATGATCACTCTTATGTGTGGAACTTAAAGATACATGTGAGGTACCAATAAGGTGGAAAGGAAACATAACTTGAGAACTCATCCACATAATTGAGTGGCAGGGGATAAGAGAGAAAGCTTTGAGTATCCTTAGGAGAGGGAGCAGTTATGGCCTTGGCCTTGGAATTATGTATATTATAAACCACTATTATTAGCTTTGCACACCATATCATCTCAATTTAAAAATCCCCCCCAAAAAAAGGACTGCTACAAAGGCAGGGTGGGATGGGGGGCGGGGGTGGGTGGGAGGGATACTGGGATCAGTGGTGGTGGAGAATGGGCACTGGTGGAGGGATGAGTATTCGATCATTGTATATCTGAAACCCAAGCACAAAAACTTGTAAATCTACAACTGTACCTTATGGTGTTTCACTAATAAAAATCTAAAAAAAAAATCCCCTCAAAAGAAAATTAAGAGAAATAAGCACAACAAATTACTGGATTTGGCATTACAATGATCATTTATAACTAAAACAGCTGTGCTTTGACAACTTTGAAGGTGTACCTTGTAAACTTGTCTCCTATACCAGACCTGACCAATTACAGACTCATGTTGGAGCTTAGCATATGCTTTATTTATTTTTAGTTATATTTTTAAATTTAATCACCATAAGATACACAGTTATAAAGTTATTTATGACTGGATTTTAGTCACACAATGTTCCAACACTGTCACTTTACGAGTTGTGCATTTTCCATCACCAGTGTCCCCAGTTTTCCTTCCCATCACCACACCTGCCTGCCTCTATGGCAGGAACTTTTCTGTTTTTTATATTATTTTTTCACTGAATCACCGTGGAAGTCTATGAAGTTACTTCGCTGCTGTTTATCTGTGAAATGATGTATCATTCCTTTGAGTTTGAGGTTAGCTGGATAGAGTTTTCGGGTGAGGCATTCATATCATTGACTAAAAAACCAACCTTAAAAGAAGGGACTACTGTAAGACAAGACAAACCCCACAACACAACAAACCTCTACAGGAAGATAGCACAAAACCCCATGACAATAATCTCTCTCAGTGTCAGTAGTCTAAAATGCACCAATTAAAAGACACAGAGTGGCAAAATAGATTAAAAACTAAACCCAACATCCTGCTGCCTACAAAAAACAGTCAGAGCAAACAGAGACTCAAAGTTAGAGGATGGAAAACAATCTTTCAAGCAAACAACACCCTCAAAAAGGCTGGGGTGGCTATACTAATATCCGACAACATAGATTTCAGGCTGAAAAAGATTAGAAGCAATGGTCATTTTTTAATAATCAAGAGATATGTACAGCAGGAAGAAGTCACACTCCTTAACATATATATGAATCAAATGAGGGACCAGCAAAATATCTTTAAAAACTGCTAGTAGACTTCAATGATGACATTGGCTGCAACACAATAGTAGTTGGTGACTTCAACACCACCCTATCACCTCTTGACAGATCAACGAAACTAAAACTCAGCAAGGAAGTACTGACTTTGAAGGAAGAAATGGAAGAGAGAGGTCTAATAGATGTATACAGGACTTTTTATCCTCCCCCCAAAGAAACTGAATGCACATTATTTTCCAGTGCAACATTTTCCAAAATAGACCATATACTGAGTCACAAAACATACCTCAGTAGAATTGGGAAGATAGAAATTCTATTAACTATCTTTTCAGACCACAATGCACAGGAGATAGAAGTTAATTACACACAGACAGGGAGAATCAAATCAAACATCTTGAAATCAAACAGCTCAATGTTGATTGGGTGGGTTTGAGAGGAACTCAAGGAATAAATCAAAAGATTTCTGGAAACAAATGAAAATGAAGACATGAACTACCAGAACTTGCAGGACACAGCTAAAGCAGAGTTAAGGGGAAAATTTATAGCTCTGCAAGAATTTCTCAGGAAGGAAGAAAGGGCCCACATAAAAAAGTTGACTTCACAGCTCCAGATCTTACAAAAAGACCAACAAAAGGAACCCAAACAGGTAGGAGGAAAGAAATAATAAACCGTAGAGTGGAAATTAAGACTTTGAAGTCCAAAAAGCAATCTGAAAGATCAATGAAACAAAGAGCTTGTTCTTTAAGAAAATAAATAAGATTGATAAAGTACTAGCAAGACTCACAACGAAAGAGAGAGAGAGAACCCTAATAAAACGAATCAGAAATGAAAAGAAGGGCATCACAACAGAAATCAAAGAAATTCAGAAGATCCTCAGAGATTACTTTGTTAGTCTGTATGCCACGAAACAAGAGAAACTAGAAGAAATGTATAAATTCCTGAATTCCTATATCCTCCCAAGGCTGAGTCAAGAAGATTTGGAATAACTTAATAGACCTATTACTATCAAGGAAATTGAAACTGTAATCATAAGTTTTCCCTCAAACAAAAGCCCAGGTCTAGATGGATTCAGTAGCAAATTCATCCAAACATTTAAAGAGAACCTATTGCCAGATAATTTCAAACTTTTACAGTAAATTGAAGAAACAGAAACACTCCCAGTTTCTATGAAGCACATATCACCCTAATACCAAAAGCAAACAGAGACACCACAAAAAAAGAAAATTACAGGCCAATATCCTTGATGAACATGGGTGTGAATATCCTCAACAAAACATTAGCAAATATAATCCAACAACTGATCAAAAAGATCAAAAAGACCATAACCAAGTGGGATTCATTCTGTGGATGCAAGGAGGGTTTAACATTTGCAAGTAAATCAACATAATCCATAATATCAATAAAAAATAAAAACCATATGATCATTCAATAGATGCAGAGAAAGCATTTGACAAAATCCAGCACTCATTTATGATGAAAACTCTCAGCAAAATGGGCACTGAAGGAAAGTTCCTCAATATAGTCAAAGCCATCTTTCACAGGCCCACGGCCCATGGGAATAAACTAAAAGCATTCCCCCTACGATAGTCCAGCTCAGTGTAGAACTTCTCAATTTCTTCTTCATCGTAGTTGGATGTTGGTGCATAGACGATGAAGATAGAAACTGCCGGCAGTAAGCCACATCTATTCAAGTGTAATCGTCCTATTTGGGTTGTTAGGCATTCGAATGAATCAATGCTCATGGCCAAGTTCGTGTTGAGAAGGGCACCAACACCTCTGACGCCTCTTTTGTCGCATGTTCTGAGGAACAGTTCTTCTCCATTTTCAAAAATGGCATGATGTGATTAATGCCTTCTCGTCTTGGTCAGACCAATGATGTTGTACTTGATCTTTCACGCTTTTACCATCAGGTCCTCAATGGGTGCATCTGATGCCAGCGTATGTGCATTGAAAGTACAGACAATCCATTTTGTCTTTCTTCATTTGGGCAACCTAGTTCGGCCTTAAGATTTTATCAGCCTCTCCTTCCACATACTTCTTATCGCTACCATAATGCTGAGTCCTTCAGGGTCAGGGGAATGAGACCCATTGTATTTACTGTTTTTGGCATATCGAATACACCACAGACAGCTTTCCAGGCTCTGCTGTGTGGGCGGGATACTCTTGGTAGCTTTCAGGCTCTCCGAGAGGGATAGAAGCTTTTACAGCGGCCTCTAATCACCCTTGTAGGTGTTCCCAAGGTTCAAACCATATTTGAATCCTATCAATTATGGTGCGGTAATTATATATATATATATATATATATATATATGATAACCTTTCAATAGGTGTATTGCAAACAACAATGCCCAGAAGGAGAGGAAGAGAGGAAGAGGGAGAGGGAGAGAGAGAGAGAGAGAGAGAGAGAGAGAGAGAGAGAGAGAGAGAGGTGCCTGCCATAGAGACAGAGGAGGTGGGAATGGGTGGTGGTAGAGAAAAACTGGGGACATTGGTGGTGGGAAATATACACTAGAGAAGGGATGGGTATGAAGCATCTTGTGCCTGATACCCAATCAACTATTATACCTCTCTCTTCCATTTCTTCCTTCAAAGCCAGTACTTCCTTGCTGAGTTTTAGTTTTGTTGATCTGTCAAGAGGTGATAGGGTGGTGTTGAAGTCTCCAACTACTATTGTGTTGCAGCCAATGTCATCATTGAAGTCTACTAGCAGCTTTTTAAAGATATTTTGCTGGTCCCTCATTTGGTTCATATATATGTTTAGGAGTGTAACTTCTTCCTGCTGTACATATCTCTTGATTATTAAAAAATGGCCTTTGCTTCTAATCTTTTTCAGCCTGAAATCTATGTTGTTGGATATTAATATAGCCACCCCAGCCTTTTTGAGAGAGTTGTTTGCTTGAAGGATTGTTTTCCATCCTCTAACTTTGAGTCTCTGTTTGCTCTGACTGTTTTTTGTAGGCAGCAGAATGTTGGGTTCAGTTTTTAATCTATTTTGCACACTCCATGTCTCTTAATTGGTGCATTTTAGACTATTGACATTGAGAGAGATTATTGTCATGGGGTTTTATGCTATCTTCCTGTAGAGGTTTGTTGTGCTTGTGGGGTTTGTCTTGTCTTTCAGTAGCCCCTTTAGTCCTTCTTTTAAGGTTGGTTTTTTAGTCTATGAAGTTCCTTTGCTGCTGTTTATCTGTGACATGATGTATCATTCCTTTGAGTTTGAGGTTAGCTGGATAGAGTATTCTTGTTGAGGCATTCATTTTATTGAGTTTTTTCACTATATACGACCATTGTCTTCTGGCTCAGATGGTTTCCTCTGATAATTCTGCTATAAATCTAAGGGGTGCTCCTTTGTATGTGATTTCCTTCTTTGACCTTGCTGCTTGCAGTATTGTATCTCTATCTGTGGTATTCATTATTCTTATTATAATATGTCTTGGAGTCTTTTTATTAGGGTCTCTTTTAGCTGGTCCCCTTTGGGTTCCTTGTATCTTGAGGCATGCATTCTCCAGCTTTGAGTACTTCTCAGCAATGATATCTTTAACTGTTTCTACTTCACTGGGCTTGCCTCCCTGTCCTTCTGGTACTCCGATGATTCTTATGTTGTTCCTCTTGAGTTCATCCCCTAGATCTGTGATTCGCTCTAGTGCTGTTTTGAGGTCTTTCCCATTGTATGTTGTTACCTGTATGCTTTCTGCAGCTCATCTTCAAGCTCACTGATTCTGTATTTGGCTCTTATTGTTCTACTGTTGAGGGCACCCACTGAGTTTTTAATTTCACCTACTGAGTCCTTTATTAGTGACACTTCTGTTTGTAGCTTTCTTATTTCTGCTCTCATTTCTTCCTGTATTTTATTGGCTGTCCGTCCCACTGTTTCTTTCATGTTCTCCTTTAATTTACTGGGTGCCTGTTCCACTGTTTCTTTGAGTTAATTAAAAATACTCAACATTTAATTCATCTCTGAATTCTTTTTCGGAGAGATTGTATTTGTTGTTATTCCCTATTAAGGGTTCTGGGCTCCTTTCTTCATCCATTTCTCGTGGTGTGGATTTGCGCCATTTCTTCATGTTGCTGTAGTAGTCTGGAGGTGGGAACTTCCAGTTCATTATCAGTGAATGAAATGAAATGAAATCCTTTCTCACAGCGAGAAAGGATTCTGGATGAGTTCAGCCAATAGTGGTCATCTTTATCTCCTTCTAGAATACTAACTTCCTTGGTAATCTCCTGGAAATTTCATCCCTCCCCGGAACCACTTCATCACCCCCTGTCCTGGTCCTGGGAGCATTTTCACAGTGCAAGCAGTCCAGTATGTTTTGGAGCTTTGCCAGTGGGAACTCCAACAGGAAAGTAATAAATACATGGTCTGGTGAGATAATACAGTAGCTAAGGTATTGGCTTTGCATGTTCCCAATCTGAGTTTGATGCCAGGTACCCTATATGGTCCTTCTAGCTTGCCAGGGGCTATCCCTGAGTGCAGAGGCAGTAACTCTACCAGTCACTGAAAGGTTGAAATAGCTGAGCATTGGCAAATAGCTTCTACCTGGACTCTGGCCCATGGGCCCTGTTGTCTAGGGATCACAAGAGTAAGCGGGAGTTTTTGGTGAACTCAAGTCGAAGGGAATCTGAAAGGGTGACTGGGAGCTAACAGCATGTCTTAGTGGATTTGGAAACGAAATTTTTCTTCAAAAAATAATGATAAAGGGCTGGAGTGATAGCACAGCAGGTAGGGCGTTTGCCTTGCACACAGCTGACCTGGGTTCAATCTCCGGCATCCCATATGGTCCCCCAAGCACCGTCAGGGATAATTCCTGAACGCAGAACCAGGAGTAACCCTGAGCATTGCTGGTGTGACCCAAAAATTTAAAAAAAAGATAAAAATACACATTCATTTGCATAAATTGTAATAGAAATATAAGAAGTACTTTAGAGAAATTGGAATAAAGAAGAAGCACTGCTGGCACTTGAAAATTGATAATAGTGTAGGGGAGAGAGTGTAAGTGTTAGAGTGAAAAGTCCTGTGTTCTATCACTGGCAACACTTCGTCCACTGAGCAGCCCTAATGTAGTTTTCCTAACCCTAGGGATAAGACATCAGACCGGCATATAAACATATATATGAACCCCAGCACTGGCCCTAGGGATAAGACATCAGACCGTCAGGCTCAATCACCGGGCAAGTCAGGCTCAATCACCGGGCAAGTATCGCCAGAAATGGACTTGGGTCCCCTGAACTACACTGGTGTCGGATCCTATGCAAATAAAATAAAATCGCTGATACAATAATGCGTGAAAGTATGCTTCCTTCTGGTGGCAGAAATAGGACATAACTACTGTGTTTAGCGGAAGGAAACAGGTGAGAGCAGGGATAAGGTTATTATTAACACAGTTCTCCAAAATAGAGTTTAACCAGGATGTTCTTTTGTAGAGAAGAATCTGAGAAAACTAAAACATTACAAGGACAGGTTTATTTACAGAAAGGGAAGTAAAAATAGTAAGGACTTCTTTCTTTAAAATGAAATCTCACACAGAGATAGAGGAGATGTTTTGGTACTTGGGGATAAATCCCAGGGCCTCATACATGTCAAGTATGTACCATACGATGAGCAATAAAGAATATTTGAAATTCATAGGATTTGGGGAGATGGAAAGTAATTACCCTTGACTCTAAATTGGTCCACTGAAAAGAATTTAGTGTTTAGTAGTTTAACTTCAGTTTTTACAGCAGATTCCTTTATTACTAGAAAGATGCTTCATGTTAAAAACTTTTGGTAGCAAAGAAATCACATCTTATCTTCCTGTACTGTAATCTTTTATTTTTTTATTTTTTATTTTATTTTTTGTGAAACACCATGAGGTACAGTTATAGACTTACAAATTTTTGTGCTTGGGTTTCAGTTATACAATGATCAAGTACCCATCACTCCACCAACACCCATCCTCCACCACCACGGGTCCCAGCATCCCTCCCACCCTCTATTCCCCACCATTCCACTCTGCCTCTGTGGCAGGGCATTCCCTTTTGTTCTCTCTCTTTCCTTTTGGGTTCTGTGGTTTGCAAGAGAGGCATTGAGTGGCAATCATGTTTGGTCTATAGTCTACTTTCAGCATGCATCTCTCATCCTGGTAGGATCCTCCCAACAACCTTTGTTTGGTGCTCCCTTCTCTATCTGAGCTTCCTTTTCCCCTTGCACTTGTGGCTGGCCTCCAAGTCATGGAGCAAAATTCCTGGTACTAATCTCTTAAATGTGAGAATGGTTCCTGGATCTGACACATTTCCTCAGCAGTTTCACTAATCATACCTAATCTTAATTATAGGGCACAAAAAACGAACTGAGAACTGATTCATTGACTCTGAAGTCTTTGTTCTCAGCCTATTGCCACTACCACGTGGGGGGGGACTGAAGCCCCAGGCACCTTGCTAAAGAGAGAGGAGAATGACAGAACAAGGCTGTCATCAGTCAGGAACATGCTATTAGAAGCTGGTGAACTCAAGAAAAGCGTGTGTCTGGATGGATGCTATAGGAATGCTTTCTAATTGCATTACGTACCCCATCTCAGAGTAAGACTAAAGTTCTGGCTAGGAAGGTGAAGAAATTGTTGATTAGTAGAGAACTTTAAAGACCTAGGTCCCCCCTCAGTATCCTCTAGGTCTTCTGTCTTGGAAGTTCCATCTTTCAGAGCTTACAATACCAGGATAGACCCTGAGATGCAAGTACAATAATACAATGGTTTTTTTATTTCCTTGTTTACTGGTGTTTGTGCTCAGGCATCCCAACTCATTGTGCTGGTGGTTGCAAGGATGGGATAGGGAACCATGTGTGCTGGGGCTACCGCACACAAAACTCCAGCCTTTTGGGCCATCTCCCTGGCTTTCTTTAATTTTTTAAAATTAATTAATTAATTTTCCTTTTAGGTCACCTCTGGCAATGCACAGGGATTTCTCCTGGCTCTTTAATTTTTAGAGGAAGAACACCTTTCCTTTAAAGGGCTTTCGTTATCTCTCATTCCAATTCTTCATGTATGGCTCAATATTAAATACTAAAATGGACTCACAATAAATGGGTACATTCTTCAACGTTTCAGTGAACCAGCATGAGAATATTCTCATAGAACCAACTAGCAGACAGAGGACTTTAAAGGCACTTAGAAGAGTTGTGCCATGGGATAAAAAAAATAGAATATTGGGGCTGGAGGAATGGTAAAGTGCATAGGAATTTTGCCTTGCACATGGCTGACTTGGGTTCAATCCTCAGCACCCCATATGGTGCCCTGCCCCTGCCAGCAGTGACCCCTGAGCAGAGCCAGGAGTGTGCCCTGAGCACTGCCAGGTGTGCCCTAAACACCCCCAAAGTAAATAAATCCTACCCACACCAAAGTAATTTATTAATGCTCTGTGAAGTAACCTGGAGATTTTAGAGACCTTATTGTGTCTAATAAAACTAGAGGACAAATATTTTGGTTCTATGAACAACCACAAATTTGGGGGCAGTTATATTGATTTTTCTCTACTATTATATATAAGGCAGAGTTTGTTACATTTATCACTTTTCTGTGAGTCAAAAATTTAGAAAGAGCTCTCTCAATGATTCTGAGATTAAAATATAAAGTAAAATGTCCCTGCAATCTCTGCAGGCCCATATCTGCACCCCAGAAACTGCTTGCTCCTTAATTTTCCCGGTGAGGCTGACCTCCTGGTCTTTTTCAGAGCTGGAAGTGGTTTCCCTTCCCTTCCACCTCACATCCTAGTAGCCCCTGTGCCTGCCCTCTGCAACCCCACATCCACGTTCCATACACGTAACTCAACTCCCTGCTTCTGAGCCTCATGACTGTGCATAGCAGATTCACTCATCACACCTTACATTGTGCACACTTATCCCCCTATTGCCAGGAGAGGATGAGCAGGAAAGGAAAAGACGACACCCAGCCTAACCCTCACAGATTACCATGAGGGTGGACTACAGAGATTCACTCTCATAGCACGGCAGACACAGTGAAAAAGCTGTGTAGAAACCCACCAGGCCCACTAAGTGAAGGGAATAGCATAGGAATCTCTGCCAGTACCAACCAGCTCTATAGCCTTTCAGAGCCAACACGATGAGGATGTTTATGGTTTTTGGTTTGTTTTGGGGACAGATCTGGCTGTGCTCAGGGCTTACTTCTGAATCTGCTCAGGGATCCATCCTGGAAGAGTTTACAGGATCATAGATGGTGCTGAAAATCAAATCAGAGTAAGACACATGCAAGCAAGTGTCTCAATTCCTGGACTATCTCTCTGGCCCCAATCAGGATGTTCAATGAGCTCAAAGAAATTATGGTACAGGGAAGTAGCACTGTCCTCCTGTTGTTCATCGATTTGCTCGAGTGGGCACCAGTAACATCTCCATTGTGAGACTTGTTACTGTTCTTGGCATATTGAATATGTCACGGTTAGCTTGCCAGGCTTTGCCGAGGGGGCGCGAACTTGGTAGCTTGCCGGGCTCTCCAAGAGGGGTGGAAAAATCGAACCAAGGTCAGCCTGGGTCAGCTGTGTGCAAGCTCCAGCCCACAGGAAAGTATGAGAGCAAAAATTGAGATAACTGCAATTAGATGAGAGAAATGGAGTATAGTAGGTAAAATTTAAGACTTAAGGGCATCAGCAACAAAAAGTAGCTAAGGAAAAGCTCAGTGAGCTACAACATTAGATTCAGGAAACCACTACAAAACAAAAAATATGGAAGAATGTTCGAAAAGAAGTGAACTATGGAATTAGTTCAGATGACCAATATAAGATTCATTGGAGTCCCTGAATCGTTAAATTAATCTCAGATGAGAATATCCTCGAATAGTTAAGGAGTGCAAGCACTTCTATTCAAGGGACTCAAAGGGCACCAGAGAAAATAAGTCCAAATAGAAAAATTCTAAGATATATTGTAATCAGAATGACCAAAACCAGACAGAAACAGAACCCTGATAGCAGCAAGATCACACTGTCATACACTGTCCCACTGTCCTCCCATTGTTCAGCGATTTGCTTGAGCAGGTCCAGTAACGTCTCCATTTTGAGACTTGTTATTGTGCTTGGCATATTGAATAAGTCACGGGTAGCTTGCCAGGCTTTGCCGTGTGGGCGCGATACTCTCAGTCGCTTGCTGGGCTCTCAGAGGGGTGGAGGAATCGAACCCGGCTTGGCAAGGCTGGCTGCGTGCAAGGCAAACACCCTATCACTGTGCTATCGCTCCAGTCCCAGCATCAAGATCAAACAAGGAAATATATACAAAGGAACTCCCATAGGATTTATAGCAAATCTATCAAATGAGACTCAAAGGGCCAGAAAAGAATGATGGGATAACTCCTCAGAATATATTCTGGAGAAGCAAAAAAGTACAGTTGAAATGACATCTGCACTTCTGTGTTTATTGCTGCACTATTCACAATAGCCAAAAATATGTAAAAAACCCGAGTGCCCAAGAACAGATGACTGGTTAAAGAAACTTTGGTACATCTACACAATGGAGTACTATGTAGCTGTTAGAAAAGATGAAGTCATGAAATTTACATATAAGTGGTACTACAAGGAAAGTATCATGCTAAGCAAAATGAGTCAGAAAGAGAGGCACAGACATAGAAAGATTGCATTCATCTGGGGAACATAAAGTAACAAAATAGGAGACTAACACCCAAGAATAGCCGAGATAAGTACCAGGAGGTTCACTCCATGGCTTGCAGGCAGCCGCACATGCTAGGCGGAAAGGCAGCTCAGATAGAGAAGGGAGCACCAAATAAAGGGTGTTGGGAGGATCCTCCCAGGATGGGAGAAGCATGCTGAAAGTAGACTATAGACCAAACATGATTGCCATTCAATGCCTCTTTTGAAAACCACAACACCCAAACGGAGAGAGAGAACAGAGAGAAATGCCCTGCCACAGAGGCAGGGTGGGTTGGGGGGATGGGGGGTGGGAGAGATACTGGGATCCGTGGTGGTGGGAAATGGGCACTGGTGGAGGGATGGGTATTTGATCGTTGTATAATTGAAACCCAAGCACAAAAATTTATGAGTCTACAACTGTACCTCATGATGTTTCACTAATAAAAATTAAAATAAAAAAGAATGATGGGATAAAACTCAATGAAATGAAAATTCCACTGAGAACACCCTATCCAGTTAGATCATTCATATTTTAAGAAATAATTAAAATATTTATGGACAAGCAATAGCTTAGGGTATTCATAACATTGAAGGCAGGTTTGCAAGAGCATTAGAGTTTCTTTAAAAGATGAGACAAACTTCAAAAAACACTCATAACTTTTTAACAAATGGTGGCAAATACATTTGCTCATCTCAATTATTTCACTCAATGCAAATGCCCTGAACTCACCAACAAAAAGTCACAGAGTGGCAGGATGGATCAGAAAACTCAACCTAACTTTCTGCTGCCTACAATAGATACCTCTAAATAGTCAAGGTAAACACAGATTCAAAGTAAAAGGCTGAAAAATAGTCCTACAGGCAAATATTGACTTTGAAAATCTGGTTGAAGAGTATAATAATAATAACAGTGGGTAGGGTATTTGCTTTGTATGTACCCAACCTGGTCCAATCACCATTACACCATATGTTCTCCTGAAAATCGCTAGGAGTGATCCCTGAACACAGAGTCATGAGAGTAACCACTGAGCATTGCTAAGGGTGACCCTCAAACAAACAAACTAACAAATAAACAAAGACTGGGGTGGCCATATCTATGCCAGACAACAAAAATTTCAAATAAAAAAGGCTATAAGGGACAGGGTTCATTGTGTTCATCAATACATCAAAAACTCACAAACCTAAAGACAGCCTCCTCATCAAATGGTGCTGGCAAAATTGGACAACTACATGTAAGAAAATAAAGCTGGATCCATATCTACATCTCACATAAAAGTCAATTCAAAGTGGATCAAAGACCTTGAGATCCACCTAGAAACTATTAAGTACATTGAGGAAAATATAGGCAGAATATTTCAATATTTGGGCCTCAAAGGTGCCTTCAATATTCTGATAACTGAGCAAATGCAAAAAAAATTAAAAAATAAATGGAACTAAATGAATTTCAAAATAAATGGAACTACATGAAGTTTTGTTTTGTGTTTCATGGCAAAACAAAACAAAGAAAATCATGGACTAAAACTTAAAGACAGCTAACTCAATGGGAAAATATTTGCATTCGCCTCAAACAGATAAAGATTTCATATCTGTAATCACTTGTCACTTGTCAGCCCGTTGATCCATCGATTTGCTCGAGTGGGTACCAGTAATGACTCCATTCATCCCTGTTGCGTGCTAGCAAAGCCCAATGGCATATTGGGGGCTCTTTCAGGGTCAGGGGAATGAGACCCATTATTGCTACTGTTTTTGGCATATCTAATACACCATGGGTAGCTTGCCAGACTCTGCCGTGTGGGCAAGATACTCTCAGTAGATTGCCAGACTCTCTGAGAGGGATGGAAGATTTTGGGGCGGCCTCTAATCGCTTGTACAGGTGTTGTTCTCTTCTGGGAGATCCTCCATATTTGTAGTATATTAAATATTCACAAAGACCAACAGCAACAAAAAAATGCGAAAATTCTATCAGCAAATGGGGAGAAGAAATGAATAAGCCATTCTCAGAGGAAGACAGTAGGATGGCTACTAGGCACATGAAAAAAAATGCTCAGCATCATTTATCATTGGAAAAATCCAAATAAAGACCACAATGATATACCATTTGACACCAGAGAGAATGGCATGTATCAAAAACAGTAGTTATACTTAATTAAATTTATGGCAATTAAACTGTAACTCTCACTTCACAGGGTGTATTTAAATGTCTCCTATATTTTGTGAGTTGTGAAAATAGCACTCAATGAGGTATTTTGTGTTAATTTGGTCAACATTACATTCTCATTTTGTGAGAATGGTTTGCTTACCTGCTTACATATATTTAGATTATTTCCATTCTAGTAATGACCTATCATAGTTGGGTCTTTTAACTTCGATTTTATAACTGTCACCAAGAGTTTTACTTATTATCTCTCTAGTATTTTATCAAGATACACTCTATAACCAAGCATAATGATCCAAGACAACTATCTCCAGGATTTAAGGTTAAAATCTGTTGATCTTAGAAGACCTCTCCTAACTAATAGAGCTGGTGTTTTCACTATTTATTATTCTACTAAATGATAAATTGATTCTCCTGAAAATAAATGTGTTTATATAGTGTTTTTGTGTGTCTCCATATGCTGTAGTCTGCTTTGTGAATTGGCAATCTTTTCATTTCAGAGGTAGCTAGTCAGCTCATAAATGATTCACATGGTGCCCAGAGGTACAGTTAAAGAGGACAAACTGATGTCATGAATACATGTCTGCATAAAACTCTATTAATAATAAATTAGTTCTCTCTTGTAGTGTTACAATACAGTGCCACAGTGCCTGTGTCTAATAAATACAGAGCATAAAATTAAGCAATTCTTTACAAAAATGCGTCTTATAGAAAGACAATGTGTGTCTTTTTGCTCTTTGTAATAGTTACCTAGAAAATTAATAGTAAAAGTACAATGTAACATTTTAAATAAATTTTACTCTATATAGTTGAAAAAAATAGTAGTTATGTGTTGATACATTCTATTTCCAGGGCTTAAGAATAGTCTCTCAAAAGGACATATGTACATGCATAAGAAAAAAGGACATATTCATTCTTGCACTTAGTACTATAGCTAAAATATGGAATCAGCCTAGGTGTTCAAAGACAGATAAATGGATTATTAAGATGTGACTAATACACAATGGAAGACCATGCAGTTTCAAGGAATTATGAATTCATGCAATTTCTTGCAACTTAGTTGGAACTGGAAGCTATCAGACTGAGTGAAGTAAGCCAAAAGAAGAAAGAAAAACACAGGATGATCTTACTTCTGTATGCAATTATAGAATATTGGATGAGGAAATGTACTTTATTAAAGGGAAGATGCTTATATCACACTTGAGCCCAGAATTTAGAGAGGAGACACACAGAGAAGGAAAGAAATCAAGGAGGAAGAAGAGGACAAGAAGTAAGGAGTTAACAGGCACTGGGCTTCATTTATACCAGTGATATGAGTGAGAGGTATATCCATATACCCAAAACACAGATTCAACAGAACTGAAAGTATGAGATCTAAGCAGCAAATTTGTAATGGCCTGTCAGGTTGACAGGTGGGGGTATTATGGGGGGTAGGTGAAGGGATTCTAGGAGCACTGGCGGAGGGAAATTGACACTGATAGAGACATTGGTGTTTAGTTATTGTATGCCTAAAACGCAACTATCAGTAACTTTGTAAATCATGGCTTTTTAATAAACAGGCTGGAATGATAGCACAGAGGGTAGGGCGTTTCCCTTGCACGTGGCCCACAAGGTTGACCAAAGTTTGATCCCTCTGCCCCTCTCGGAGAGCCCAGCAAGTTACTGGGAGTATCTTGCCCACACGGCAAAGTTTGGCAAGCTACCCATGACGTATTTGATATGCCAACACAATAACAAGTCTCACAATGTTACTGGGCCCACTCAAGCAAATCGATGAACAACGGAAGGACAGTGACAGTGACAGTGATTTAAAAAAAACCCTGACACTCCTAATTACATATGCACCTAAAGATAAACTATCAAAATATTTAAAACAATTGCTAATGGAACTTGAAGGAAGATATTGACAGTAACATAATGGTAGTAGGAGATTAATACACCCCATATCATCACTCAATTAATACTTAATGACATGAATTGAGCATCAATACAAAGAAAAGAAATTCTACCATTAAAGTCACTGTCACTGTCACTGTCCTCCTGTTGTTCATTGATTTGCTCGAGCGGGCCCAGTAACGTCTCCATTGTGAGACTTTGATGTTACTGTGTTTGGCATATAAAATACATTACGGGTAGCTTGCCAGGCTTTGCCGTGTGGGCGAGATACTCTTGGTAGCTTGCCAGACTCTCCGAGTAAACAAACCATTTTCACTTCTCTTGGGATACAGACTTGTCCACACATTTTCAAAAACTTTTATTTTAGTGTAATCTGAAGACATGACACCTTCTTGTCCAGTTTTTCTAATAATAAATCATAAATACACATACATAATATGCACCGATTTTAAAATCATTATTAGTACTATTTCAGTACGTGGAATGATAAAATTATGAGATACTTATACTGACTATTTCTTTATCCTCCACGCAAATGAAATCTACGTTCATCACAATCAACAGGCAAACAAGCTCCACCCTTGCTGCATTGTCTTTCCCCATGACACCACGTCCTGCTCAGATCCAGTCCTTCTCCTAGAGCGCACCTGCCCTCACACTCTGAATGCAGCTGGAGTAAAAGCCCACAACCGTCCTGACCTGCCTCACTTCGAATCCCCAAGAGCGCTCTAGAGGCTGCAACATTCACTTTATATTTCCTGAATCTGGCCATGCTCCCATTCTTCTAAGGGGTTGTTATCCCATTCTTTTACCGCAAATCTCTAACATGAACTCCATCAGGTCCATCTCAGCAGAGGACCTTGCACTTTCTTTCCTTGAGAAAGCAAACAACCAAAAGAGAATTCCAAGCGCCCCCATTACTTCTTATTTTCCTTTATTTGTCTCTATACATTCTTCTTTTTCTCCTATGACTGAACTAATTGAGCTCGCTCTTCCTTGAGGCTTGCTCTTTGCTCACAGCGATTCTACCATTTTACGAACTTAGTGACTTCTCTCCTGCAACTTCCTATTACCCCCACAACCCCCATTTTATTTTTGTCTGTTTTACTGACTCTTTGTATGGCATAGCCTGGCATAGCAAGCTCCCCAGGAGTATTCCAAAAACAAATATATACCAAAAACAGTAACAAGTCTCACAATGGAGACCTTACTAGTGCCCACTCAAGCAAATCGATGAACAATGGGAGGACAGTGCAATGCTACTGACTCTTTTAATTATAATACAAGGCGGCATTACTTTCCCCCATTACAATTTTACGCAATTATATTAAACTTCTTCATTACCGTTGACTTTTTACCTAAAGCTCCACTTTTTTAAAAAAAAATTTTTATTAGTGAAACACCATGAGGGACAGTTGTAGATTTACAAATTATTGTGCTTGGGCTTCGATTATACAGTGATCAAATACCCATCCCTCCACCATTGCCCATTTTCCACCACCATGGATAATATCCCTCCCACCCCCATCATCCCATCCCACCCTGCCTCTGTGGCAGGGCATTCCCTTTTGTTCTCTCTCTCCTTTTGGGTGTTGTGGTCTGCAAAAGAAGCATTGAGTGGCAAACATGTTCAGTCCATAGTCTACTTTCAACATGCATCTCCCCCCCTGGGAGGACCCTCCCAACACCCTTTATTTGGTGCTCCCTTCTCTATCTGTGCTGCCTTTCCCCTAGAATGCCCGGCTGGCCTCTAAGCTATGGAGTAATCCTCCTGGTGCTAATCTCAGCTATTCTTGGGTATTAATCTCATATTTTGTTACTTTATATCCCCCAGATGAATGCAATCTTTCTATGTCTATCCGTCTCTTACTAACTCATTTCGCTTAACAAGATACTTTCCATGTAATACCACTTGTATGTAAATTTCATGACTTCATCTTTTCTAACAGCTGCATAGTACTCCATTGTGTAGATGTACCAAAGTTTCTTTAACCAGTCATCTATTCTCGGGAACTCAGTTTTTTTCCAGATTCTAGCTATTGTAAATAGTGTTGCAATGAACAAACAAGTGCAGATGTCACTTCAACTATACTTTTTTACCTCTCTGGGATATATTCCCAGGAGTGGTATTGCTGGATCAAATGGGAGCTCAATTTCTAATTTTTGGAGAATCGTCCACATTGTTTTCCAAAAGGGCTGAACCAGTCGACATTCCTACCAGCAGTGAAAGAGAGTCCCTTTCTCACCACATCCGCGCCAACACCTGTTGCTTTTGTTCTTTTGCATGAGGGCCTCTCTCTATGGTGTGAAATGATATCTCATTGTTGTTTTGATCTGCATCTCCCTGATGATTAGTGATGTAGAGCATTTTCTCATGTGCCTTTTAGCCATTCAGATTTTTTCTTTGGGAAAGTTTCTGTTCATTTCATCACCCCATTTTTTTTTAGTAAAAGTAAAGGCCCTCCCGTTGATCATCAATTTGCTCGAGCGGGCCCAGTAACATCTCCATTGGAGACTTTGTTGTTACTGTGTCTGGCATATGGAATACATCACGGGGAGCTTGCCAGGCTCTGTCGTGCAGGCGAGATACTCTCGGTAGCTTGCCGGGCTCTCCGAGAGGGGCGGAGGAATCGAACTCGGGTCAGCCATGTTGGCTGCGTGCAAGGCAAACGCCCTACCACTGTGCTATCGCTCCAGCCCCATTTTTTAAAAAAATTTTTAATAGTGAGACATCATGAGGTACAGTTACGGACTTACACATTTTTGTGCTTGGGTTTCAATTATACAATGATCAAATACCCATCCCTCCACCAGTGCCCATTTCCCACCACCACGGATCCCAGTATCCCTCCAATCCTCCCATCCCCCCCATCCCACACTGACTCTGTGGCAGGGCATTCCCTTTTGTTCTCTCTTTCTTATGGGTGCTGTGGTTTGCAAAAGAGGCAATGGGCATCAGCCCATTTTTTTGATGGGGTTAGATGTTTTCTTCTTGTGGAATTCAACCAGTGCTTTGTATATACTTGATATCAACCCTTTATCAGATGGGTATTGAGTAAATATCCTTTCCCATTCTGTAGATTGTCTTTGTATTCTGGTTATTGTAGCTTTTGAGGTGCAGAAGCTTCTTAATTTAAGATAATCCCATTTGTTTATCTGTTTCCACTTGGTTGGTCAGTGGAGTGTCATCTTTAAAGATACCATTCACCCTCAATATCATGGAGAGTTTTGCTGACCTTGTCTTCAATGTACATTATGGATTTTGGCCTGATGTTGAGATCTTTAATCCATTTTGATCTGACTTTTGTGCATGGTGTTAGGTCGAGGACTGAGCCCATTTTTTTGCATGTGGTTGTCCAGTTATTCCAGCACCATTTGTTGAAGAGGCTTTCCTTGTTCCACTTCACATTTCTTGCTCCCTTATCAAAGATTAGATGTTCATACTTTTGGGATTTTGTGTAAGGGTATTCCACCCTGTTTCATTGGTCTGCGGCCCTGGCTTTGTTTCGGTACCATGCTGTTTTAATTATTAACGCTTTGTAGTAGAGTTTGAGGTTGGGAAGGGTAATGCCTCCCCAGGTATTTTTCCCAAGAATTGCTTTAGCTATTCGTCGGCGTTTGTTGTTCCATATGAAATTCAGGAGTGCATGATCTATTTCTTTGAAGAATTTCATGGGTATCCTTATAGGGATCGCATTGAATCTGTATAATGCTTTTGAGAGTATTGCCATTTTGACGATGTTGATTTAAGGACGCTATTTTAATTACGCTAGGAACATCCTTTAACAAATCTGCAGGCTGAGAATCATTTGCAGAATAAAAGTCATTTTAATTCAACCATTCTTTTACTTTGAATGCCAACACACTTTGATATAAAAATAGTGTGGTACTTGTTCTTATGCTTCCTGGAAGGCTGGAACCATTCAGTGGTTTAGTAGTGTGATTGTATTATTATGTACTGAGGGGTTTGTAAATTGCTAGATTCTTTATGTATTCTTTATTCACAATTCAATTCAGAGCTGTAAACATTTACAAATGAGATGAGAATTTCTCTCTGCATGAAACCAAGATTTCAGATAAAATTTGTGCTGTGTAGAGCCTCATGAGTGCACGAATACTTGCAATGTTTTTGTCATGTTTCATCACAAAATCTTAATTTATTACTCAATGATTCATCACCAGTCATCTTGATATAGCAGGAGCAGAAGGGTGGAACGCCAGATGAATTTAGCCCTTACTTTAAATCTCACCCTTGGAGCAGGTAACCAATCAGAATAGATGATGGGATGACTGGACATGGCAGCAATAAAAGGAAGACCTCAGTTCCATCTCTGTCTCCTTGCTTCCTCTCAGACCCTCCCTCTCTTCAGTGTGCAATATCAGGTAGACTGAGTGCCCAGACAGATGCCCCAAAATGCTCAGATTCAGGCAGGGCTCAGACACCCAAGTAGTGACAAGGTGCTGAGCACAGAAGTCTTATCCAAGTGAACCTGACTGTGGCTGGAGACTAGGAAAGTTGGGACAGGATGACAAAAGACAGCTGGGGTACTGTTGGGAAGCCCGGTCTGAGGACACGTACAGAGCATAAGAATCTCACCAACGTATACATGGCCATGGCTGGAGACTTGGGGAAGCATACCTGGGTTAGAGAGTGATGCAGGGATGAGACGCGGCCTTCATTCATGGGAGGTGAGTAGACTGCATGGGACCAGACAGGTATGGGAGAGTGTCAGGGACAAGATAGGTGAGATCATTCATGCATTCATAGGGTGGGAGAGTGTTAGAAATAGGACAGGTGAGATCATTCATGGGAAAGGAAGGATAAAGGAGATGTATGAACATCTGGGGAAGGACCTGGACTGTATGCTTTAATGTACAATTTTAACTTTCTGAGTTTGTGTACAAATCATTCATACAGTTCCCAAGAGGCCAACAGCATAGGAAAAGCCACCTTTTTTTTGCTTTTTGAGTCACACCTGGTGATGCACAGGGGTTACTCCTGGCTCTACACTCAGGAGTAACTCCTGCCGGTGCTCAGGGGATCATATGGGATGCTGGGAATCGAACCAGGGTCAGCCACGTGCAAGGCAAATGCCCTACCCGCTGTGCAATCTCTCCAGCCCCAGAAAAAGCCACTTTGATGCTAGCAGTCTGATATGGTGCTTTGCAGAACAAATAGATTTCCTCAAGTATTTTATTCAAGCCTTCTAATACAGCTAAGTGGAACAGTTACTGATAGCTGCAGTAATATCAGTCAATTGATAAATTGAATCAGTATTTTTTCATGATATGGAATGGCATCTGTATTTATCATTATAGAATTACGATGATATTCTAAAGAGTAGCATATAATAACATACCATTTTTCCTTTCAGTGGTCCACTTAGACTGTTTCTATGCAAGAAGATAAAAGAACAGTTCTGAATTTATGTGATGTGAGGCATTTAAATTTTTCTAACTTTGTAACCAATATTCTGCTCTTGTTACCAATCTTATGCAGGAGCCCTTTTTAAATTCTTTTTGCAATAATCTTAGAAAGAATTGAAACATGTGACATATTCTATTTTACTAGTAGATGTTGGGCTGAGTGGTATTGCAAACAAGCAAGCCAGCGAGCAATAGAGACTCTGTCTCATTCTCAATATGCTTATTTCTTAGATACTCTCATTCTCACTGGTCTTTGCTCTGCGTCTAAGACCTCAAGGGTGCTTTCATTTCACTTGTGTGTTTAATGTTTAACCTTGTCTAGCTATGGATGGAAGGAAAAAAGAAAACACCAAACCCTCCTGAGAGACTCCTGAACTTTGTCATACAGTCCCCTAGAGGTGGATGTTTGATGATATTATCTTGAAGTTTTACAGGAATGGACTGCCATTTCTTAGGGATGTGTTAGACCACAGAGTAAAAGATAATGAAACCAAAGCCTCTGGAAACTGAACGCACTTTCACCTCATCCATACCAGATTTTTATTTTCAACTTATTTTTTTCTACCATCCCTATAAACCTCTAATTACAAACTGGGAGTAAACTGGTTTGGGTGAAGAAGAATTCCCCCATGCTCTAATATTGCTAATACATAAGCAAATCAAGGATATTTTTGGCACAAACCTTTGTCTTCCAAGTTTTGACTTTCAAGCTAATAGCAGCCACATTTGGGTTTATAGTAATAATGATATTGTTATTTGCATGGAGATATTGGTTCAGTTGCTGATTCTAAACATGAGATTTAAGTTAAACAGAAGAAGAAAAAGCAAGGCAAACAAAACCAGTTTGAGGAATTCATAATGAATTTCTAATTAGTGACCCTGATTTTTTACTGCTGTATTTTATGAATTTTTTAAAAAAATTATTAGTGAAACACCATGAGGTGCAGTTGTAGACTTACAAATTTTTTTGCTTGGATTTCAATTATACAATGATCAAATACCCATCCCTCCACCAGTATCCATTTTCCACCACCACGGGTCAGTATCCCTCCCGCCCCCCATCCCCCCATCCCACCCTGCCTCTGTGGCAGGACATTCCCTCTTGTTCTCTCTCTCCTTTTGGGTGCTGTGGTTTGCAAAAGAGGCATTGAGTGGCAATCATGTTTGGCTATAGTCTACTTTCAGCATGCTTCTCCCATCCTGGGAGGATCCTCCCAGCAGCCTTTATTTGGTGCTCCCTTCTCTATCTGAGCTGCCTTTTCCCCTAGCATGTGTGGCTGGTCTCCAAGGAGCTTTTTAAAGTTTAACTCAAGGCAAAAGTATGTTCTAGAAATAAACATGTCTAAAATTTTTACATACAAAAATGGAATTAGATACAAGTATGATTTAATTATATCTTTTGATCAATATTGTTATAGGCTACATTTCCTCTTTATAATGTTCTAAAACAAATTGTGGGGAAGAATCCAGGGACATGGCAGAGGAGAAAGTACCAGAAATCTCTCTGCATAGATAGTAATTGCATTGACAGATTCTGTTTGGTGTAGCTATTTTGGAACTCTAAATTCTGTAGAGATTTTTTTCAACTTCCAGAGGAAGTTTCTCTCCGGGTAGGGCGTCTGCCTTGTACGCAGCTAACATGGCCGACCCGAGTTTGATTCCTCCGCCCCTCTCGGAGAGCCCGGCAAGCTACCGAGAGTATTCGATCTGCCAGACACAGTAACAACAAAGTCTCCAATGGAGACGTTCCTGGGCCCGCTCGAGCAAATCGACGATCAACGGGAGGGCCTTTACCTTTACCTTTTAGTATTATCTTTGTGATTTTAAACTTATTACTTCTATATTTTATATTGGTACAAAAATGAGTTAAAAATATAAAAAATAAAATTAAAAATAGTTACTGTTTTGTATTGAGCTACACCTAACTCATTGAAATGTACTTTGTGAACCAAATATTTGAAAGAGATAGGGCTAGAGCTAAAAAGAAACAGACTTTTTGTATATTATCAGAGTTAAGTTTTACTTCATGACGTTTTCCACAGTTCTCATTGATAAAAACAAAACACTGTCCTCCCGTTGTTCATCGATTTGCTTGAACGGGCCCAGTAACGTCTCCATAGTGAGACTTCTAGTTACTGTGTTTGGCATATTGAATACTCTCGGTAGGTTGCCAGGTCTCTGAGAGGGGTGGAGGAATCAAACCCGGCTCAGCTGGGCTGGCTCCGCGCAAGGCAAACTCCCTACTGCTGTGCTATCAATCCAGCTCCCTCATTGATAAAAAGAAAGAAAATGACTATAGAATATACAAAAAAAAGGAAATTAGAAAGGAATTCAAGAAATTCACAAAATTGTGGGAATGAATCACACATTTTTAAACAACTAGTGAATCAAGGAAGAAATTACTAGAGAAATTAGAAAACACAGAGGAATGGAAATGCGAGCATGCCTACAATCTGGAACACAGTAAAAAGCAGTTTTAGCAGATATTCATGGCAATATAGGCTCAAAATGAAAATAAAGTTCTTGGGAGGCATGGGAGATAGCTCAAAGTTCTGAAGTCCAGATTTTGATGGAGTCCCAGATTCAATCTCTGGTACTGCAGGGTTTTTTTGAATATTGGCCATAGCTTCCCAATCTTCCAAAAGAAAGATCTTCAATTTACAAACATATTTTACAAAATAAAGATCTTTTTTTTTATTAGTGAAACACCATGAGGTACAGTTGTAGATTTACAATTTTTTGTGCTTGGGTTTCGATTATGCAATGATCAGATACCCATCCCTCCACCAGTCCCCATTTTCCACCACCATGGATAATATCCCTCCCACCCCCATCCCCCCATCCCCCCCCCCCCCGCCTCTGTGGCAGGGCAATCTCCTGTGTTCTCTCTCTCCTTGTGGGTGTTGTGGTCTGCAAAAGAGACATTGAGTGGCAAACATGTTCAGTCCATAGTCTACTTTCGACATGCATCTCCCCTCCTGGGAGGATCCTCCAAACACCCTTTATTTGGTGCTCCCTTCTCTATCTGAACTGCCCTTTCCTCTAGGATACCCGGCTGGCCTCTAAGTTATGGAGTAATGCTCCTGGTGCTGATCTCAGCTATTCTTGGGTATTAATCTCATATTTTGTTACTTTATATCCCCCAGATGAATGCAATCTTTCTATGTCTATCCCTCTCTTTCTGACTCATTTCGCTTAGCATGATACTTTCCATATTGTACCACTTGTATGTAAATTTCATGATTTCATCTTTTCTAACAGCTACATAGTACTCCATTGTGTAGATGTACCAAAGTTTCTTTAACCAGTCATCTGTTCTTGGGCATTCAGGTTTCTTCCAGTTTCTGGCTATTGTAAAGAGTGCTGCAATGAACAAACAAGTGCAGATGTCACTGAGCTCCCATTTGACCCAGCAATACCACTCCTGGGAATATATCCCAGAGAGACAAAATAAAGATCTTAAGCTAAAATGAAATCTAGGGAAAGGAAGGAAGTAAAGTTTAGAGTAGATGCACATGAAATAGCAAATAGGAGAACATAGGGAAAATTCAGTGAAACTAAAAACTGATTATTTGCAAAGTTCAACATGACAGAGTTTAGTTAGATGCATGAAGAATAAATATGAGAATTCTCAATAAAATAAAAAATTGTAACATTCTTGCTTATTCTACGTAAATAAAGAGGATCATAAAAGATGACTATGAAGGGTTGAAAGATTCTTTGAAATGCAAAACTTTGTAAAACAAAACCAAGAAAAATTAGAAAGTTTGGGTCGATTATAATTAGTAAGAAGAGTGAATTTGTATTTAAAATATCTTGTGGCAAAGAAAAGCTCTTGACCAGAAGGCTTTACGAGTGAACTAATTTTGAGAACTAACTCCAATTCTAAAAATTTCCAAAAAATTTAAGAGGAGGAAATACTTCATAATTTACATCCGAAGATCATTATAACAAAGTCAGACAAAGATATTACAAGAAAGTAAAACGGAAAAACCTTCTTTATAAATACTTAATAGTCTTCAAAAATCAGATGGGCTGGACACGTAATGAGATTTGGAGATGACCGCTGGATGAGAACCGTTACTGACTGGATTCCACAGGATGTCAAAAGACTGCGCGGCCGCCCACCTACCAGATGGTCAGACTTCATCAAGATCCTGAATGATCACTTTGAGGCTCTTCGTGTTCCTAGAACAAATAGACGCCATTGAGCTACACTAGCACGTGATAGGGACAAATGGAGACGTTACTGGCACCCGCTCGAGCAAATCAACGATTAACGGGAAGTCAAGTGATCAATATTCAATAAGATATTAGCAAAATAAACTTAGCATAAAAAAGATTATAAATAAGAACACGTGGAATTTTTTACTGGAAAGCAAGCATGGCTTAACATATAAAAAACAGTGATACTTTTTTCTTTCATTAATAAAAATGGAAGAAAAAAAGCATGATCATGTTAAATATATAAAAAAGCATTTGATGAAGTTTAACACTTTTTCAACATAAATATACTAAATAAAACTACACACAAGAGAAAACTACTCAACAGAATAAAAATTTTATATGATTAACACACAGTGAGATTATACATGATTATGAAACACTGAGCTAAGGTCAGGAGCAGGGCAAGCAACGTCCACTCCTGCCACTTCTCTTTAAAAGGGTACTAGAAGTTAGAGGCAGAGCAAGTGGGTAAGAAAAATGTATATTTCTTCAAAAATCTAAATTTTGAAGAAGTGAAATCACCTCTATTTTCAGATATCAAGTGGTATGCTCTTATAGGTAGAAAACTCTGAAGATTTTACAAATACCTGTTTCAACAAATAAATAATTTCAAAGGGATACAAGCCAAACTATCATTATTTTCACATACATGAAAATGTACATAAGAAACCCCTAAAGATTCCACTATTTTTTTTAAAAAAAATAGACTAGTATAGCAAAAAAGTGGGTTAAAAAATCAATACACCTAAATCCCCCATATTATTTATGCAAATAATTATCTACAAGAAAAGAGATAAAAGTGACCAATGCATTTAAAATAGTGTCTGAAAACATCAAATACCTAAGGATCAAAATAAAATATGTGAGACACCTGTACCTTGAAAACTATGCCATTTATGAAAGGAATAGATGAGAACATAAGGAAATGGAAATATATTCCATGTTCATGGATTGGAAGAATTAACATTCTCAAAATGACAATTCTACCCAGACATACTTAATACAATACAATTTGTATAATTTGACACAATTATACATATTTAATGCAATTCTCATCAAAATTCCAAAGACATTCTTTAAGACCTCAGAACAAACAATACAAAATTTGCATGGAATATAAATTTCTCTGAATGACAGAAGTCATTATGAGAAAGAAGATGGAAGCTATTGCATTTTCTGACAAAATTACACTGTAAATTTATGGCAATTAAAGAAAACATGGTACTAAAATAAGGCCTGACCTTTCTTGATTCTGGACTAGAATTGAAAGCACAGAAATACATCTTAAAGCCTATGGATATCAATCTACAATAAGAAGCTTGGTGAATGAAGTAGAGCAAGAAAACCCTCTTCAACAAATGGTAGTGGGAAAACTGGACAACCACATGCAGAAAAAAATGGATTCATATCTCACATCATACACATAGGTTAATTCAAAGTGTATTAAAGACCTAGAGATTAGATCATAATCCATAAAATACATAGAAGAAAAAGAGAAAACATTTCAGGATCTGGTTATCAAATGTGTCCTCAACAATTTGATTCCAGAGAAAAATACAAAAAGAAAAAAAGCAAAAATAAGCAAAAAGGACCAAATCAGAGTTTAAAGTTTTGCATGACAATAGGAGTACAGGCTAATATATTAAGGAGCCCTACTGGATGTGAGAAAACACTTGAGAACAATACATTAGATAATGACTTAAATATCCAAGGTATCCAACTGCTAATAAAGCACCTAGAAGCTCAACACAAAACAAATCCACCAACTTCATCAATAAATGTGCTAGGAGATGAATAGACCCTTTCCAAAGAAGACATACAGATGGTTTATGGGTGTATAAAAAGTGTCTGTTAATTATTATCAGGGAAATCCAAATTAAAATGATAACTAGCTGTCATCTCATGCCATTGAGAATACCAAGAACATGGGGCAAAAAACAGTGTTGGTGCTTGTTGGAAGGCTTTAGGCTTTGTCAGTGAATTGCCCCTTCCTCTCACCCCACCAGAGGAACATACAGCGCCCTTATGAGCACCTCTAATCCGTTGAGTTGATCCTTAACTTTTCCTTTGTGCTTTACCTCTCATTGTTACATATCCTAAGTTCAGCCTTGGTTATTTATAAGTCAAAACTTTCTGGTAACTCTGGACTTTGTAGTGAATTATTTGCCTTACTATTTCCCCTATAGCCTTTTCATATTTTACTATAGAGTAATGTTCTTTGCTCGGCACAGAAAGGCCATTAATGCCACGCTTCTACTATTTGGGAGTCAATTGATTTTGAAATATTTCTACTCCTGGGCATCCATCATAATTACACGTCTCAAGCTATGGTTGCCGTAGGGAGTACGTGGTTCCTTAATATATTAGGCTGTACTCGTATTAACACCCCAAAAGGGAGGTCCTGCCACCGGACTGGGATGGACCTGAGGGGGCGGCAAAGCATTGAAATGAGACAATCTAGAAGCATAAAAGCATGTCTTGATGTAAGCCTTTATGACTTTAAAGATAGGACCCCCATGTGTAAGGAAGAACTAAACTGGCCTGAGGACCTAGTCTGGGACTAAGTTTGTTTTTGGTTTTTTTTTTTTTTTTATTAGTGAAACACCATGAGGTACAGTTGTAGACTTACAAACTTTCGTGCTTGGGTTTCAGTTTTACAATGATTCAGTACCCATCCCTCCACCAGTGCCCATTCTCCACCATCAATAATCCTAGTAGCCCTCCCACCTCCACACCCCATCCCCCGCCCCCCCGCCTCTGTGGCAGGGCATTCCCTTTTGCTCACTCTTTCCTTCAGGGTATTGTAGTTTGCAACAGAGGTATTGAGTGGCCATCGTGTTCGGTCTATAATCTACTTTCAGCATGCATCTTGCATCCCGAGCGAGTCCTCAAGTTTTGGAATCTATATCTCTTACTGTGTTTATCCAAATAACCACAAGTATTAATAAGAATTAAACTTAATTGTTTAATATTTACTTGTAGCTAGGGAAAGAGAAAAGCAATATAATGCTTGCCACCCCTGGATGAATTGCTGCATGTAGTGCCTGGGAGAGAGAGTGTCTCATAGGTTAATGCCCCCAAGAGAATTGTTTCTGTAAAGGATCAATCACACCTACATGCAGTCCTATACATAGAACCCTCTCAGCTGTGCTCTAAGTGTGCTAACAGCTCACATTAAAAGGACATTTTGACCATCAATGTGTGGTCCCTGGACTCTTTGTTCCTCTGCTGAGGAGGCTGGTGTGTGTGTCGGGGAGGTGCAGTTCTTGGCTACCAAATGCAAGTGTCATGCACCCACATTTTTTTCAATAGGTATCTTTTATTTTTTTATTTTTATTTTATTTTTTTAAAATATTTATTAGTGAAACACCATGAGGTACAGTTGTAGATTTACAATTTTTTGTGCTTGGGTTTCGATTATACAATGATCAAATACCTATCCCTCCACCAGTGCCCATTTTCCACCACCATGGATAATATCCCTCCCACCCGCATCATCCCATCCCACCCTGCCTCTGTGGCAGGGCATTCCCTTTTGTTCTCTCTCTCCTTTTGGGTGTTGTGGCCTGCAAAAGAGGCATTGAGTGGCAAACATGTTCAGTCCATAGTCTGCTTTCAACATGCATCTCCCCTCCTGGGAGGATCCTCCAAACACCCTTTATTTGGTGCTCCCTTCTTTATCTGAGGCACCCACATTTTAAACTCACAGGTGGTGATGTGATAGAAAAGGAAAGAAAAGAAAAGAAAAGAAAAGAAAAGAAAAGAAAAGAAAAGAAAAGAAGTGCCTTTCACTGGTGGCATTTTGTATGGTCCAGCTCCTGTGGAAAACAATACAGATTTCTCCAAAAAGAATAAGGCTCCCGTATGATGCAGCAGTTTCACTTCTTGGCATCGACTACCAAAATATAACATATATGTATATATATATATATATTTAAAAAGATACATGAACACCTATATTTATTGCAGTGCTTAGTAAAATCACAAGGATATGGAAATAACTTTAATGTTCAGCAGCAGAGAGATGGGCTGGAGCGATAGCACAGCAATAGAGCATTTGCCTTATATGCGGCTGGCCCCGGGGCGAGCCGGGTTCAATTCCTCTGCCCCTCTCAGAGAGCCCAGCAAGCTACTGAGAGTATCTTGCCCACACGGCAAAGCCTGGTAAGCTACCTGTGACGTATTCAATATGCCAAACAGTAACAACAATCTCAAAATGGAGATGTTACTAGGCTCGCTCGAGCAAATCAATGAACAACAGAACAGTGCTACAGTGCAACAGAGATAGATATAGAGGTTGTGCATAACACTACGAATCCACAAGAAAAGATGAATCATGCAGTTTGCTGCAACATGGGTGGAATTGAAGGGTACTATGTTGAGTGACGTAAACCAGAGGGAGAGAACAGAGACCAGTTGTATTCACTAATCTTTGGTAGAGTAACAAGACAAGAGAATTGGTCCTTGATTGTAGAAATTAGAATGCTAAGAGGAAGGATAGATTCTTATGGATGATGCATATTGTACATACATAAAGATACTAGTTGAGGATCTTGGGTACTTTTTTTTCAATGGAGAATTATTTTTTTATTAGATCTATTAGAAATAACCTTTCAATTTTTACAAAGGAAAAGTCTGGAACTTATATAAAGGTTACATTATGATCTCAAAACATTAGCATTTTTAAAATTTTATTGAATCACCATGAGACAGTTACAAGCTTTCATGTTTGGGTTACAATCACACAATGATCAAACACCCATCCCTCCACCAGTGCACATTTTCCACCACCAATGTCCCCAGTATCCCTCCCCACCCCGAGCTGCCCTCCCCCCTCCTCTATGGTAGACAATTTCCTACTTTCTATCTACTTATGTGTTGTGAAATCACTAAGCCACTAGGATCCCACAGCTGTCTGTCTCTCGCTGCCTGCGTTCAGTGGTCTAATGCAGCTTGCCCACCAGGGACTGCCGATACCAGGGGTGGACGAAGGAGGGAACGAGGGCCAGGCTGGTTGGTGATCAGTAGCCATTTATTCTATTCTCCCCACATGCCTGTTCCAATCTCACTAAGCTCGCTATTCCGGTCTCACACTGCCCCTCATTCATGTCTCCTCCTGTCTGCTTTGCTAGCTCTCTGCGTTTTGACGCCCCACCTTGGTCTCTCTCTAGTCTCCCAACCTCCCAGCATTGAGGGTAGCAACCACACCTAGGTCTGGTGCACAATCAACATATGAAAGCCCTTCTTGATCTCCTGTAGCCAGGAAATATGGCTCAAGGGCAAAATACCATCTAGGGGTTTTTCTCCTTTCCTTAACCATTTAAACATTCATCTTAATTCTACTTCTTCATTTTTGGCGGGGGGAGGGGGGGTGGGGGGTGGGGGGGTTCACACCTGGCGGTGCACAGGGGTTACTCCTGACTCTGCACTCAGGAGTTACTCCTGGCGCTGCTCAGGGGACCATATGGGATGCTGGGAATCGAACCCGGGTTGGCCGCGTGCAAGGCAAACGACCTACCCGCTGTGCTATCTCTCCAGTCCCGTTAATTCTACTTCTTAATATTAATTAGTTGGGGCTGGAGTGATAGCACAGTGGTGGGGCGTTTGCCTTGTGCGCAGCCAGCCCGGCCGACCCAGGTTCGATTGCTCCGCCCCTCTCGGAAAGCCTGGCAAGCTACCGAGAGTATTCAGTATGCCAAACACAGTAACAAGAAGTCTCACAATGGAGATATTACTGGACCCGCTTGAGCAAATCGATGAACAATGGGAGGACAGTGTAGTTCAATATTAGTTATTTTGTATGGATACAGTAAAAGATACATAAAGCTTGTAGGGTGGCTCTCCTGGTGACATCTCACTATAGATCCCAGATTACAGTGCTCAGGCCAGATTAATCTTTCCTAACCCTAGCAGGGTCCTAATCCACAGTCACAGTCACGGTTCTCCCGTTGTTCATCGATTTGCTCGAGCGGGCCCAGTAGCGTCTCCATTGGAGACTTTGTTGTTACTGTGCTTGGCATATCGAATACGTCATGGGTAGCTTGCCAGGCTCTGCCGTGCAGGCGAGATACTCTCGGTAGCTTGCCGGACTCTCCGAGAGGGGCGTAGGAATCGAACTTGGGTCGGCAATGTTGGCTGTGTGCAAGGCAAACTCCCTACCGCTGTGCTATTGCTCCAGTCCTGGTCCTACTCCAGTTGTTACTTTTTGGACCATCACAGAATTTGTCCATGATCATACTCTTAACTTACAGTTAAGTATTATGGCTTTTTTGCCTGGCCCATTTCGATGCCAGGGTAGCTCACAGCTTGCCCTGGGTCCATCCAGTCCCTCGTCAGGACCCTGCTTTTGGGATGCTAGGAACTAAGGGCAACTGAGGCTTAAGTTGAGAAAATAGATGCCCAGGAGTGAATATTATTTGGAGTCAATTAACTCCCAAGTTACAAAAGCATAGCATTAAGTGTCTTCTGTGTCTATACAAAAAGGACATTGATTTGAATTAATTATGCAAAGGATATAAGGAGAGAGAAAGCAATATTTACAAGTTAACAGAGTCTGATTAGGAGATAAAGGTGATTGACCTATTGGGGAAGCATAGCACAAACAAAGAGTTTACAGATAAACACAGGGAATGGGAGTGCCTCAGGAGCACTGTGAATGGGTGCAACCCAATAAAGTTAAGCTCCCTGTGGTAAGGCAGAAAGGACAAACCAATGCTATCCTACAATGGGTATTATGGTTTGCAATACAGATAATGAAAGGCCATCATGTTTGGTCCTTTATCTACATTCAGCAGCACATCTCCCATCCTAAGCGGTACCTCCAACTACCGCTGACTTAGAGATCCCTTCTTTATCCCAGCTGCCTTCTCCCCAAGCTCATAAGGAAGGTTTCCCACTATAGGAAATCTTTCCGGCCCTTGTCTCTACTGTCCTTGGGTGTTAGGATATTATGATATTTTATATTCATATTCCATAAATAAATTCCACTACCCAGCCGCCATCACGCTCCAGGCCACTTTCCCGGTGCTTAGGGTGAGCTTCACACATGAGTGAAGCCCCACAGAATCAGGTAAAGTGGACCTTTGTGACCTTGGACTCCAGGCTCAATGGGACCCGGAAACAGAGATCCTCTGCCTGCTTCCAACAATCTCCGGTGACCCAGGGACCACAACCAGAAGACCCACCCTGCTGGTGCCAGATAAATACCTCATTGGTCAACCTCCACTACCTCCACTACCCAGCCACCACCACACTCCAGGCCGCTTTCCAGACACGTAATAAGATACTTAATACCCATTCTCCGCACCATATTTGATGAAGCTCAAACACGGTGTGAACCATGGGAACACCTGTAAGGGCGATTAGAGGCCGCCCTAAAAGCCTCCATCTTTCTCGGAGAGTATGGCAAGCTACCGAGAGTATCCTGCCCACACAGTAGAGCCTGGCAAGCTACCCGTGGCATATTCGATATGCCAAAAACAGTAAAAGCAATGGGTCTCATCCCCCTTGACCCTGAAAGAGCCCCCAATATGGCAGCGTTAAGGATGAGCAAGGAGAAGCTGTTGAACTCTCAGGGACGAACTAGGCTGCCAAAACGAAGAAGGACTAAAATGACTGTCTGTACCTTCAAGGCACATACACTGGCATTGAAAGAGTCCATTGAGGACCTGATGGTGCAAGAACAGAAGATCAGGTATGACATCATTGGTCTGACCGAGACGAGAATGCATCAATCACATCATGCCATTTTTGACACTGGAGAAGAACTGTTCCTCAGAATATGCGACAATAGAGGCATCAGTGGTGTTGGTGTCCTTATCAACACAAACTTGACCATGAGCACTGATTCATTCAAATGCCTAACAACCCGAATCGGATGATTACACTTGAATAAATGTGGCTCACTGCCAGCAGTTTCTAGCTTCGTTGTCTACACACCAAGATCCAACTACGATGAAGAAGAAATTAAGAAGTTCTACATTGAGCTGGAGAAGTTCTATGACGAAGACAGCACCTTCTACAAGATCATTGTCGGTGATTTTAATGCCAAGATAGGACCAAGATCAGCCGAAGAACTCCAGATCAGGACCCATGGCCTAGAATGGAATGAACAGGGTGAAAGACTGTCTGAGTTCATCATGTCGACCAAGATCATCCATGGTAACTCACAGTTCAAGAAGGCCGAATCTAAATGTTGGACATAGGAGTCTCCTGGTGGAAAATTCCACAGTGAAATTGACCACATCATATTCAATCATCGGTTTTGCCTGACCGATGTCACTATTGTTATAAAATTCCAAACGGGATCAGACCAGCATCTCCTTTGTGCAAAATTCTACTTCACAGAGCGGGGAGAAAGGACTACAAAGTTTAAGAAGAGAACTCTCAGAATGACTACCAACTGGGAGCTCTTTTGCACTATTGTGGTAACATGGGAAGATGCCATCATTGACAACATTGACGAGGAATACCATCAACTGGTTCAGCACTTCCGTGACTGCATGAGGAATGCTGAGAGTGTGAAAGCCACAAAAAGATGCCTGGATTCGGAAACTCTTGAGCTCAATCGCCAAAGTGGTTTGGCATGAGCCTCAGGCAACCACAAGCTAATGTCTGAGCTCACAAAACTGTTCAGAGAAGCGATAAAGGAAGACCTCAAAGAGAGAAGAGTAGCAGTGTTGGCCAACATGGCAGAAGCCAGGAAAAATATTCGTAATACTCGCCTGTCCTTTGCCAACTATAATAAGATCAAGATGACTGCCCTCAAACATCCTGATGGATCTATCACATCTTCCAGAAGGGCAATGGAGAAGATTATCCACGAGTTCTACACAGATGTCTTAGACAGCCACCTCCACAAGCCCACATACCAAATTCCGCAGTATGTATATGTTGTCCCCAACGCTCTCCCACTGAAATATGACATGCCATTTGGTTGGTAAAGAAGTGTACAGCACCCATTCCGGACCTGGACAGATCTGAACACCTGAAGTATATGCTACCAGCTCTCGTCAATACACTGGCTTGGCTCTTCACACGCTACCTATCTGAATGCAAGGTTCTGTCCCAATGGAAAATCAGCAGGATCATTCTACTGTACAAGAAGGGAAACATCCATGACATTGGCAACTATCACCCAATCTGCCTGTTGTCCATCATCTACAAGCTGTTCAGTTGAGTCATCCTGAATAGAATAGGCAGAACACTAGATGGAGGACAACCATGCAAGCAAGCTGGGTTCCGAAAAGGACTCAGCATGATTGACCATATCCACATGGTGACCAAGCTCATTGAGGTTTTATGAGAGTGCCACTCTGTCTAACATTCATTAATTTAAAGAAGGCCTTTGATTCTGTTGAGACTGAAGCGGTCATCAAAGCCCTAGACAAATAGGGCGTTCAAACTTAGTACATCAGAATCCTCCAAGAGCTATATTACGGATTCACCACCAGGATCTCACCATTCTACAAGGAAGTGATCATAGACATAATGAGAGGGGGTTTGGCAGGGTGATACCATTTCACCGAAACTCTTTAATGCCACCCTCGAGAACATCATGCGACGACTGGAATGGGAAGAGATGGGAGTGAAGATAGACGGTCGGCAACTACACCACCTCCGTTTTGCTGATGACATCATTCTCATAACACCAAACATTAGCCAGGTGGTACAAATACTGGCCGACTTCAACCATGAGTGTGGAAAGGTCGGACAGAATATCACCAAGACAATGTCCATAAAAAAACAAACTAGTCCCTGACATTCCATTTGTTCTCAACAGAACAAACATCTTTGAATGCAGCAGCTATGTGTACCTGGGTGGAGAACTCAACATGAGGAACAACTTGGCACCAGAACTGCACAGGGGATGAGAGTGGCGTGGAGCTCCTTCAAGAGTGTTGAAGAAGTTGTAGAGAGGACAAAGAACCTCCAGCTCTGGGCACATCTTCTCAACTCCAACTCCACCATTCTTCCTGCACTAACATATGCCTCAGAGATCTGGGCCCTATGAAAACAGAATGAGAATTCTATTTGGATCACCCAAAGAGGAATCGAAATAGCTATGCTTGGAGTACCACGGTTCACTCAAGTGAGAGAAGGAATCCAGAGTTCCAACCTCCATTGATGATAGAGAATCAGGGACGCTGTCTTGTTGCCAAGGTGTCGAAAATCAGATGGGCTGGACATGTAATGCGATTTAGAGATGACCACTGGACTAGAGATATTACCGACTGGATTCCTCAGGATGTCAACAGGATGCATGGCCACCCACCTACGAGATGGTCAGACTTCTTTGTCAAAACCCTGAACAAACGGTTTGAGGCTCTTCATGTTCCTGGAGCGAGCAGATGTCATTGAGCTACACTAGCACGCGACAGGGATAAATGGAGACGTTACTGTTGCCTGCTTGAGCAAATCAATTAATAATGGGATGACAAGTGATACAAGTGATTCAGTAAATGAGTGCAGTCATTCTATGTCTGTCCCTCTTTCTGACTCATTTCACTTCACATTCTCTATGACCATCTACTTCTAAGCCAATTTCATGACTTCATCTTTCCTAACAGCTGCATAGTATTTCATTGTGTAGATGTACCAATGTTTCTTTAACCAGTCATTTGTTCTCAGTCACTCAGGTTGTTTCCAGATTCTGGCTATTGTAAACAGTGCTGCAATGAACGTACAGATATAGATGTCATTTCTACTGTGCTTTTTTGCACTCTAGGAATATATTCCCAGAAGTGGCATTGCTGGGTCATATTTTAAAAAATGCTCATACTGTTTTCCAAAAAGGCTATACCCGTCGGCATTCCCACCAACAATGAAAGAGAGTACCATTGGTTGTTCTTGTTCTGTTTGATGTGTGCCAGTCTCTGTGATGTGACATGATATCTTATTGTTGTATTGATTTGAGACTTTATGCTAATTAGTGATGTAGAGCATTTTTTTAAGTACCAAAGGCCATTTGTATTTCTTTTTTGAGGAAGCTTCTGTTTATTTCTTCTCCCCAATTTTTGATGGGATTGGAGGATTTTTTCTTGTACAATTCTATAAATGTCTTGTATATCCTGGAATTTAGAAGGGAACTAATGAGGATGCTTAGGGAGCTAAGTGAAACAATGGAATGAACCACAAGTAAAATACAAGAGGATTTGAGAGCAGAAATGAGGAAAACGCAAACAAAATTACAAACAGAAATGAAAGATTTAAAAAACCTGGTAGTGAATTTAAAAACTCAGTGGAAGGTCTCAGCAGCAAAGTAACAGCTGCTAAGGACAGAATCAGTTAGCTCTAAGGTGAGTTTCAGAGAATCTCCAGACAACAGCAGAAAATGGAAAAGAGCCTCAAAATAAACCAGCAGATGTTAAGAGAAATTTGGGATGTAGCCAAGAGGAATAGCATAAGAACCGTTGGAGTCCCAGAGGGACAGAAAGAAAACCCTTATGAAGAAACTGTCAAAGGCATCATTGCTGATACATTCCCAGAGCTGAAGAGCACATGCGAGCAGATTCAGAAGGCTGGGTACTAGTAAAAAAAATCCAGATAAAAATACTCCAAGACACATCCCTATCAGGATGATGAAAACCATAGATAGAGGTAAAATTCTGAAAGCTGCAAGATCAAAGAAAGAAACTGCTTATAAAGGAGCATCCTTAAGATTCACAGATGAGGGGGGTATGGTGCCACCAGCAGGTCACCTATACCTGTGAAGCGAGTGCATCAGCAGCCTGATGGCACCTTCAGACTTGCAGATACCCCAAAATTGCTGCTGTGCATTTGGCCAGACCCCAAAAACTTGGGGCAAAGTTTACCAAGAAAGTAAATGGCCAAAAGTTAGGTATGTGGGAAAGACACCCACAAACCACTTCCGGCTCAGCAATATAATTGGAGGCATGGCCTCTCTGGTTCCTGATTGAACTGCTTAATGGCCATGATCCCAGAGACTCAGAAACAAATCTCGAAACCCAGCGGCTTTTGGCAGAAATGCATCTGGTTTCTGCAGTAGGTTACCGGTGCTGGGCCAACCCAGGTGGGAATAGGTTTCTTGCCTTGGCCTGTTCCCCCTGGCGGCCCAGTGGCAGCCATCCTCCAGAGACCACTGGACAGTCAGGTTTGGGCCCGCAGTGACGAGACGCGCAGGGCCTCAAGGGATGGGGGTGGAGCCAGTCCTGTCCTCCCCATCCCAACGAGACCCCAAGTCATGGCCCACAAATGGCCTTTCTGATTCCTGATCAAGCTGCTTAATGGCTATGATCCCAGAGAATCAGAAACAAAGGTCGAAACCCAGTGGCTTTGGCAGAAATGCGCCCGGAACCCACAGTAGGTTACTGCCGCTGGGCCACCCCAGGGGGGAAAGGGTGTTGTCACTCCGCCTGTTCCCCCTTGGCGGCTCAGTGGCCATCATGCTCCAGAGGCCATTGGACAGTCAGGTTTGGGCCCACAGTGACGAAACATTTTGGGCTTCATGGGATGGGGGTGGAGCCGGTCCTTTCCTCCCCACCCCAACAAGACCCCAACTGCCCACAAACGGCCTTTCTGGCTCCTGATCAAGCTGCTTAATGGCCATGATCCCAAAGACTCAAAAACAAATCTCTAAACCCAGCAAGTATTGGCAGAAGTGCGTCTGGACCACACAGTAGGTTACTGTTGCCAGACCACCCCGGGGGGAGGGGGGGAGAGGGTGTTGTCCCTCTGCCTGCTTGCCCCTGGCGGCTCGGTGACCATCATCGTCCAGAGGCCATTGGATAGTCAGGTTTGGGCCCGCAGTGACGAGACATGTTGGGCCTCACGGGACGGGAGTGGAGCCGAGCCTGTTCTTCCCACCCCAAAGAGACCCCAAGTCATCACCCACGAATGGCCTTTCTGGCTCCTGATCAAGCTGCTTATTGGCCATAATCCCAGAGACTCAGGAGCAAATCTCAGAACCCAGCAGGTTTTGGCAGAAATCCCTCCAGATTTAAGTGTTAAAACTTCGGAATTTTAAAATCGCGCAGCCACTACTGCAGCCACGCGACATCATATGTAACCAGCAATAGAAAACAAATTGTCTACTGTTGACTTTTCGGCAGATCTGAGTGTTGGGTAAAATCTCAAATAATACTGGCGGGTCTGGTGTCAAAATATTGAATGTGATCAAAGTAGAGAGAGAGAGTAATGTGGAAATTATATGCCCCACAGGTAGGGGGAGGGTGTGGGACAAGGGGTATACTGGGGTTATTGGGGGTGGAGAATGGGCACTGGTGAAGGTATGGGTGTTTCATTGTATGACCGAGACTTAGACCCGAAAGCTTTGTAACTGCTCTCATGGTGATTCAATAAATAAAATTATAAAAAAATGAAAAAAAAAGTAAGGTGGAGTTCATGCACAATTAAATCAGCTAATCCGTGGCTGAATAAGTAGCAGTACTCCTACATAAAAAAAAGATTCACAGATGACTTATATGATGAAACCTCAGGGTCCAAAGACAATGGTGAGATATAGTGAAAAAACTCAATAAAATAAATGCATCACAAAGAATACTTTACCCAGTTTGGCTCAGACTCACATTAATATCATATCAGAAGAAACAACACACATTTTTACAGACAAACAACAACTCCGGAACTTCATAGACTCAAAACCATGGTTACAAGAACAACGAAACAAGCTATTTTAAGGTAAGACAAGCCCCTCAAATACATCAAACTTCAGCAGAAAGATGGGTCAAAACCCCATAACAATGATCTCGCTCAACATCAGGGGCTAAATACACCAATTTAAAGATACAGAGTGGCAGATGAATCAGAAAATTGAACCCAACATTCTGCTGCCTACAAGAAACACATCTCAACAGTCAGAGCAAACACAAACTGAAAGTTAAAGGCTGGAAAACAATTCTACAGGCAAACTACTCCCTCAAAAAAGCTTGGGTAGCCATAGTGGTATCAGATCACATTGATTTTAGGCTGAAGACAGTCACAAGAGACAGTGAAGGTCATTTCTTATTGATCAAGGGATCTGAACATCAAGAGGAACTCACACTCCTAAATGCATATGCACCTAAAGAGGGACTGACGAAATACCTAAAACAACTACTGATTGACTTGAAGAAAGGCATCGATAGCAACACAATACTAGTTGGAGATTTCAACACCACCTTATCACCTTCCAATAGATCAACCAGACTCAAGCTCAACAAGGACTTTATCTGAGGGAAGAAATGGAAGAGAGGGGCTTAGTATATATATATATATGGGACACTTCATCCTCAAAAAGCTGAATACACATTCTTCTCAAGTGTTCATGGAACATTCTCCAAGATAGACCACATGCTGGGCCACAAAACATAACTTTTACATAAATTAAGAAGCTAGAAACTGTTTCAACGATCTTCTCAGATCATGATTCCCTGAAAATAGAAGTGAATCACACACACAAACAGAAAATCAAATCAAACACCTGGAAATTAAACAGCTCACTACTAACAATGAATGGCTTAGAAAGGAAATAGGCAACTTTAATGAAAATTTAAAAGTTTGTGCATTTAATGCCACTGTCAATAGAGTAAAAAAGGAATGCATTCTAAATTATGTGGATTAGAAATACTATAGAATTAAGTATTTTATAAAAGAAGAGCAAACTAAATGCAATCATTTCAAAATTTATGTGGAACAGAATTTGCCAAGAACTCTTAATATCAATGGCAAGAACCAAAAAAATTATTGAAAGTTTGAAATGTGACTTGAATACACACTTTTTCTGAAGAAGAGATACTAGGGTTCAGAGAGTTAATACAGTGGGTAGGACACTTGCCTTGCACACAGATGACCTCAACTTGATCTCTGACAACATATATGGTTCCTAAAGCACTGCCAGGAGTGGTCCCTGAACTCAGAGCCAGGAGTAAGTCTTGAACACCACAAGGTGTGATTCCAAAACAAAATAAAGCAAGGCAAAAGAGAGGCTAGAGCCATAATACAGTGGGTAGGGTGCTTGCATTGTATGTGTCTGACCCAGGCTCACTCCCTTGCAGCTCAGATGCTCCCCGGAGTGCTCCACGAGTGATCCCTGAACACAAAGCCAGGAGCAAGTTTTGAGTATTGCTTGGTGTGGTCCTCCAACCAAACAAAACATCTAAAAAGCAAAAACCAAAATTGAAGATATATTAATGGCCAATAAGCTCACGAGTCCCTGTTTCTGCATGTTCTTGCTAATATTTGGCATTGTCAGTGTTTTAGATTTTAACCATTCTAGTAAATATATAGCAGTACCTCAATCTGTTAAGTTTGCAGTTTGGTATTGGTATATGGTGCCATTATTAATCTTTACACATGCTTATTTGGCATTTTCACCTCTTTGGTGAAGTGTCTCTTAGCTCCTTTGACTGTATTTAAGGAGCTAAGAAGATATCATTTTAATTTTCAAAGATCTTTATTTCATTTTATTATTTTATTTTCATTTTTATTTATTTTATTTTCATTTTAAAGATCTAGTTTTAATTTTCACTTCTTTGTGAAGTGTCTCTTAGCTCCTTTGACTGTATTTGACTGCAACATGGATGGAACTAGAGGATAACATGCTGAGTGAAATCACTTTCTCTCCAATATGTGGAAGTCAAAGTCACACAAAGAGATAGTAAAAAAGGACCAAAGGCAACCCATCAGATGTGATCCACACAATTGAGTTGGTGGCAGGGGCCAGGGATTGAAAGGGAGGGATGCTGTGGTCTTTGAGGGAGGAAGGTAGGTACACGGGTAATGGATATGGTGTTGGAGTTATGACAACAAGAAGCCATCATTAACCATTTCATTGCAAGCCACAATAAATGTAATAGGTTCATAAATTGATTTGAAGAAAGAAAAATAATCAATTTGGTTGATCCCAATTCCTGTGTCCTTCAGAAAAATTTTATGATTGCAGTTGGTCTTGCACAGCTCTTATCTCTTACCAGGTTTATTTCTGTGTTTTATAGTTTTTATTGATGTTGCAAAATATATTTTAATTTTTTATAGTATTTGCCAGGGCTGGTGCGATAGCACAGCCAGTAGGGCATTTGCCTTGCACACGGCTGACCTGGGTTCCATTCCTCCTTCCCTCTCGAGAGCCCGGCAAGTTATTGAGAATATTCCGCCCCCACAGCAGAGCCTGGCAATCTCTCCGTGGTGTATTCGATATGCCAAAAACAGTAACAAGTCTCACAATGTAGATATTACTGGTGCCTGCTCGAGCAGATCAACGAACTACAGGAAGACAGTGCAGTGCTATTGCAAGCCTCAATCAATGCAAAAAGGTAAAAAAAACAATCACACTGAAACTATTTTTTAAAATTGGATTCTGTTTTTATTATTGATTTTTAAAAGATTTCTTTGAATATTTTTGATAAAAATCTTTAGTGTGATATGTACTTTGCATTTTTGGGTTGACCACACCTGGAAGTTCTCAGAATTAACTCATATCTCTGTACTTAGTATCATTCCAGATCATGCTTAGGAGACTATAGGTGATCCTATAAATTGAACCCGGGTCTGCTACATCTAAGGCAAGCACCTTAACTCTTCTACGTTATCTCCCATCCCTATTTTGAATTTTTCTCCAATTATGGCTTGTTTACTTATTCTTTTAACAATTAGCAGAATAGCTTAACATTAATGAAGTCCGACTTACTATGCTTTTGGTGTTTTATTTGGAAAAAAATCACCAGGGTGAAGGTTAGTACGTTTTCTTCTCTATTATATTCTGAAAGTTTTATAATTTTTCATTTTATGTCCGGCTACCCGTGATGTATTCGATATGCCAAAAACAGTAACAACAAGGTCTCACAATGGAGACGTTACTGGGCCGGCTCAAGAAAATCAATGAACAATGGGAGGACAGTGACAGTGACAGTGACATTTTATGTTCAGCTCATCAGTGATTCTCTGAGAGCCTAAAGCTTTCTCAGGAGACCTGGGTACAAGGAGTGACCTTATTAAATGTGAACATTCACTTTAACACTGCCTTCTTGATTCTTCGGATTCTTTCCTTGAGTTACAAGGAATCATACAACACCTCTCATTCAATCCCATCCCTATTCTTTCTACCAATTCCTTCATGATGACCCTTACATATGTGAAGTCTGGTAAAGGTTATACTTCACTTAAGTTTTTAGTTTGCCTGTAGTTTTTTGTTTCAGTAGTTTTAACCTTTTATATTACTAAATTCTATTTGAATCATCATGGGGAGAATATAAATGTTTAAAGACTTGAACTGAAAATTAAGGACACAGTTTCATTCATTGTTTTATTTAGGACCAGTTTCAAACTCATTTCTTGCATCTGTTCTTTGAAATCCTCTGCTTTTCATGTTAGTTTTTTGGGAAATGGACACTTGATTTTCCAAAGCTTTGTTTTCAGTGGGTACATTAGTCTAGGTCAGAGTTTATTCAATCTATTCTTCAACACCTGCAAAATTGCATCAATCCAGGGACCTGCGTGAGCCAAGACCATAGAGCACTGGTTTTCACTTTTTCTAAACCTGGGGACCAGCACTAGTCATGGTCTGGTGGTTGAAGATCATTGATCTATATTACCACATGTGGCTCTTTGCTGTTTTATCAGGGTTACAGAGTCCTTATATATTGGCTGAATTTCAGCTTTCATTCCAAACCAAGCCAGACAGCCTTTCCCCGATTTTTCTTATATCCTCAAAATTCTATTGCTTGCAATTCTAGACTGGGAGTCATTTGACTTGTACTTTTCTTTCCCAACTTCTTGATCTTATTCTGCTTTCTTGAAATGTGATATACAACTTTATAATATGAACATGAGAAACTGGGAAATTGGTTTTTTTGGAACCAAATGTCAGTACAATAATAATAGTTCTGTAACTTTATTTTTATTATTATTCCTTTTTGCTTTTTGGGTCACATCCTGCGATGCACAGGGGTTACTCCTGGCTTTGCACTCAGGAATTACTCCTTGCAGTGCTCAGGTGACCATATGGGATGCTGGGGATCAAACCTGAATCAGCTGCGTGCAAGACAAATGTCCTACCCGCCGTGCTATTGCTCCATCCCCAGTCCTGTAACTTTAAAAGGATGGGGTGTCAGACACCTTCCCAAAGAAGACATATGTATGGCCATCAGGGATATCAAAAATTGCTCATTGTAACTTATGACCAGGAAAATGCGAATCAAAACAATAATGAGATATCATTTCAGAACTGTGAAAATGACACATATTCACAAGTCTAGAAACAGACAGTGTTGACCAGGTTGTAGTGAGAAAGGAGCCCTTATCTAGTGTTGGTGTGAATGTAATTTGGTTCAGCCTCTATGGAAAGTAATATGGAGATCTATAAAAAAAATTAGGAATAGAAGTCCTATATGACCCATTAATACCATTTTTCTTAACTCTCCTCTAAACACATTAATTTGAAAGTATATCTGCATACTTATGTTCATCACCACACTTTGTACAATAGCCAAGATATGGAAACAACCCAACACCCAACTACAAATGAATGGATCAAGAAATTGTTGGTATGGTAGGAGTGATAGTACAGTGGGTAGGGCATTTGTCTTGCGTGGAAATAATCTGGATTTGATCCCTGCTATCCCATATGATCCCCAAGCACCTCCGGGAATGATTCGTGCAAACAGAGCTGGAAATAAGCCCTGAGCACAGCTAAGTGTAGTTCCAAAACAAAATCAACTCTCTCTATATATATATATGTATATATACGTGTATATATCATAATGACAAAAGAAAGAGAGAGAGAGAGAGAGAGAGAGAGAGAGAGAGAGAGAGAGAGAGAGAGAGAGAAGAAAAGTGTATAAGAGAGCCAACTGGGAATGGAGGTGGGATGGAAGGAGGGAAATTGAGTACACTGGTCATTGGTAGTGAGAAATGTCTTTCTCTTTCTATTTTTTTTTTAATTGAATCACCATGAGATAGAGTTTTCATGTTTGAGTTACAATCACACAATGTTCAAACATCCATCCATCCACCAGTGCAACACCAATCTCCCCAGTATACCCCCCTTCCCCACCCTCCTTCTGCCTCACTGGAAATTTCCCCCATACTCTCTACTTTTGGGCATTATGGTTTGCAATACAGATACTGAGACGTTATCATGTTTGGTCCTTTACCTACTTTCAGCACACCTCTCCCTTCCTGAGCGATCCCTCCAACCATCATTTTCTTAGTGATCCCTTCTCTATTCCAGCTGCCTTCTTTCCCCGCCCCCCCCATCCAAGAGGCAGGCTTCCATCTGTGGAACAATCTTATGGCCCTTGTGTCTACTGTCCTTGGGTGTCAGTCTCATGTTATGTTATTTTATACTCCACAAATGAGTGCAGTTCTTCTTTTCTGTCGCTCTCTTTCTGACTCATTTCACTTAGCATGATACTCTCCGTGTCTATCCACTTATAAGCAAATTTCATGACTTCATCTCTCCTAGCATACTATTCCATTGTGTAGATGTAACGAAGTTTCTTGAACCAGTCCTCTGTTCTCAGGCATTCGGGTTGTTTCCAGATTCTGGCTATTGTGAACAGTGCTGCAATGAGCATAAAGGTACAAATTTCAGGAAATGTATATCTCACAGGTAATTTGATTATATATATATTTGATTATATATATCACTTAATCACTTAATCTCTGTTATTCATCGATTTACTCGAGCGGGTGCCAGTAACGTCTCCATTCATCCCGGTTGAGTGCTAGCGTAGCCCAATGGTATCTGTTCATTCTAGCAACATGCAGAGCCTCAAACCGATCATTTAGGGTCTTGACGAAGAAGTCTGACCATCTTGTAGTATATGTATATGTATATATATATGTAGCAAAAGTATACATATATATATATACATGTACTGTCACTGTCACTGTCCTCCCGTTGTTCATCGATTTGCTCGAGCAGGCCCAGTAACGTCTCCATCGGAGACTTTGTTGTTACTGTGTTTGGCATATTGAATACATCACAGGTAGCTTGCCAGGCTCTCCGAGAGGGGCGGAGGAATCGAAATCGGGTCGGCCATGTTGGCTGTGTGCAAGGCAACCGCCCAACCGCTGTGCTATCGCTCCAGCCCTTATATACATGTACACACAATGTAATATTATGCAACTCTAAGAAATAACAGAATTATGAATTTTAAAAACTTTTTTATTCAATCACCATGAGATAAACCCTTACAAAGCTATTCATGATTGTATTTCAGTCATACAGTATTCCAACACCCATTCCTCCACCAGTGTATATTTCCCATCACCAGTGTCCCCAGGTGCCCTCCTGACACCCACCACCACCACCTGCCTACCTCTATAGCAGAAGTTTTTCTTCTCTCTCTCTGTCTCTCTCCTTTTTGGCATTGTGGTTTGCAATAATGACTGAAAGGTTATCAAGAATATACTTTTACCCACTTTTAACCTTCAGGTCTTGTCCAGTGTGATCATTTCCAGCTATTATTGTCAGATTGGTCTCTTCTCTATCCTATGTACCCACAGTCCCCTTCCCCCACACACTTGTACTTAGTTCCAACCATTGACCGGTCCTCCTAACCCATTTCCCCTGGCCACAAACTCAGTATTATTTTTGACATGGATGGAACTAGAGGATATCATGCTGAGTGAAATCAGTCAGACTTAATGGGACAGATGGAGTATGATCCCTTTTATATGTCGGACTTAAAGATAGAGTGGAGTGTTGGGTAACATTGCTTTGTCCTTCAAGAAGCTTAGGTTTTATCTGGTTACACCCACCACAGTGCTCCAGAGGCACTTCCACTTCCATTGTGTTTACATGTAAACAGTCTTTCCTATGCTCTCCTTCCCACCCAGTTAATCAGCTTTCCCCTTAATCAGACTTTGTTAATTTGTAAGATCAGTTTCCCAGAAATCTATGATTTTATATGTATGAGTGAAATATTGCCCTTTTCCTCTCCTTATGCCTTATGAATAGTTTACCTTAAAGTAATATCCTTTTTGTATAGATACAGAAAGAACGTTAACATTATGCTTTGTAACTTAGGATTTGATTGGCCTTGAATATTATTCACTCCCGGGCATCTTTCTCGACTTAAGCCTCAGTTGCCCTTAGTTCCTAACACCCCAAAAGCAGGGTCCCGACGAGGGACTGAATGGACCCAGGGCAAGCAGTGAGCTACCTGGCAGCGAAATGGGCCAGGCCAAAGTGCCACGATTCTTAACTATAAGAGTTTGATCATGGACAAATGCTGTCATGATCCAAGGTAACGACAAGACTAGGATCCTGCTAGGGGTGGGAAAGACTATCTGGCCTGAGCACCGTAGTCTGAGATCGAGATGGCCCTAGGAGAGCAATTCTATAAGTTTAAGATATTTCTTACTGTATCTATACAAAATGATTCATATTATATTTTTATATGCTTGTCGGACAAGGAGAGGAGAGGCACGCCCATGGGATTCTGCTCTAGGGTGGGTCCTCCTGCTAAGGAAGGATCTGTCCTAGGAGCGGTCTTCCCTGAGGCTAAGATTTCTACCCCTGTTGATCTCCACCCCTAATGATTGTGACCACACCTATGTAATTGTTTTCCCCAATTCCTCCTGGGGGAGATATAGGAGACAGTAGATGGGGCAAGGGCAGAGAGATAGAGAGACTGAGGAGGAGAGGAGAGAATCAGAATAAACTACGACTAATACCAACCAGCCTGGCCCTCGTTCCTTCCTCCGCCTGACCATCGCCATTGAACTCTCCGGGGTGGTAGAAGGGTGAGACTACCGAACGCGGGTGGCGGGAGAGATAGAGCCGCCGCCGTGTGGGTGCCGTGCCCCCTACTTGTGTGAGTTTACACAGTGGAGGAATCTGGAAACAACCCAAATGCCTGAGAACAGATGACCGGATAAAGAAACTATGGTATATCTACACAATGGCATACTATGCAGCTGTTAGTAAAAAATGAAGTCATGAAATTTGCTTTTAAACGGATGAACATAGAAAGTATCAAGCCAAGTGAAATGAGTCAGAAGGAGAGGGACAGACACAGAAAAACTGCACTCATTTTGGAGACATAAAAACACATATGAGACTATTACCCATAGACAACTGAAATGAATGCCAGGAGGACTGGCCCATGGCTGGAAGCTTGTCACATATGGGGAGAAAGGGGAAGAAGACAATTAGGATACAGAAGAGACCAGCATGACAATGGTAGTTGGAAATGGTTGCTCTGGACAAGAGTCGAGTGCTAAAGTAAGCAAAGAGGTATATATGATAACCTTGCAGTACTTGTACTGCAAATCATAATGACCAAAAGGGAAGAGAGAGAGAGAGAGAGAGAGAGAGAGAGAGAGAGAGAGAGAGAGAGAGAAGAAAAGTGTTTGCCATAGGGGCTGACTGGGGGTGGGGTTGGGTGGAAGGAGGGAAATTGGGTACACTGGTCATTGGTGGTGGGAATTGCATATATCACAGGTAATTTAATTATACACACAGACACACATATATACATATATGTATAAATATACATATATATATATATATGGTAGCAACAAAGGCCTACAGCAACATAATGGGAGAACTGATCCACACGATTGATTGGGAGTCAGGGGGCTTGTAGGGGAGGGTCTTGGGGTCTTTTGGAGAGGGAGAAGGTACACTGGTGATGGGTGCGGCGCTGGAATTTTGTGCACGAGAATCTATTATTATCAGTATTGTAAACCACAGAATCTCAATAAACATTTAAAAAATTCAGAAAAGGAAGGTTTTATTGCTGGGTGGTGATTTATTTTTATCTCCAGATCAATGCTTCTCAACCCCGTTCTGAAAGCGTGTTCCCCCAACCTTGTTTCCTCTGACTGGGCCACCTGTCATATTGGCTTCTCATCTGTTCTTGTGCGATGTCCCCCATTCATGCAGTTTTCACTTGTGACCCATGGGAGGCGCCCTGAGGAGGCATACAGTCGCTACTCTGGATTATTTAAGGTTTGCTCGTGGGTTGGGAGAGATGACACTATTCCTGGGGCAGTTTCCACACTGTAGGGGTCAGGCCAGCAGTGCCTCCTGGGTCTGACTCTCCACTGGTCCCCTCTCATTCCAGCGTCTCAGCTACAGAACAGAGAGGGGCTCGCCACGGAAGCCGCGAAGAGAGTGAGATTTCATGACGGTAGATGTGTCAATAGCTGTACAGATGATCAATAGCTGTGCCATTGATCAGATCTGCATCTCCTCCCCAGACCTCTGTCCAGGACGAGTGGACCATAGAGAGCCCAATCCTATAATCAAAATACTGAAAAATAACTCTCAGGCTCTCTTACATAAACTCTATTCTGCCTGGAAAAATCGCCGCAACGCGGGATTACAGAAGCAGATGCTGAGCGGGGGAGGAATCGGGAGCAGAGAAAAGGTCCTGCCACCTGCGTCCTGGGACCCAGAACATCTAAGCATGAGGGTCGGGCCTATCCGCTGGACTTCAGGGCAGGGCGAGCCTCGCAGGTGGGCTCTGAGCAGCTGCCGCAGGGCCGGCAGCGGGCAAGGAGTCGTAGGGATGCTTCTCACTAACCACCTGTTCGGCGCGGGGACCCCCCCCTCAGCTCTCCACTCCTGGGCCCAGCACCCTACCTCTTCCCAGAGCCCTCCACGTTCGGCCGCGGCCGCTGGGTGCTGCACCCCAGGGCGTCTTCAGGGCTGGACAATCCGTGTCCCTGACACCTGGCGCCGGTCAGCAGACAGCAGGTTCCGCAGCCCCCGCCCCCAGGCTGACCCATGCCTGTCGCATCCTGGACAGTCCGGGCTGGGGCCGGCGGGGGCGTGGGCTGGGGGCCGGCGGGCGCCTTCTCCTGTCCCTCTAGCGCGCACCCAAAGCACTGCGGGCAGAAACCAAGCCGGGAGGCTCTGGAGAAAGGCCCGGCCTTCCCGGGCGGCGGAGACCCCTCCTCTCTGCCCATGAAATGAAAGAAAGCTTCAGGGGGGAGTCGGGGGCACGCCCGTCACCCTCCGAGGCAGTTCCTGGAGTGCTGTGCCCGGGGTGGGCTCGCCGGTGCTCGGGGCCTCCCGAGGGTTCGCCAGAGGTCCAGCATCTCCGCGCAGGGCCGACCCGCGCTGCTCGCACGGCCCCGAGGCCACCGGGTGCTCCCGCGCGACCCCGAGGGCCCAGCAGCAGCGGGTGCAGGAGCGGCCGGCCCGGCGGCGCGCGCAGACCCGTGCGGAGCGCCAGGCATCCCCGCCCGCGGTCTCGGTCCCCTGCTCTGCGCGCCCCCGGGGGTGGGGTGGGGGGGTCTCCCGGCCGCGCCCAGTGCCGAGGAGGTGCGGCTGGCCGGTGAGGCGGCGGCCAGGCGGGGAGGAGAGCGAGCAGAGGAGCCGCCCGGGAGGCGCGCAGGGAAGGGGCGCGGGGAGGTGCACAGGGGGGAGGAGCTCCGGGAGGAGCCGCGCCCGCCGCCCCGGCCCGCCGCGCCCTGCCCCCAGCATGTGTGGCCGCTGGCTCCGGTGGCCGCCGCCGCGCGGGGTCTGAGCTGCGCGGGCTCGGGACGGTGCGCGCCGGCCGACGTGCGTGTGGCGCCGCCCGAGCCGCCCGCTCGTCCCCGGGCCGCGGTGCATGTTCGCCTCCTGCCGCTGTGTGTCGAGAGGCGGGCGGACCATGAAGATGATCCACTTTCGGAGCTCCAGCATCAAATCGCTCCACCAGGAGATGAAATGCACCATCCGGCTGCTGGACGATTCCGAGATCTCCTGCTACATCCATTTGCGGGCGGCTCGGAGCCGGGGTCGCTGGCGTGTGTGTGTGTGCAGCGGGGGGGACCCTCTGCGGGTGGGCGTGGGTGGCCAGGAGCAGGAACCCACCCAGGGGCCTGCTGGAAAGCCCTACTCCGCTTCCTTCGTGGTCGGAGGCTGAGAGCCCTTCTCGGCACGGGGCACGGTCCCGGCAGGCGCCAGGCTCGGCTTCTTGGCCCCGCGGCCCCCTCTCCAGGCGTGCGACCCTGGACTCTTGTCTCGCCGCACTCCGGCTAGGGGCGTCGGGCGGGCAGCTGCCTCCAGTTACCCCACCAGGAAAGGGGATGCCCGAGAGCCGAGGGCACCTCCCGCTCTTCCTTGCCCCCTTCCTCCACGTGGGTGAGGCACGCATGGGTCCCGTGCAACCCTTTCTCCCCGTGGCCACGGCCTGGGAACCCGCCACGGCCCCTGCCACCCTCTGTGTTGATGGCCTTTGCCTCTCCGCGGCGGGGGCCGCTGAAGTTTCCCGCGAGGGAAAGCCACAACCCCAGGAACCCCCGGCTGCGCTGCACCCTCCTAGGCAGGGAGCGCGCTGTGCCAGCTGGGCTCCCTCGGAGTCTGGCTGAGCCTGAGCGGTGAAGAAAAAGGAAGAGCGCTAGGCCAAGGGATGCTCAAGGGATGCTGCGTGTGTCGGGGCTTTGGGGAGAAACGCCTGGAAGATTGAAATAGGAGCAGAGGACGTTTACTCGCGCCCAGACTGGAACAGGCGAGAGGGCTTTGGTCCTAAGTGCTTCGGGACTTGCAGGAGATCAAGTGAACTCTCTCTCTCTCTCTCTCTCTCTCTCTCTCTCTCTCTCTCTCTCTCTCTCTCTCTCTCTCTCTCTCTCTCTCTCTCCTTCCCCCCCTTGTATACACTTCAATAACTGTTTATATAGGCAGGTGCCCTGTACAATCTGAGAAAGTGTTGGAGAGGTGGTATCAAGGCTCAGTCCTGTTAGATTCTGACGTTTGCATTTATTTATTGTTTTTTTTTAATCTCTGGGATTTCCACTTCTCAACTGTCAGAAACTTGTAGCTGAGTTTCAAAAAAACACCCTTCCTAGATCTGTGAGTTGGAGGGGGCAACCTTTGCCAGAGGCAGAAATATCTGTGGACTGTGTTATCTCAAAGGAATTAATTATTGTTAACAGTATTGTAAATAAGGTTGCAAATGTATTTGATTTGTATTGTAAGTGTAAACGCATCAGTATCGTAAATTACTAAGAACAAACAACAAGAACAACCAAACTAACTTCTTCTGGATTCGTTTGATTGTTATTGCTATGGGAGTTTGTTGCACTGGGGATAGTGGCACCTAGATTGTAAGCAGACCCCTGGACAAGTTTCAGGCTGGAATGTCCTGCTCTAGGAGCTCTCACTGAATATTCTGGAGAGTGTCTGTAGTGTCACTCTAAGCTAGACATTGCTTCTAAAGTCAATAACAAATGGATCAGTGATAGAAGAGATAGTATTTCGGCTGTCATATGAGTTGAACGGAACAGTTTGGCAATGTGCTGTCTTGAGATCCAGAGAAACTCACTTTTGTACTTTGCTTTAAGTCCTAAAATAGATATATAAGTCATTTCACCCTTTTTTTATTGAATCAGCAGGAGATACAGTTACAAAGCTTTCAGTCATACAATGAATGAACACCCATCCCTCACCAGTGCACATTTTCCACCACCAATGTCCCCGGTATGCCCCTCCCCCCTTTCTAACCCTCCCCCTGCCTCTCTGGCAGACAATTTTCCCCCTACTCTCTCTCTACTTCGGGGCATTATGATTTGCAATACTGAGAGGCTATCGCGTTTGGTCCTTTATCTACTTTCAGCTTTTGTCTCCCATCCATAATGATCCCTCCAACCATCATTGGCTTAGTGGTCCCTTCTCTATCCCAGCTGCCTTCGCCCCCAGCTCATGGGGCAGACTTCCAATTACGAAACAATATTCCTGGCCCTTGTATCTACTGTCCTCAGGTGTCAGTCTCATGTTATTTTATATTCCACAAATGAGTGCAGTCCTTCTTTGTCTGTTTCTCTCTTTCTGACTCATTTTTAATATAGATAGTAGGAACCTCACATGCAGGAGGTGTTTGACTTGAACTTTGTCTTTTAGGCTCAGTTTCACTTTTACTTAAGAATTTTGATTATATTCAGAATATGTGTAAGATGTGTAAGGAGACTTCTGTACACTTACTGAAGTAGTTGTAGGCTTTTGCTAAATATATTTACTAGTAGTATAGGGAATAGCATTAGTGTTGGTTTATCTCTTGATGAGAAGTGTTCAAATGAAACAATACTTCATCATAGTAAAGAATACTGTATTTTTTCCCCCACGATATATCTTTGTTTTGCGGTGTTTTTTTGGTTGTTGTTGCTTCAGTCCCATTGGTAATTTTCTTGTTTTTAGCTTAATAACTATCAAGTTTCTGGAAAGTGGTAGTTATTATTTCTGTAGAATATTCTCTTTTGTTATTGTAGGGGGCTGGAGAGATAGCACAGAGGTAGGGCATTTGCCTTGCACACAGCCAGCATGGCCGAGCCGGGTTTGATTCCTCCGCCCCTCTTGGAGATCCCAGCAAGCTACCGAGAGTATCTCGCCCACACCGCAAAGCCTGGCAAGCTACCCGTGATGTATGCAATATGCCAAACACAGTAACAACAAGTTTCAATAAATGAACACCCATCCCTCAACCAGTGCACATTTTCCACCACCAATGTCCCCGGTATGCCCCTCCCCCCTTTCTAACCCTCCCCCTGCCTCTCTGGCAGACAATTTTCCCCCTACTCTCTCTCTACTAGTAATGGAGACATTACTAGACCCGCTTGAGCAAATCGATGAACAATGGGAGGACCATGATACCGTGATAGTAGGAACCTATGGATTTCTCTGCGGTCTCAGCCTCTGTCTTCCTTGTTTTGTCCCACTCAGTTGACATAATTGGTTTCTACTTATTTCTTAAAGACTAAGTCTTGCCTCATGAGCAAAAGGGAGAAGGCAGCTAGTATAGAGATGGGATCACTAAGAAAATGATGGCTTGAGGAATCGGTCTGGATGGGAGATGTGTGCTGAAAGCAGATAAAGGACCAAACAGGATAACCTCTCAGTATCTGCATTGCAAACCATAATGACCCCAAATTAGAAACAGTATGGGGAATATTGTCTGCCATGGAGGCAGGGGGAGGGTTGGAAAGGGGGGGTATACCAGGGATATTGGTGGTGGGGAATGTGCACTGGTGAGGGATGGGTGTTTGATCATTGTGTGATTGATTGTAATCCAAACACGAAAGCTTGTAACTATCTCACGGTGATTCAATAAAATTTAAAAAATTTAAAAACTATTAAAAAATCAAATGATAAAAAGAAAGACTAAGTTTTCCTTTGAACAGATAAGTGGCTCTTCTCAGGACATGTGCTTATTGTCTTATATTCTGGGAAACAATATATTATGCTTACTTTAAGTTACAGTTTGTATTGCCCACCTGATGCCAAGGACTTTAATAATACTATGCTTCAAATGTTTATTTTAATTTTGTCTAGAAAAACAAATTTTTAATTATGTTTTTTCAAATGACATGTTATTTTCTTCAGATTATCCTGCCCCCACAGCAGAACCTGGCAAGCTACCTGTGGCATATTCGATATACCAAAAATAGTAACAATGATGATCCTCATTCCCCTGATAGATCCCCCAATATGTCATCGGCCTACACTAGCACGTGACAGGGACTAATGAAGATATTACTGGCGCCCGCTTGAGCAAATCGATGAACAACCGGGTGATAGTGATAGCGATGTTATTTTCTGCCCCTTCTGATCCCAAATGGTAATTATTATATACATAGTTAAAGTGAGCTAGAGGGGGCTGCAGCGATAGCACAGCGGGTATGGTATTTGCCTTGCATGCGGCCGACCCAGGTTCGATTCCCATCATCCCATATGGTCCCCTGAGCACTGCCAGGAGTAATTACTGAGTGCAGACCTAGGAGTAACCCCTGTGCATTGCCAGATGTGACCCAAAAAGCAAAACAAAAAAGAATAGTAAAATGAGCTAGAGAATTTCACCTTGTTTAAATTAAACAATTAAAGGATTTCAATTTTGATAAATTTGGACCTTGTACATTTCTAGGCATTGAAATTGTACTCTGGCTGTAAGGTAAAATAAGTTTTATTTTTTAGAGTTTAAAAATGTTTTTTAAAATTTAATTTTTATAAAGTAGTTCACAATATTTGATTACATTTAATATTTGAACACCAATCTCACCACCATTAAACCTTCATGCCACCATATTTCGAATGTTTCTGTTCCAAACCCCAACCCTTGCACCAAAGCAGAACCGAAATCATTTATTTTGCATTGTTTGTTATGAATAAACTGCTGAAAATTCTCCAAAAATTTTCCTTAGAGGAAAGTGAGTGAAGATTGTTGTATTTCACCATTTAGCTCTTCTATAAGAGATCAATAACATGTCGTTAAAGATTGAGGCTTGTGTCCTTATAGAATATACGTATATGCATATGAATATGCATATATATGTAAAAACTTATTTTCCTCTAAGAATGGCTGCCTTTTACTTTAAACTCCATCAAATGTGGTGCACTACTCTTGGAATATGAGTGGTGTGAGGTATGAGATATGGCTGTGCAGTCCAGGAATAAATTCCTGGTCCAGGAATAAGCTCACTCATGCGTGAGGCTTGGCCTGAGCATGTGGAGAGGGCTGAGGGCATGGTGGTAGTTGAGTTCTGGAGGTTTTTGGCTGCTGGGTCTGAGTCCCTTGGGGTGGGGAAGGATCTCACCCACCCCCTCTGGATTCCCCTGAATGAAACAGCCTGGTGTGGGGTCTGGCGGCATGGGTATGGGGAGCCATTTTATGCTCTCTTTCGAGATAGTTATCTTTAAAAAATTATATGTGTGTGTATATATTTATATAATATATGTATATATACTAAGTTCCTCTCTTATGTTTCTCTCTTCAATTCCAGTCAATTCCAGTATTTCCGCTTTTAGTTTTAGCCTAGCTGATTTATCAAGTGGTGACAGAGTGGTGTTGAAATCTCTAACTATTATTGTGCTGTCATCAATGTCCTTCAAGTCTATTGGTCATTTTATGAATTTTAAATGTGTTTAGGAGTATGTGAGTTCTTTCTGATGTTCATATCCCTTCATCACTGAGAAATGGCCTTCTCGGTCTCTTAAAACCTTTTAGTACTATAGTCAATGTTGTCTGATATCAGTATGGCCACCCAGCCGTTTTTTGGGCTTGTGTGCTTGAAATATTATCTTCCAATCTTTGACTTTGAATCTGTTTGCCCTTACTGCTTAAATTTAATTCTTGAAAGCAGCAGAAGGTTGGACTCAATTTTTTAATCCATACTGACATTTGATGTTTCTTAATTGGTACAGTTAGGCCTCTGACATTGAGTGTGATTATTGCCTTGGAGTTTGTACCGTCTTTTTGTAGAAATTTGGTCTAGTTGTGAGATTTCTCTCATCTACGGTAGTCCTTTTCATTCTCTTTCTTACAGCAGTTTTGAGTCATAAAGTTCCTGAACTGTTTCTTATCTGTGAAGTTGTGTATAGTTCCTTCAAATCTGAATGAGAGTCTGGCTGGGTAAAGTTGTTCATTGAGTTTAATTATCTCCCACCATTGTCTTGGGGCCTCATGTAAGAAATCTTCTGTCATTTGTACCAACACTCCTTTGCATGTCATTTTTTTCTTTAATCTTTAAGTGCTCTATACCTATCTAAGACATTCATCATTCTGAGTAGTTTGTATCTTGAGTATTTTTAGTTGGATTTCTTTTATCTGGTACCCTTCAAGTCTCTTGGATCTGGGTGCTTGCCCCCTCCAGCTCTGGGAACTTCTCAGCAGTGATGCTTCTGACTGTTGCATCTTCACAAGAGTTGCCTTCCTGTCCCTCTGGGACAATGATTATTTTTATGTTGTTCCTCTTGAATTAATTCCAGAGTTATCTTATCAACTGATCCTTCCACCAGTGCCCATTCTCCACCACCAGTGTTCCCAGCATCCCCCCCATAATCCCCACCCCACCCCCCACTCCTGCCTCTGTGGCAGGTGGAGAGTACCTTTTACTGTCTCTCTCCTTTAGGGTGTTGTGGTCTGCAATCCAGGTATTAAGTAGCCATAATGTTTGGTCTATAGTCTAGGAAGATGTGTGCTTAAAGTGGGTAAAGGATCAAATATGATGGCCTCTCAGTATCTATACTGCAAAACATAATGCTCAAAAGGGGAAGGAAAGAGAGATGGGGGAGGTAAAAGAGAGAGAGAGGGAAAGAGAGAAGGGATAGAGGGGAGAGAGAGAGAGAGAGAGAGGGAGGGAGGGATGGAGGGAGGACTGGGGACACTGGTACACTGGTGGGAAATGTACACTGGTGGAGGGACAGCTGTTTGAACATTTTATGACTGAAACCAGATCATGAAAACTTTGTAACTGTCTCATTTGCCAAGGTGTCAAAAATCAGATTGGCTGGTCACGTAATGCGATTTAAAGACGACCGCTGGACTAGAGCTGTTACCGACTGGATTCCAGGGGATGTCAAAAGACCGTGTGGCCGCCCACCTACCAAATGGTCAGACTTCTTCGTCAAGATCATGAACGATCTGTTTGAGGCTCTTCATGTTCCCAGAGCGAACAGATGCCATTAGGCTACACTAGCACGCAACAGGGACAAATGGAGATGTTACTGGCGCCCGCTCGAGCAAATCGACTACTAACAGGAAGTTAAGTGATTAAGTGATTTAAGTGTATCTCAAGGTGATTCAATTAAAAAAAAAAGAGCTGGAATTCCCAAAACAATCCAAATGATCAATGAAACCAAGTGCTGCGGCCACAGCCCCAGAAACACAAGGACTTAATGCAGAACCCAGCAGCTTAGAGCAGAAAAGCGAACGGATGATGAGTTAACCCAGGCCATCATTTCTGCCCAGAGGGGAAAGGGTGTTGCCCCATTCGCCCTCTCTTCTCTGGAAAGAAGGATGGCGGCCGCATGGGAGCCTTGTGGACAGCAGGTATGAGCCGGGGGTGTGGGGGCGACTAAAACCTCATGGGAAGGGGGGCGTTCCGGTTCGTCCTTCACGCCCTACCGAGGTCACCAGTTGCCCCCCACGAGCGGCTCTCCAGCACGGCCACAGCCCCAGAAGCACAAGGGCTTAATGCAGAACCCAGCAGCTTGGAGCAGAAAAGTGAAAGGACTATGAGTTAATCCAGGCAATCATTTCTGCCCAGAGGGGAAAGGGTGTTGCTCCCTTCCGCCCTCCTCCCTCTGGAAAGAAAGATGGCGGCCACATGGGAGCCTTGTGGACAGCAGGTATGAGCCGGGGGTGTGGGGGCGACTAAAACCTCATGGGAAGGGGGGCTTTCCGGTCCGTCCTTCACGCCCTACCGAGGTCACCGGTTGCCCCCCACGAGTGGCTCCCCAGCACAGCCACGGCCCCAGAAGCACAAGGACTTAATGCAGAACCCAGCAGCTTGGAGCAGAAAAGTGAACGGACTATGCATTGATCCAGGCCATCAAGTCTGCCGGAGGGGAAAGGGTGTTGCCCCATTCGCCCTCTCCTCGCTGGAAAGAAAGATGGCGGCCACATGGGAGCCTTGTGGACAGCAGGTATGAGCCGGGAGTTTGGGGGCGACTAAAACCTCATGGGAAGGGGGGCATTTCGCTCCGCCCTTCACGCCCTACCCAGGCCACCAGTTGCCCCCTGCGAGCGGCTCTCCAGCACGGCCACAACTCCAGAACACAGAAACCAATTTCTTAACTATCTGACTTTCAGTAGAAATACTTCCAGGGTCAATAGGTAAAATAGCAGAAATCCAAAACCAACATTTAATTCTTGAACCCAGCTGTAGAAAGAAAATCACTTCACAATGCTTTTTCAGCATGTCTGATTTGGGGGGGGGGGTAAACTCTAAATAATAGTGGTGAATCTTTTATTGAAACAATGAATCTAATCAAAGCAGATAGAGTGTTAACTAGAATTCATCTGCCTCACAGGGACGGGGAGGGGTGGGGGGTGGGATTTTATTGGGGTTCTTCATGGTAAAACATAAGTATTGGTAAAGGGAAATGTGTTTGATATTTGCATGACTGAGACATAAACCTGAAAGCTTTGTAACCTTTCCCACAGTGATTCAATAAATAAAAAAAAAATGAAACCAAGTGCTGGTTCTTTGAAAAAATAAACTAGATCATTAAACCATTGACAAGACTCTCAAAGAAAGAGAGAGAGGGAGAACCCTAATAAACTGAATCAGAAATGAAAGAGGTAACATCACAACAGAAACTATGGAAATTCAAATCAGAGATTACTTTGAGAATCTTTATGCCATGAAATAAGAGAACTTTAAAGAAATGGATAAATTCCTGGACTCCTATACTCTCCCAAGGCTGAACCAAGATTTGGAAGAGGGAGGGAGTGAGAGAAATGGAGACAGAGAGACAGACAGGATGGATTTGCATATGGAGAGCTGTAACTCTTTCCCACTTTCAAACTTTCTCTTCATTTAACCAACCTTGGTTGACTTCTCAGGATTTTTTTTTTTTTTTTGAGAATTATGAGGGCCTTTTTCAGTTAGAAAAACAAGATCTTCTAAGCCACAGATTCCCCTCACTCTGGAACTTTTTGCAAGATACTTGCTGTTTTGTACCTCTATAAAATGGAGGATAATGTAGAATTCATTGAGCTGCTTTGGGATAGAGATTTTAAAAAATGATTAAGTTCCATTTTAAACAATACTATTGGGCTAATATAACAATTTAAACTTTGAATTTATTAAAAACAAACCTTGATTCACAAGTACACTGAGCCTTAAGTCCACTAACCATGAATACTAAATGCATTCAAAATACCATATCAGAGACAGCTCAATGAGACTGAGCACATGCTCTGTTATGTAGAAGACTCTGGATTGGGTTGGATCCTTGGCACCTTAAGATCCCTCAAGCACCCCCAGGAGCAACTCCAAGCACAGAGCCTGGAGCAGCCAGCCCCTGCACACTACCACACGAGCAAAAAGCACCATATCAAGTACTGGGGAAATCATAATGGATGGCGACATCCCTGTCTTCCAAGGGTTTACAACCTAATGGAAGATATATGTGCAATTAAATTACTCAAGGGCAGAAATGAGGGCTGTAAAAGAACTATGACAAAGTGGTGGAGAGGACATTCTGATCAAACCCTCGAAAGGCTAAATGCTGAGGACTTACTCTGAAAGGATTTCAATTTAAGGCCTGCCAAAGAGAACAAAAAGGCAGATTCCAAGAGCAGAGGATACATATGTTATCAAGATGCTTGAGTAAGTGGATGAGGGAAATACTGAGCAATGGTGAATCAGAGATGTGGGTGCGAGTCCGAAGGAAACTAAGCCTGAAGAGTAATCCTAGAGAGTCTGGACTTATCTGGAAGGGCAGTAGGAGGGACTTGGGTCTGTGAGTTCCCCGTACACTTGCAGTGCTTGTGAAAGGAGGGAGTGATTGCGATATCCTCTCGAGAGGCAAACACTGGGGCAAGAAAGACAACCTCTTAGAATACCGTGAATGCTATGAGGGGATGGCGAGATTTCAATGTAAAAACACAGGATTAAGGGAGAGAGGAAGACATGCGTCTCTGTCTGCTGGATCAATGCAAGTCAAACAAGCACCTCTGTCCCACACTTAAGAATAGGTACTTAAGTGTGGATGCTGGTGGTGGGAAATGTGCATTGGTGGAGGATGGGTTGTTCGATCATTGTATGACCGAAGCTCAATCATGAAAGTTTTGTAACGGTATCTCATAGTGATTCAATAAAAAAAATAATAAAATTAAATTTAAAAAAATAGGAAATGAGAGCATGGCAGGTAGGACACGTGTCCTGACCTGGGTTCGATCCCTGAGCACTACCAGGAGTGATTCCTAAGTGCAGCACCAGAAGTAACCCCAAAACAAAACAGGACTGGAGATGTGGACCATCAGGGACACCCAGGTCTATTCCCACCTGGTGCATAAGCACTCAGAGCAAAGTCAGAATGCACAGCACAGAGAAAGCTTCCTGGGCCTCCCCTTGCAGTGCTGTGAAGGGAACATCTTCACATCTAAGGTCTTCTAGAAGTAGCTAAAGGGTTCACTCTCCAGCACTGTCAAAATTAACAATGATAAATACTTTTTGCATACCTCAAGGAACTTAGTAGAAGAACAAATTAAAGCCAAAGTCAGTAGATGAAGGGAAAAAAATAAAAATTACAGTGTAAGTAAGGAAAATAGAAATGAAAAAAGATCATGTAAAAGATCAGTGAAATCACTACTCACAATGAGAAAGACAAATACAGGATGATCTCACTTATATATGGTATTCAAAGAAATACACCACAAGGAGAGAAATGTCAAAGACAAACCCATAGACTCTAACTCCCAAACTGAGCACACCAAGAGGCAGGGCAGGGTTGAAAGGTCCAGGGGACTATGGCTGAGGGATACTGTCACTTTGGTGGACACAGGGTGGTGACATTACACCCCTAAAACATTTTAAAATGGAGGGCTTGACACATAGCACAGTGGCTAAGATGCTTGCCTTGTAGGTATAGGGTCAAATGAGTTCAAATTCCATGTTGCCACATGTGCCAGGAATGTTCTTGGCACCCAAACCACTGTCACATGTTGTGACTAATAACCAAGAACCCAAGCACCACAGTCAGAAAGTGTGAGCCCTGGGAACTCCAACCAGAGCACCACAGTGACCCCTCACCCTGTGAGCACTGCAGCTAGAGCCTGCATGCCTCAGCCAGAGGCGCATGCCGGCAGAGATGCATGCACCACAGCCACAGGAGCACAAACCCAAGAGCCTGCAGCCTAACACTCGACCTGCTAGGAGCACCCCAGCAGAGTGAGTGATTTTCCTGACATATGATGCCCCATCAGCACCCCAGCAGACTCTGTGAGCCCTGCACCCTGCCCACAACCCCTGCCAGCATCACAGTGAGAACTGCGAGTGCCACAATAAGGCTGCATGTGGACCCCACATGGCAGATCAACAGCAACAAGGGGGAAGGTCAGGGGAGGGAATAAGAGTGTGTTTATAGAACCTTAGTGCCCGAGAACAGATGACTGGATAAAGAAACCCTGGCACATCTACACCATGGAATACTATGCAGCTGTTAGGAAAAATGAAGCACAGAATTTTCTTGTAAATGGATGGACATGGAGAGTATCATGCTGAGTGAAAAGAGAAGGTGAGGGACTGACATAGAATGACTGCACCATTTGTGGAATTAAAAAAAAAACAGTATGAGACTAACACCTGAGGACAGTAGAAACAAGGGCCAGGAGGACAGGTCATGGTTGCAAGTTGGCTTCAAGTGCTGGGGAGAAGGCAGTTTGGATAAAAAAGGAACCACTATGACAAAGACAGTTGGAAGTGATCACTCTGAATAAGAATTGAATAAGAACTGCTGAAAGTAAGTAAAGGAACAAGCATGATGACCTCTCAGAATCTGTACTGCAAACCATAGTGACCAAAGGAGAGAAAAAAGGAAAGTGCTTGCCATAGAGAGAGGCTGGGCGTGGTTTGATACTAGGGGATATAGTAGTGGGAAATATGCACTGGTGAAGGAATGGGTGTTGGAACATTGCATGACTGAAACCCAGTCATGAACAATTTTGTAACTATCTCATGATGATTCAATTAATATAAAAATTATTTAACACACATAGACACACACACACGTTTGAGGCCACATCCAATGGTGCTCCAGGATTACTCCTGGTTCCATGCCCAGGGATCACTCCTGGTTTGCGCAGGGGACCATATTTAGTGTCAGGGATCAAACCCAGGTAGGCCACAGGCAAGACAGGCACCATACCTGCTGCACTATGTCTCCTGCCTTCTCTAAAACAAAGACAAGTGTGCCAGGGGTTGGAGTGAGCTCGATGGATTGAGTGCATGCTGTGCATGCAGGCCAAAGCTTCACGGTTCCCTGAGCAATACCACCAGCAACTGCAGAGTACAGAGCCTGTGGTAACTGAGTATCTCTAGGTGTGGGACAAAAATCAGGGGGAGAAAGAGAGAGAAAAAGTGAGAAAGAGAGAGGAGAGAGAGAGACGAGGGTAGAGAGAGAGAAGAGAGAAAGGGAGAAGAGAGGAGGGGGAGAGAGGAGTAGGAGAGAGAAGAGGAGGGAGAAAGAGGAGAGAGAAAACAGGGAGAGAGAAAGAAAGAGAAGGGAGGAGAGAAAGAGAAGGAGGGGGAGAGAGAAAGAGGAGAGAGAATACAGGGGAAAGAGAGAAGACAGGGGAGAATGAGAGGGGGAGAGATAAGAGAAGGGAGAGGGGGTGAGAGAAAGAGATGGAGAGGGAGAAAGAGGACAGACAAGAGAGAAAGAGAAAAGGGGGAGAGAGAGAGAGAGAGAGAGAGAGAGAGAGAGAGAGAGAGAGAGAGAGAGAGAGAGGTGAGAAGAGAGAGCAGAGAGACAGCGCAGTGTACCCAAACTGCTCTAGAATCAGAACTATTAATGGTTTAGTGACAAACCGTCCGAGGCAGGTCAATGGGCCATAGGGGCACAGGCCGGCCTCTCGAAGTGCGGACACCAGTGCTGACCTCTGCCCGGTCAGTTCCATTCACAGCTCTGGACACTCAGCATGTGCACCTGAATGAGGTCCACACTAAGCTGCTCTGTGGGCCTGGCTCCCGACTGAGGAACCACACTGCAAAGACTCCTGCTGGTGCCTTGGTTTGAGGGAGCATCCAGGACGTGCCTTGGCAGCAGGCAGGAATGAGGCCTTGGTCACTCGTCCCTCTCACCCACACACAGCACAAGGAGTAACCAGTACTTCCCGACACTGTCAGGTCCTATGGGTGTACAGTGGCTACATACACGGCCAGGATCCTGCTCTTCAGAAGTGAAATCTTGCAGGGCTGGAGAGAGAGTACTGGGACAGAGGCACTTGCCCTGTGCACAGCTGACCCCAATCCAACCCCCAGGAAGGCCTATGGCTTCCAAGATTTCCAGGAGTGATCCTTGAGTACAGAGCCAGAGGTGAACCCCGAGTACCACCAGGTGTGCCCAAACCTTCCACCCTCCAATTTTTTTCTTAAGTAGCAGTATCTAAGTACTATTCAAATTATCATCCTATTTAATGTCATGTTACACTCGGCACAAGGAAATAAGTGATGGTGCTCTAAGAATCTATAACAGGAGCTTTCTCCTAAATCAGTCAAGGAGGGCTTCCTGAGGAAGTGGCAGGGGCGCTAACATGTGAAGGATGAACAGGGTTAACTCTGTGGGAAAGGGAAGGAGACATCTGGCCACTGATAAGAACAATAAACCTGACTGAGGGTGAGGGTAGGTGGAGAGAGAGCACAGAGGGTCTGGCTCTTGAAACTTCCCACTGGTTTCGGGGTCAAGACCAAACGACCCCATGGCCACTCCTGTCCCTGGCCACTCTGTGCTCTGCGTATCCACCACATCCACTGTCCCTCTCACTCCCCTTACAGCCACACTTGCATTCCATAGGGCCAGTTTTGTTTGGTTTTGGGCCACACCTGGTGATACTCAGCGGTTGCTCCTGGTTTGCAATCCGGAATCACTCCTGGCGGTGCTCAGGAGACCAGAAGGGATGCTGGGGATTGAATCCAGACCAGCTGCATATAAGGCAGGTGCTTTATAGCTCCAGGTGGGGCTATTTTTTTTTTGGGGGGGGGTGCACAGTTGGCTGTGCTCTGAGCTTTCTCCTGGCTCTTGCACACAAGAATCATTCCTGGTGGAACTTGCAGAACTATATGGGGTACCATACTTGAATTTCAAAGATCTTTCTTGTTTTGTTTTGTGGTGCTTGTTTCTGCTTTTGGGCTACACCTAGCTGTCTCTGGCTCAGTCATCAGGGCTCACACCTGGTGGGCTCAAGGGATCACATAAGGAGCTGGCGATCAAACTTGGGCTGGCTGTATGCAAGGCAAGTGCCTTCTCACTGTGCTGCCTCTCTAGCCCCTCAAATCTCTTCCTGGCTTTGCGGTGGGTGCCAGAGTGTGGTGGTGGCAGGAGGAAGGGACCAAGAAGAGGAGGCAAACTCGCTCACACGCAAGGCACAGGAGCTTCTGCCTCTGCCCACGTGGGGGTCATGGTTTTGGAGAAAAGGCGAGGGCCACTGCCAGTGAATGTAGAGGAGCTCTTGGGAACTGAGCTGGCTTCGGGAGCACCTTCCTTCGAATCACCTCGGCGGCCTAGGAACTCTGTCCAAGGGATGCTGCAGGGGTGTCTGTGAGGGCAAGGCGTGGGCTGGAAACAGACAGCAGCCATTACCTGGTCATCCAGGGGGATCCCGTTGCTCATCTTCACTCGATTTCCCTCCGGGTGATAGTCATCTGCATCATAGAATTTCCACCCGAGCTTGGAAACAAAACGAAAGGAGTATGTAGCGGGCAGAGTGTCTCAGGCGACTGCCGCCACGAGGGCCCACACAGCAGCTCTGTGCTTCCCCCCAGTTGCAGGGGAGCATCCCCGGCCTCCCCCCCGCCCCCTCCCTCAGGAAAGAAAAGGGGTTTGAAGCTCAGCAGTGTGCTGTGGGGCTCACCCATCATTATCTGTAGTCACCCGATGGGAAACCAAACTGCAGCAGTGAGTGGCACTCTGTACTTGTTAGTGCTTACAGATCAGCCTGCCTTCGGGTCGGGGAAGGGAGAGAACAGTAGGAGACCAGTAGGGTGTACGACTGAGGGACAGAAAGGCGGGTTACCTCGGATGCCAGCAGGGCGCCCACGCTTGATCTGTGGAGAGGATGCAGATGTTCAAATGACCACGCCCTCCCAACCAGCCCATCTGAGGGTGCCCCCCAGAACTCAGATCAAAGTATACTGATGACAATCTGCAAGTGCTTGTGATCCCTTGTTGGTTTTGGGTTTTGGGTGATCCCCGGAGGTGCTCTAAGGTCACTCCAGGCTCTGTGTTCAGGGGCCGCTCACAGTAGATGCTTGGGAAACCATGGTGTTCAGGAGCCTGACCCTGGGTTTCCGGCATGCAAGGCATGTACTTCAGCCCACTGCATTATTGCTCCTACCCCAAAAGTGATGTTCTTGACCATGGAATCTAGAGTACGGTTTTCGTTTTCTCCAGGAGTTTAAAGAAAGACATCATTACCCACGTGCCGCTAACCTCTCCCCCGAAACATACCATCAAATCTCATTAAACTCCTTAAGTGTTTTGGCCCCTGCTTAAGAGATGTCTCCCAAGTGGTGCTCAGGAGACCTGGGAGCCCTTCTGGTGGTTCTTGGCCCACATGGCCAGTGGTCTTGTGCAAAAGCCTGAGACTGTGGTACTGCTCAGCCCTGCTGTGCTTGGGCTCACCCAGGCCACAGAGGTGCTCAGAAACCTCCAGGGCTGCACCAGATGGTGCTCGGGAGACCACGAGGCACTGCAGTACAGAGTGCTGGGCATGCACCCTGACTACTGTCCCAGCTCCAGCCCCTAGGTTTTTATTTTCTAAGGGAAAAAAAAATACTGAATTCATGAAGTGCTCAAATCTCCCCTGAGGATGCTAGGAGGGATGTGAAGGGGATTAACCTCCTCTAACTCCTACAAGGTGCAAAGCACAGCACTGCCTCAGGTCTCAGGGCTACATGCTTGAGCAGAGAGACAGGACAACAGTAAGGCCCTGCAGTTTCAACCCCCAGCAACACATTTGGTTCCTGCCAGGCGTGATCCCTGAGCACAGAGCCAGGAGTAAGCTCTAGGCACAGTTGGGGGGGGGGTGCTCCCAAAACAAAAATGAAGAAATAAATAGATGAGACGCACTCTTAATGGACACAAGAGACAGGCCAGCCCTTCGGACTGGATGTCCAGGGATCTCTGCTCCGAGAATCTGATAAGGATCTTTTCCCCCTAAAAGGCAGTGCAGGCAGTGGGAAGGCCTCGGGGCTCTGAATCTGACATCTGGCAGGTTCTCTATTCTGTCATTACAGGACTAAGATCCTGTGCAAGGTGAAATTATTTTCTCACCAGCAAAATGAGAGAACTGAGCCACAGTACCCATTCCCCATCCGCTCATTTCATTTAGCCAGCACTGACTGAGCTACCAGCTGGCCTCCAGAGGCTTGGTCTGTGCCATGGAAGATGGACAGAGAAGGCAGCCAATGAGAAATGAAATCCTTTCTGGCTTTCAATTTCTAAGGTGTTGCACAAATACCATTTACCACCATCACAATTTACATATCCGCTTAATATTTATCAGACCTGGTCTCCCAAATTTTATATACCAGTCACAGTCACAGTCCTCCCGTTCTTCATCGATTTCTCGAACAGGCCCAGTAACATTGCGAGACTTGTTACTGTGTTTGGCATATAGAATATGTCACGGGGAGCTTGCCAGGCTTTGCCTTACGGGCGAGATACTCTCTGTAGCTTGCCGAGCTCTCCGAGAGGGGCGGAGTAATCGAACTCGGGTCGGCCAAGATGGCCCTTGTAAGGCAAACGCCCTACCGCTATGCTATCGCTCCAGCCCTTTATATACCAACTCCACAATTTTTAAAAATTGTGTTTAAGATAACATGGTTACAATTATACTTTTGTTGTATAAAGTTATTGTACCGCCAGTACCAAAACTCTCCACCACTGTCCTTATGTCGCCTCTAGTCTCTCTTTTTCCTCATTCCTCAACCCCTCCCCCTTCCATCTGGTGACCTCAACTTTGTAATCAAAGTCTAATTTGTTGGTAAACATTTACCAATTCCAAAGTGTTTACTTGTTTCTCGGGGTCCACACCTGACAGTGATCAGGACTTACTCCTGGCTCTACATTTAGGTATTACTTCTGGTGGGGCTCACGGGACCACATGAGGTGCCAGGAATGGAACCCGTGTCAGCCACGTGCAAGGCAAACACCCTTACCCACTGTGCTACTGCTCTTGCCCCTACTTGATATTTTTATATGACTGCTTCACTTTCTGAAATCAAATATATTTTTTAAAAAGTTTGGGGGGGTCACAGAGGTAGTACATCTGCAAACTTCTGACTTGGAAAATCAATCCCCCATTTGACAAATTTATTTGAAATAGACCCAGTCCCACACTGAGCTCCAGATATTTTCCTTCCACATGTGTCTCCTGCTTCTCCATGTCAGCCTATAACAGAGGTTCCCGAATTTCTTTGACCTGAGATTCCCTATTCAGAAAAATTATTACTCCAGGCTGGAGAGGTAGTCCACGAGTTTTGAGGCTTGCCTTGTTGGTGGCTGATCCCAGCTGAATTCCTGCCACATGGTCCCCTGTGCACTACCAAAAGAAGCCCTCATGGAGTGCTTGGCATGACCCAAAATCAAACATAACATTACTCAACAACCCCTAATTTCATCAGAGGCTAATACTGCCTTCTGGATTCTTCCAGAAATCCTGGAGCAGCATCTTCCTCTTTGGGGAACACTGGTGTACTTCTCCCTTCTCCAAGCTGCCCAGGTGCAAGTCTTAAAACCCCTCTTTACTTCTCATTCATAGTCCATCCACAACGTTCTTATTTATATTCCATAACCGAATCTCTAACTTCAGGCCACCAATCTTGCCCTGCTGGGGTTCCCTGATAATCCATAAGGCGGTCAGGCCTCTGGGCCTTGACACGTTCTAGACCCTCTGCCATAACGCTTTCCCACTGTTCTCCAGGCTTGTCCCTCCTCTCTCCTAACTCCCACATTTCTTCAGAGGGTCATTCCTTGACCCTCCTGCCTGGTGCTCTGCCCACTTCCTCCCCAGTCTCTCCCCTGGAGGTGGCCACCACCGGCACTTTTGGTTGATGTGTATATATTCACTGTCATCCCCCATAGTGGCATATAAACTCCCTGAAGGTAGGGATTTTTGTCCCATTATCAGTGACAACCATGAATGACTGAGTCCAATATTTTTCTGAATGCATGAAACTAACCATCTGAATTGTATAGGACATCTTCCCTCTCGCCTGATGGAAATGTGACTAACTGTCCAAGCTAGCTCAGCAGGCCATGGTGGAACCAAGTCCTGCGGTTACTAAGTCCCTTACACCAAGCACAGGAGCAGTTTTACACTTTTTTTTTTCCTTTTTGGGTCACACCCGGCAATGCACAGGGGTTACTCCTGGCTCATGCACTCAGGAATTACTCCTGGCGGTGCTCATTGGACCATATGGGATGCTGGGAATCGAACCTGGGTCCGCCCCGTGCAAGGCAAACACCCTACCCGCTAAGCTATCACTCCAGCCTCAGGACACGACTTTTAAAGCAGGTAGCTAGGAAACTGCAGGTGCTGACTTTTAATGCCATCCCAGATTCCCTGTCTTTGAGGGTAAACATGCCCGCCCCCCCCCCCCAATTCTTCTAAAGATATATCTATTTACCTGAAGCAAGCTTTTTAAATGGGTACAACCCACATGAGTGGTTCCTGACTAAGGAGAGTCTAGAGCATCTGAAGGTCAAGATACTTTATCACAGTGGGCAAGATGCTGGCTTTGCACGCGGCCAGCCGGTGCTCGACCTCCAGTGCCCCATAAACTTCCCGGAGCACCACCAAGAGTGATGCCTGAGCTCGGGCCAGGAGGAAGCCCCACCCCCCGGATAGTTTAGTTCTGGATTTTTTTTCTTTTTTGCTTCAGTAACTGTTTTACCAGAAACTACCAGTAACTGTGTAGAGTTAATAGTTGGCTCCTAATCAGGGAACAAAGGTCTCGGTGCGGGCAATCAAGATTGTGAGATGCTTTATGCTGCCTGTCACATAGGCTCCCAACTAAAAAAAAGAAAATACGGTTCAAGTGAACACGACCACTGCAGTTTACGCTGATAACTCGTCATTTAAGGACGGAAAAAAAAAACAACGGAAGGTCAAGTTCACTTCTCCAGACCAGGAGGTGCAAGCGCTCGCCGGGACTGACTGGCGCAGGTGCAGGAGGAGGTGCGGGCGGCGCGCAGGGGCCCCGAAGCGGGGATGCCGGGACCCCCGAGCTGCCGCTGCTGTGGCCCGCCCGGACTGGCCCGCGCCGCCCGCCCGCGCCGGGAACGCGCTCCGGCCGCTCCGGCTCGCGTCGCCCCGCTCCCGTCCCCGCGAAGGGGAAGGGGACTCCCCAGGGCTCCCGCGTCCCCGCGGCCTGTCCTCCTCCCGTGTGCCCGCCGCCCGGACGTACTTCCCGGAGCCGCTCACGGCCATAACCAGCAGCGAGCTGGGGGTCCTCAAGTCGCCCGGCTCACTCCAGCCGCCGGCTTCCGCCCCGCCGCCCCGCCTCCCGCTCGCCCCGCCTCCCGCTCGCCCCGCCCCTTCGCCCCGCCTCCTGTTCGCTGGCCCCGCCCCGCCTCCCACTCGCCCCGCCCCCCACTCGCCGCGCCTCCCCCTCGCCCCGCCCCACCTCTCCCATCGCCAGGCTTCCCTTATAGCTGGATATGAATATTTATTTTTTCTTTTTCTTTCTTTTTGGGTCACACCCAGCATTGCACAGGGGTTATTCCTGGCTTATGCACTCAGAAATTACTCCTGGCGGTGCTTGGGGGACCATATAGGATGCAGGGAATCGAACCCAGGATGGTCACGTACAAGGCAAATGCCCTACACGGATGTGCTATCGCTCCAGCCCCTGGGTATGAATATTTATGAAGCGTGCTCATGCCATTGTGTTTTTTTATGTAACCAAGCGTTTTGCCTCCAGGTGGGCATTCCAGTTGATATCCAGCATGTACTGTGAGAAATATCCCGCCTGTCTAAAATGCATAGATTTAGAGCCTCAAAGACAGGAGAAAAAGGAGGCTTTAATAGCAACTATTGATTTTTTTCAATTTGTTTTTATTTTTATTTTATTTTAAAAAAGCTGTTCAACAATAGTTGACTATGAAAGATAGCCCCATGACAATTGGGCCCTAGCAAAGCAAGTCCCAGCCCATATCCCGTCCTGCAGCTGCAGCAGGCTAGCAACACCAAGTACCCCCAACTCCTCCTTGCACCTGGAATTCGCCAGATAAGGCCACAAGGCCTGAGAAGGCCTAATGAGGCATCTCTTTGTCCTGGAATCCGCCTAACAAGGCCCAACACCAAGTACTCCCATCTCCTCCTTGCACCTGGAATTCACCAGATAAGGCCACAAGGTTGGAGAAGGCCTAATGAAAAGGCCTAATTGACTGCCCATTGGGAGGGCCTGGTGACAGGTACAGAAGAGAGTGGCTGGTGCTGATGGCTTGTTGCAAAATGACTGGCTGCCTGCCTGCAGCATCTAATGTGATAATTCAAATGTATTGGGTGACTTGTGCGCGGGCTTTTCTGAAATGCTCGGGAAGATGCCCTATAAAAAGCCCCCTTTGAAGAGGCTCGGGGCTCTCAGTCACTGACGGTTTGTGGTCATGCTGTGAGCCCGAGCATGCTTGAATAAACCTCTTGCTTTTGCATGGACTTGGTCTCTCAGAGTTTTCCTTGACAGGTGAGGCTGTCCTGAGCTCGGACCCCAACAGACTACAATTAATATTCAAACACCAATCCCAACATTGTGCACCTTCTCACCACCATAAGAGGAAAGTTTGTGAAGATTGTTATATTTCATCCTGAAGCCATTTAAGTAAGTCCTTGTATAAAAGATTGCAAGCATGTACAGTTATACCCAAACAAATGTGTGCTACTTTTTGGTACATCAGTGGGCTAGAGCATAAGAGGTCCTGCAGCCGTGAATTCGGCCTCATGCTCCAGGTTGTTCTATGTCACACTCTTCCATGAGCTTTATTTCATAATCTCTGGGTTTTGACCGTTGGTGAGATTATATGGCACCAGAGGCAGTTTGTTGTGTGACTACCAAGACACTGGAAAACTGGGGAGCTGGGGGGAGGAGGCCCAGACCCGTTCCAAGCAGGCTTGGAGATATCAGTCACGGGTCCAGAATACTGGATTTTTCTGCAAGTTCCCTCATAGTTGAGGCTCTTCCGAACCTGTGCAGAGAGGCCTTGAGCATGGATATGGTTGGACTCAGGAGGTTTCTGACTGCCTGGACTCTGCAGGGGTGGGGAGGGAAACTCAGCCTGTCCCCCTCCGAGTGGCCAGGGTGAAGACAGCCTGGAGCAGGGTCAGGATGTTCTATGTTGCACTCTCCTGAGAGCTTTATTTAAGAGTCTGTGGATCTTGGCCATTGATGAGATTATATGGTGCCTAGAGTAGTTTGTCAACTATTGATTATGGTCTTTCAAGATTGGGTGGTTGCCAAGTAGGCAAACTCAGCAAACATGGGCAGCGGTTCTAACCCAATGTTAGTTCCTGGTCCTTTCTCCATTTATTAGATACTATCAGGCCCATGTTCTAGGGATAACCATGTTTCATTACAGATGTAGCTACCAAATTTATAAAATTTGTAACTTACAAGTTATAGTTCCTCCTTCTTGAGTTCCAGGACTAAAGACTGCATTTTAAAACCAAGCTAAATTTTCTCTAACAATAATCTTTAACGGCAGGATTTTCAATCAGTATCTAGTGTCAGCACTTGAGGTCAAGTTTCTATTGCCCTAAATATGCTTCCCTATTCCTCTTACATGTACTGTGGCTGTTTGGTATCACTGAAGGGGAAGGGACATACCTTTAATATACCCATGTGCTAGAAAACAGCACCATAACTACATGTGAATTATTATAGTTGAAGCCCCCCTTCCCATTCCTGGGGGAGATAGGCTGGCATGCTCCAAGCTTTGCCTTTGATTTCCTAGGTCTTCTGATTTTCTCCTCAACACAGTCCATTGAGAATTGCTAGGCTGAGGAAGGGAAATAGCCCTAAAACTAAGTCGAGTGAAGAAATAACACTTCCAACCTCCAGTGTTACCCAAATTTATTTTCCTATCTATCCTGGAAAACAAGAAGGCTAACCCAGGGTCTTTAATGAACATTTAGGTTACCACTGCAGTGACTTTGTTTTTTCCCAATATGGTGGCAAGACTTTAGCTTTCCTCTGTCAGGTACTGACAAAGAAGTCACGGCTGGCAGCTAAGGTCACTTGGCTAAAGTTACAGGTCAGTTATGGCTAGACCAGGGCAGAGGTAACTTCTACAGAGGCCTTTGTAGTCAGTGTGTGTAGAAGCCCTGCACCATATCTCATATCTCCACGCCAGCCTCCTGCTGAGACGAGATGTAAGAAAGACCAGGTCAAACAGTCATCAGACCAAAATATCTTTTTAAAAAACAATTTTTATTTCATTAAAGAACCGTGATTTACAAAGTTATTGAAACGTCTAATGTTCTAACATCAATTTCCCATCACCAGTGACCCCAAGTTCCCTCCCACCCCCACAAGCTGCCACCTTACAGGCACATCAGAATGTTTGGTTGTTGTCACTTGTGTCTCATGTTTTTAGTGTTATTGATTCTGTTTTGTGTCTGTAGCTACCGACCCCTCCACATTACTGATGTATCTCAGGCCATTGACCCCTGCTTACCCATTACTTCCTGTCTTCATCTTCTTTCCTCTTCCCCCCACCCCACCTCTATTTCTTACCTTCTTTGTTCTCTTCCCTGTACTCTATAATCAGTGGCAATCTAGACATCCACTCTTTGCCATATTTCATTCCTTATTCTTCCAGTTAATTTATATATCACAGATAAGAGAGATCATCCTATGATTTTCTTTCTTTTTCTGGCTTACTTCACTCACATGATATAATCCAGTTCCATTGAGGTTGCAGCAAATTGAATGATTTCTTCATTCTTTACAGCTGCATAATATTCCATTGTGTATAGTGTTCCATTGTGTATATGTACCACATCTTCATAATACATTCATTTTTATTGGACGCCTAAGTTGATTCCATATTATAGCTATTTGTTTTAAGTGCTGCAATGAATAATGGTGTGATGATGTCATCTTAGATGAATGTTTGTGTGTCCTGAGGGTAGATTCCCAAGAGTGAAATAGCTGGATCATATGGCAGTTCAATTTACTGAGAACTCTTCATACTTTCCACATTGGTTGAACATTCCTACCACCAGTGGATGAGAGTTCCTTTTTCACCTAACCAAAATAAGAAATTTATAATAAGAGATTGTAATCTCTTGATTTACATTAACTTTTATATGTTAAATGGCTCCTGTGTAAGGTATCTTTTCAAAATTCAAAATGCATTTATTATTTCTTACTCAGTGAGGATGTTGAAAATTACCATAGGGCAGTTAAAAACTCATACTTTGTCTCCTTTTAACTATTATTTCAATGTAAGTTTTTCCTTCCTTGAGAATGGTCCACTGCAGAGTATATAAACCCCAATTTGCTCTCGGGGACGGGGGCCCCATCAGTGAAGCAGAATTCTGTTAGCATCTTTCTCTTCCACAGCCCTAAACTTTCACTCTGTAAAATACTTTTTTTTATTCATGAATCAGTGGTATTTTATGTTATTTAAAACATGTCTTGACTGAATAGATGGCAGGATAAAGAAGCTGTGGTACATACACACATAGAATACTACTCTACTGTAAAAAATGATAAATCATACGATTAGCTGCTACCTGGCAGGATCTGGAGAGTTTCATGCTGAGTGAAATTAGGAGAGATGTTGGATTGGTTTGTCCTTCCTCCCTTGCCTCGAGGAGTTTAGGTTACTGAGTTACCCTCATCACACAGCCCCAGTGGCACTCCCATTCCTCTTTATTAATCTTTAACTTATTCTTTGTTCTGCTTCCCCTCTCTGTTAATCACTATATCCCAAAATCAGACCCTGTGATTTGTAAAGTCAGATTCTTCTCAGGACTCTGGATTTTGTATATGCAACTGAAATATTTGCTTTTTTCTTTCCCTTATGTCCTTTTCATAGTTTACTCTAGAGCAGTGTCCTTTTTGTATAGACACAGGAAGATAGTGAATGCTGTGCTTCTGGGAGTTAATTGACTCAGAACAATATTTATTCCTGGTCATCTGTCATATTTACTCGACTTAAGCCTCAGCTGTCCTTAGTTCCTAGCACCCCAAAAGTAGGGTTCCAGTGAGTGTCTTGGATGGACTCAGGGCAAGCTGTAAGCTACCCAAGCATTGAAAAGGGACAAGCCATAAGCTATCCTGGGATCTAAAAGGGACAGGCCAACCACCATAAAATATAGTAAGTTATGAGTATGGTCATGGACAAACTTTGTCATCACCCAAAAAGAAGTATCTGAATAAGGACCCTGCTAAGGTTAGGAAGACTAACTTGGCCTGAGGACTGTAGTCTGGGATATAAGAGAGATGTCTCCAGGAGAGCCATCCCATCCTTTAAACTTAATATATCTTATGGTGTTCAGTTTCTCTTTCTTTCAACTCAGAAATATTTAATTAATCAAATTATAGGATGTAAGTTTATCATTAACAAACTTCTGTATAAAACAAAATGGGAATAGGAAGAACCATCCCTTTGATCAACATAGCAATTTTCCAATAATACAAACCTTAATAGTGATAGCACAGTGGGTAAGGCGTTTGCCTTGCATGCGGCCAACATGGCTGACCCGGGTTCTGTTCCTCCGCCCCTCTCGGAGAGCCGGGAAAACTACTGAAAGTATCTCGCCTGCATGGCAAAGCCTGGCAAGCCACCCATAACGTATTCAATATGCCAAAAATAGTAACAACATGTCTCACAATTTGTTGTGAGACATTACTGGTGCCCACTTGAGCAAACAGATGAACAACAGGAGTACAGTGCTACAGTGCTACGGTGTTCATACAAAATGACTAGAAATATTAAGAAGTAAATTTAAGATGTCCATTTAAATGGAAATAGACCAAGGAAAGGAGAAATATGCCCCTAGATGGTTTTCTGCCCTTGGGTGTATCTTCTTGCAAGATGAGATTTTGTCCTAGAAGAAGGTTCACCTGAGGGAAGGGCCTTACATATATTGAGTGTGCAATCACTACAAGTTGTATTGCTACCCCCAACTCTGGGGGGCTGGGTGAATAATGAAGTCTGTGAGATGGGGCATGAGGAAATGGGAATGAAGGCAGAGTGAGACTGGAATGAGGGACAGGGTGAAAATGGAATGGGGCATGGGGCGAGACTGGAATAGACACATAGGGAGAATGGAATGCATGGAGGAATATAGACTGTAATATATGGCAATTAATCACCAACCATTTTGGTGGTCCTGTTTCCTCCCTCATGTGTTGGTATGCAGAGGCTGATTGGGATGGGGAGGCGACTCTTGACCACCAAACGCAAGTGGTGAGTGCCCTCACTCACAGAGAGAGAGAGACACACACACACAGAATGATCTCTCTCCTGATGGAATATAAAGACATGTAGTAGACATGATGGAATATAAAGACATGCAAATACCCAAAG